>NC_136661.1:3428759-3952306 GCF_903797595.1 Erithacus rubecula
GTCCCTCCCTCTACTCTTCCCTGTCTCAAAGGTGGGAGTTGGGTTTGGTCCCAGCGGAGCCCTGGTTGCCCCTCCCTACACCCTTGTCCCTGAGGTTCGGTCCCAACGGGGCACTGGCTGCCCCTCCCTACACCCCTTGCATGCAATACACCCCGAACACAATTTTTTCTTACAAACGGGTCTCACAGTTGCACAAGTCCCACACACTGATCTCACAATTATGGATCTCACACTTACGGATCTCACAGATCACATACACCCAAAGATCTCACAATCACACAGATTCCTCTTACAAACGAATCTCACACACAGCTCCTTCGACACAGCTACCTAGTCAGTTTAAAGGCCACCACCACACCTTAGTGGGTTTAAAGGCTACCACCACACCCTATCCTAGTGGATTTAAAGGCTACCACCATACCCTAGTGGGTTTTAAAGGCTACCACCACACCTTATGAGGTGCTTCTTCCAAGCTCTAGGCCTCAGTAGGCCTCACCCGCTTCCCCCTGCTCCAGGCTGGCCCCCTTGCGGGAGTCCGAAAATGCAGTACTAGGGAGCCCACATTCACTTTGGGGATCCAAGCTACCGGCCCCCATCTCACACACACCGCATTCACTCGCCTCCCATGCCCACCACCAGTCTCTTACCAGCTCTCCCCATTATCCTGGTCCCGCTCTGTCCTGGGTCCAGCGATGGCCAGCTGACCCAAAGGGCCTCCTCTAGGCGGTGCTGATCCCAGACAAGGTCCTCTTCTGGGCATGGCCTATTGCAGAGGAGCTCCCAAAACTGCTAAAAATAGCCAGGGCCAAAGTCTTTACTTAAGCAGCTCTTTATTAAAGCAGTGGGGAACCTGACAGACGGCCTAAGCCTCTGCCGCTTAGCCAGTCCCAATGCCAGAAAAGAGATGCCCCATTGATCCTGCCAAGCTGCAGGGTCAATGCCTCCAGCTTTGCAGGAATGCTGAGGAACTCACTGTGACTTGTGTTGTCTAGGGGTGTTTCTCTGTAAGGCTGCTTCTCAGAAGATGGTGAGCTGATGACCGGAGGATGAAGGCAATCTTTGGCAGTTGATAGCAAAGCTAGCAGGTTGGTGTTCTGAGGGTTCTCGAATCTTGTATTGGCTCACTGTTTTAGAGGCTTTTTCTCTTCATGGGAACTTCTGCTGGAGAGTATTGTTTTGGGAGTCCTGCAGATTTACATGTTGGGTGCGGTCTTTCAATTGAAGGACAGGTGGGGAGCAGCAGCAGCTAGGCCAGAAATGAGGTAGGGGAGAGGGCAGAAATGGGAAGCAACAGGGAACAAACTGGAAGAGGAAATACAACAAACTGGATTTAAGAAAGGGAATGCAACAACTGGATCAAAGAATGAACTGGGGTCATACAGAACAGTGTGTCAAACGATAAGGTAAGTGACAATTCCAACTCTTTAACAATCCTCATTTACAACCTTCAGGGGAGATCATTTATCACAAGTATAGTCGTTAAAATTGTAAGTGAATGAAGCTGTTTAACTTTTGAGACAAGATACTGTATTATTTTATTTGTTAATTCCTCTGGATTCTAATCTTATAAGTTCACTTGAATTCAAAGACCTCTAGAATGGTTAGGATTGAAAGTGACCTAGAAGAACCTCTCTGGTTCCAATCGCCCTGCCACAGGCAGGGATGCTTTCCTCTAGAATAGGTTGTTCAAAGCCCCATCCAATATGGCTTTGAAGTAGATTTCTTTGAGTATGTAAGCTAAAATAGTTGCTTGGATATATGGATTTTATACTGTGTATTAATTGCTATTAACTGTTTATTGGCTTATCACTAAGGCAAACTTTATTTCTTCAAGATAATAGTAGAAGGGCTCTGTCTTCTGAACAGCAGTCCTTTTGTTTGTAGCCTAATAATAGCTCTTCAGCTAGGTGCTGAGTTTTGCAAATAGTGTCTGGAAGGGAAATGACAGTAACTCAAACCCAGATCTGGCATGAATTTTCTGGGCTCTCATAGAAAGATACCACACTCATTATTCGGAGCATAGAGCTTCTCATTGTCCCCAGGCAAGCAGTGGAAAAGCATGGGAGGTCAGGAAGTGCATGCAAAGCAGGTCATGATTTTCATCCTACTTTTTATCTCGTGTTGAAAGATTCACTTTCGACATCTTAAAGGTGTTCCTCATGCAACCTTTCTCCTCTTTTTTTGTTTGCACACCACTTGATGTCAGATAGTCTTTGCTTATTAGGTAAAGGGGACAGATGCTTATACACTACAATAGCAGCTATACAGTCAGACTCAGGACCTGTCACAAACACAATAAGGTCTGTGTTTGGCCTTGCACTGATTAAAAAGCTGTAGTGTCACAAGATAAATGCCAATGAAAATGGCACTGAAGGCTGATCTGATTTATTGTGGGAAGTGAACAGGGTTATCAAAGCTATCAGCTGTAGAAGAGGCATTTATTACAGACAACCTTGGTATCACTGAAAGGAATAATATGAAGAGAACACATTAAATTATTGCCAGGAATGACTCTTCACTGTCCCCAAGACAATTACTTTATGTGCTATAAAGAGAGGAAATAGCTCATTATTTTAAGTGTTTTGAATTACTTTCCATCCCTCCCTGTTCTACTGGGAAAATGTTTAACATGGAATAAACACAGTGACATCAATAGTCTCTCTCGTTGTGAGCTTTTAACAATAACCTCACTGACACTTATGGTATCATCTTTTATGTGTCAGGAGCACGGGGTAAAAAACCCTAAAATTCCTAGGCTGATTTATTTCCTACTGAGACTGGTAAAGCGCACAAAACTCTAGCATATTCCTAAATTGGCTACATACAATTTTAATCTGAATACTTTCAATTTTCCCTTATTAAGTGTAAAAACAAATGGCAATCACCACTGTGAAGTAAGGCCAAATGAAATATAATTTTCTGTCAGTGATGCTCTTTGGTTTTGCAGGAAGTTGAGATCTATACCAAATATAAGTAAGCATGCAGTACACCTCCAACCTCATCAGCTCCATTCCTCCCAGTCCCTCTGCTCCACCCAACCAGCAAGTTCAAGCTGTATAGACTGTGGATCTGTTCCAGCAACCCCCCGTAATCTCCAGTAACCAATTTTGCATGTTCATCTGAACCTTGGTCCTTGTCTGATCCCTAGTCCCTATGGTCAGTCCTAAACCACTCTCAGCCATTCTATCCACCATTTAGTGTAAGGGTATAGCAGTGTCATTTGCTCTGAAGCCAAAGTAACAAAATGTAGATTTAGCATATGGGATGTTTTCAGCTGGTAAACCTGATTCTGATTGCCAGAACAGCAGATCAGTTCTTGATGGTTTGAAACCTAATCTCAGAGTAAACTATGGCTTTTATAATTTGCATAGTTTATTTTCACATTGATTTGATTTCATATTTTTTCTTTGGACTGTCAACCTTAATCTGTATTAGCAAATCAGTTCCTCACATATTCTATACCCTAGCACATATGTCTCTACAAAGCACACATGTAGTCTTGAAAACTTTTCTATTCAAAAAAGTAATTCTCTCTGCTTGTCTTCCCTACTGGAACATGCATTAATCCCAATCCTATAACTAAGTTAACCCACTGATTTTCAATAAAATTAGGTAAAACATGGATGAGGACTTCAAAACCAGTTGTAATACTGTGCACAATTACTGAAGTCTGCAGTAAGACTCTAGTACAGCTCAGGCCAGTAATGCTCATTTCCTGGAGTCCCCTACCAGTGTCCACTCCCATACCTCTGAGCAGATATAGCAGATTTAAATCCAGATTTAGACTGAAATTACACTCACAGGCACTGTGATACCATCCTCACTGCTTTGCCTTAGCTGGTGGTGCTTACAT
The DNA here is from genome assembly GCF_903797595.1 of Erithacus rubecula. Taxonomy (NCBI): domain Eukaryota; kingdom Metazoa; phylum Chordata; class Aves; order Passeriformes; family Muscicapidae; genus Erithacus; species Erithacus rubecula. The sequence continues at coordinate 3,432,613 of NC_136661.1, forward strand.
AGCCTAGACCTAAAATTATGTCACTAACAGAAGGCACTATGAGCATTAAATTCCAGGGCAGCCACTACACAGCCCAACTTCCAACTCCAGTTGATACCATTCTACTGTATTGAAATGGTTAATTCATAGCTTGCTTTAGTTAGGCAAGTAAAAATATTAACAGCCTCTTATGACATCAGAGATTGTAACCTGAATCACGTAACCTGATATTTCCTGATCCATACTAAACTTTACCTGCCTCAAGAGAAGAAGTGAATTGCAGCCCCAGAAGGTGACTAAGCCTAAAGATCAGGTTTGAGTTCAGGCTCAGGTTAATTGCAGGCCAGATGATACCAACAACAGGTACAGATTTTCCCAGGTAGTTCAGTATCTTAAATAAAGTGAGATATTTCAAGGCTATTTTGTTGCCTTTGAGACAGCCCTGAATGCAGTTATTGGGATCTCCTGACACCTTTTCTATAACTAATCTTCTCCGTCTTATGCTTGTTTCTCTGATAACCTGTATCTAGGGAGGTGGTGTCTGAGAACACTAATTTTAGATGGATTCTTCACCTTAATCAGAGGTGAAGAATGTGTCAGCTCAAATTCTAACCTAATTCTAATCCTAGTTAGGAATTTAAGTTGTTTTTCCCCTTTGTATGTACGCTTCCTGAGAAGACGTCCAGGCACACAGTTGATCCCAATAAACAGCTGGGACAGAAAATATGAAGGTTACATTGCCTGGCCTTGTGTTCTGTTTAGACATAAGGAAAGTCCTTTGTCTAAGCCACTAATGGCATATTACCTGTACAATGATAAAGCAATTTTTTAAAAAAACAAATCTTTAGGGAAGTATCTATTCACTTAGTATTTGGTGATGTCAAACAAGTAGTCAAGAAAGCATTTAGCTTCTGAGGCCCCAAAATATTACTCTGAAATTGTGTCTTATTTTTAAAATACAGGCCTTGATCTGTAGACCTTTCTCACTGAATTAAGTGCAAATCCAGAGCAAAGAGTGATCCCTCACTGACTAGTTTTATGGTGTCACAGATGTCTTAGCAGACCCCTGCTCCTATGGAGGAGGCTAAGCTGCAGTCATGATCTCACACGGGTCTCTTGGTCTCACTCCCCCAGATGCTGGAGGAGCCTTGTCTACACATACCACGTTTGATGTGCTCATTTCTCAGGGACTATCACCAGTGCATCCCACAAATGGCTACAGGTGAATTTCCAGCAAAAATTGCCTGGAAAAGCAACACAAGGTGATTAGGAAACCAGAAACTGTGCCCAGAAGTGCCTGAGCACAGGGGCTGGAGTTGATCTGCTTGTTAATGGCTGGACAACAGGATTCAGAATGTGTGGAGAGTCCCAGGCTGTGTCCCTGAAAGCCTTTGACAGGCTGCTGCATCCAGCTTCTGGGGATGAGCATGAATATCCAGTGCTGTGCTACCTGTCTATCTTCTCCTAAGGTTATAGGAGAGGCTGCTGCCTTCAGAAAAGGGTGATAAGAAGAGGCTGGTTTTCAGTTTGGATTTGTGTCTTTTGCAAAATGTAATGGGAGGAAAAGCACATTATTTTTTGCATAAAACACATGGATATGAAATACTAAGCAGGATTATTTGCTATCCTGAAAGGAAGACTGTGCTAGAATGATATTGCAAGAGCTGCTTAGACAGAAAGGTCCATGCAAGAGGGAAAAAACTACAGCTGTTTAAATACAGGCAAGTATTTCCACAGTGGAATAATCATTCATCCTTTTTTAAACACAGTACAAAAACTTGATTGAAATAAGCAATACTCCTTTAGCTTTTAGATCTCGTTTCTCTTTCTGGCTTCCCATCCCTCAAGTTTTCTTAATAGCCTTTTTTTGTTTGTTTTTTTCCCCCTTTTTAAATCTTTTTTTGTTTTCTATATTTTTCTTCATTTGTCGACCAAACATTTAATATTGTACTTTGGATAGAAATTTTCCAATGAAAACTTCAGATGAATTTTTTTTTTCTTTTCCTCTCCAATAGGTGAAGTTCATCCACATTCAGAGGGCCTGCTTTCAGTTGGATGCCAGCTGTCCTGAGTCCTTTGAAGATCTATATTGTGAACAGACATCATGCACAAAGATAAATTGCTATCTGAAGGAAATTTTCCCCCAGAAGTAACGACTGTCTTACTTTCTCCCTTGTTTATAGAGCTCTTCTCACCTGTCCATCTCTCTGTTACTGACATGACCAGTAACTTTTTGCAGATTTCCAACATGCAAGCTGGGGAAGGTTTGAAAAGCAAACCCTTGCTGTTCCTGTTGTCTGACCCATTAGTCTCAGTGCTGCTGAGCTACACTAAATAAAGGCTGAGGGATGAGGCAGAACAAGAGGGATCTTTTCAGTAAAAGCAGTAAAGCATTTAAAAAGCCCACAAAACAAAAGCCCACAAAAAGTAAAAGCACGTGAACCAGTGTCTGCCAACCAGTCAGGCCTAGGAAGCCCCTTCAGCCTTACATGGCTCAAGCAAATGTCAAAGCTAAGGTTCCTTCTCCATGGGATGTAAAATTACAGAATCATATAAAATGCAACCCCTGAGGATGATAAGGACATGACCCTGAGATGTTATGATTCACAGAATTGGTTCCACATATCCACTACTGGTTGATTATGAAGAATAATGTTTGATCTCTGCTTTCCACACCATTATCCTTCATTGTCTGTCATTTTGCCTTATTTTCCATAGCTAAGAGAATAGACTTATTTTTCCTGACACTTCACTAACACCTGAAGGATAAGAGCCATAATTAACATTTATGACTATTTTACTTTGAGCCATAAATAGTTTTGGGGTAATTTTGAACAGAATACACATTTTCTGTGTGTGGGAAGCTGAAATTTGAAGTACTCTTTTCTCTGACCCCAAATCTTCACTACTAGAAATGACATTTTAAAGAATCACTAAAGATAATTATAACAAGCCTGAGATTGATGACAGAACACCTGAAAAAAATGCTCAAATGGGGACACTTATTCACTTGAAGAACTTATGCTCTCTTTGAAGGCTCTGCTGCTTCAGCTGCTGATTTGTCTTCCAGGACTGTGAGAAAAAAAAAAAACCCAACACATTAGAAGTATTAAAAAAACAAATTCAGATAATAAATTGCCAATATCAAATCGTGTCAGTATTTGGTAGGCCCCATTTTCTTATCACTTAAGATGCAGCAATAAAAAAAAGACAGAGTCACTTCTCTGCCCCTGCCAAAAAATAATTTATTATTATTAAAAATAGTAACAAAACCAGTAATAATTGCATTCCTGAATAGGAAGCATTTACTTGCTGTTGTGAACCAGAAATGCAGTTACAGATATGAGACATTTGGGCATGACTTATTTCTGTTAAGCTTATGTTCCTAAAATAGTGACTCTGCAACCATATAAATAATGTCTCAATTAAAAAGAAGACAGACCTCTCTTGGAATAGGAAGAGGAAGGGCACAAATTATATGACCCCTTCAGAAAAGTGTGTTGAGGACCTGAAGTACATGTATGTTTGGCTGGTTTTCTGTTCCTTTGTTGTGGAAGACCTGGCTCGTTGGGCAGAATGCTCCCTCGTGTCCAGCAGAGCATGGTGGGGTTTCACTGTCTGCATGCTCAGGGCTATGGTGTAAGCAAAACTCACCTTATTTTAAACTAGACCTACACTTTGTGGCCATATTACATGCAATTTCATAGTAGCTGTTAGAAAGGGTGATGTTTTTCCCTCCATTTAAATAAAAGATTAAGTACGGATGATCCCTGTCATTCAAATTCCAACTGAAACCAACATCTCTGTTTTTGATTATAGACATAATTGTTCAGTCATTCAATGCTACTTAATTTTATTTCATTCTTTGACTCAGTATGCTGCTCATACTGAGAAGTGTTCCTATATTTTGATTCATATAAGGTGTTACAAGAACCTAAAATTCTACTTGGAGGCCTTGGATGCAATGTTGTTGTTTGGAGGGTTTTTTAGTTTAGAGTTTTTGGTGATTTTTTCATAGCATTCTATTCTGTTCTAGAGAGAAATATTGTTCTTCCTACAAACTACATGCTCAATACCCTGAGTCCATTTCAGCTACAGCACAACTTTCAGTTTCTGTAAAAACATTTTATCAATCTTCTGTCTTGTCCCTCGAGTTTTTTAGTTTGGAGAAATTCTTCTCAACATAAGGCCTTTTATCTGTATCAGTAGTTTTCTGTGAAACTTTCTGAATTGAAGCAAAATAAAACTTAACATCAGTGGTAAACAGACAGGTTGAATGGTCAACTTAAAAATTCTCTTAGGCAACCATCCTATCCCCAGGTCAGCCTCAAATTAAGGTTGATAGGTCCTACAGCTTCACTTCTGTCTTCCTTTGCAGGGTTTTTAGCTACAAGCAAGATCCATGGGTCCCTCTTGTACTGAACAGGGGCATGCACTTAGCAACATACCAGTCTTATTTCTCGAAGAACAGTTATGAATTATAAAATCTAAATCCATTCTTGGCTGATTGCCAAAGGTCTTGAAGTCATTTTCTGTGCACATGAAAACTTGACATACTGTAAAATTACTGTTTAGAGCCTGTCCCTTGCCCCCAGCAATAGAGGGGTGAAGTGGGAACTGAGATGCACGTAATTGGAATTGGAAATGTCTTAACTAAGCATACTCTGGGTATTGAGGGTGGGTTTGGGAGGATGACACAAAGCAATGTGCAATATGCCCCATGTTTAATGATCTACACAGAAATCAATCCAAGGTTTATAGGTTTATTTTTGTTGAAATTGTGCTGGTTTAATTCTCTTCAGTGAGCACCAAGAAGCAAATATTATAAACATGATTTCAATTTCACTTTACCTGCCCTAAGCATCTGCTAAAGCCAGCACTTTCATTCTGAACTGGAGGTTAAATGAGATACCAAGTTAAAATTTAGTTTCTCTAGAGGAGAGCTATACATTTTATTTCAAATTAACATTTTGAATCCAAACATCTCCGTTTTACTCAGGCTCCCTTGTCAAATTCTTTTTTTGATAGCTAAATATTTAGCTGGTGGCATGCTTTGAACACTAATAATATTAAGGTGGCAATCAGAGTACACTTTGGCAATAAATCTTGTTTTGGGAGTCATTCTCTGTCAATAACACTGTTATTAATTAGGATTACTTAACCCTCTCACACAAAGATGAGATGAGACTCCTGGGAATGTTTCTCTAAGTTACAAAAATAGTTCAGATTTGTACCCAAAGCAAATGTTTACAAAAGTTATGATATTACTGGCCACCATTAAGAGGAAATTAACTGGACAGCCTAATCACCTAGCAACTTCCTCTAAATTCTTTAATCTGCCTTTGGAAATCTTTTCTTTCATGTAGAAATACCAATGTGTAAGGAAAAATTTTCCCCAGATGCTGGCTTTATTGTGGGCAGCCAACACACAGAATCTTTTAAACTTCCAGAGTATACCATATATTTATTGAATGAACAGAGCTATATCTTAGTGCCAGCTGCCTTTGCTGTTTTCACTTGAATATCACTTTGGTGGCATTAGGTTTGCTATTGCAAGCTTGTTTGCAATACTTCTTTCCTTACTGGAAGGGTTTGGATGTGGGAATAGAAATTCATCTTACTGGAATCTAGAGAAAGAGAGGAGATATCATTGCTGTGCTAGTTTGCTCCCTGTCACCTTTCTTCAGGAAATTTGAAGTTCACAAAGTATTTTGCAAATTATCATTGGGCCTCTCTATGTTCTCTTCCTATACTGACCTAAGGGGAATGACCATCCACTTAGTGCATTTTTGCGAATCAAAGCTCTCTTGGAATAACTAAATAAGGCTGATTTGATCCTCATAATTCTGCTAGAGGAACTAGTCCTGTAGTCCTGTTACATATTCCAGTAATGCATCACTACTTCTCCTCTCACTAATTCTCTTCCAAGTCCATATACTTCCTCTTTCAACTCCTAATTTTCAGGCTTAAGCACATGGCATTTTATGTTCCCCTGAATCAATATGATTCCTAAATAAAATCTGTGGTTTATCTTATCAAAGAAAGGTATTAAGCTGGCTAGCATGGCTGAAGTTTGCTAAATCTGTCATGTTAGATCCAATTTCTATTCCCATGGTTTATTTTGAAGACTGTCTGCTATTGAGTCTAATTTAAGAAGTATGTAATAGCATTTTTACTTACCATTCCTCACAAAATAATTGTATTCCCAATTGCACAATATACCAAGTGACCTGGTAAAATTATTTAGACACCTTACAGATGGGCTTACAGTTTTGTAAGTAATTTTTAGTCTATCAGATGAGAATTGCCTGCTATCTTGATGCATATATATTGTTTAGTGCTTGTCTTATTAGACAGTTTCTGTCTATCTGTCTATTCTGTCTAACTCTTTCTTTTCAAGAAACATAGTTCATCTTACAAAAACAGGGATAGAATATCATTGACATAGGAAAATGTATCTGTATCATGCTAATCTTTACATTTATTGAGTTTTTATTTATGTGGTTAAACAATGTTTTCTATATTTCCTTTCCCAGATCAAATGCAGCTTTGGCAGCCTTCTTTTTTGTTTCTAAATTTCACAATTTTAGTTCCTTTTCTGTCTTAAATATTCTCAAAACCTCTATTAATTTAATGTTGTCTGGAGAGAACCTGAATTACTGTTTCACTATTTGAATTCTCTAGTTTCTGTCTAACTTGGTTTTCTGTAAGAGAAATAAATTCTGAAAACCAAACTTAGGAAGCTAAGAAGTCAAATTAATGTAAAACTCATCAATATCCCCAGTTATAGGGGATAAGAAGCCTAAATTGTTTGTGTGTTTGGTTGGTTTTTGTGCTTTTGTTTTGTTTTGTGATGCAGTCACTGCAATTTAATTCAAAAGAATAATAATATGGTATATAATTAGGCCAGTTATTTGTGGAAAGAGGATCTATTACCTCTCTGGGTTTTGTTCCCCTTAGCATCATTATCAATTCTTAATCGGTAATCTCCAAATTTTACTTAAATTTCACAATTCTAATATGTGTGTGAGTTTCTGCCTGAAAAATCTTTGAAGAACTATACTTGTATCAAATCTGAGACACCTTTCACATTTTCTGTAATGGTGCCGACTTTTTGCTGTTTATATTACAATTCCTTTTGGCATGGTCATCAGTTCACCATGAACTTAGCTCCTTGTTCTGCTCATTTCCAGGTATACCATTTCCAGGTATACTTCACACTTGCTTTATAAAACTCTTACATGTATAAACCTTCAGGAGAAGAACAGGGAGGAAAAGTCATGGGAGGAAAATGACATCATTTGATTCATAATTGCTGCACCAAAGATTTCTCAGTTAGTATTTCTTTTCCACATTTTCCCTTCCTCTCTTCATGTGACCTTTCCTACTTGTTTTTTCTCCATATAAAAAGCTGAAGGCTATTATTATGACACAATCAATTTTCTGTTTTTTATTTATTTTTCTTAATTTTTTCATATGCTGGCCATCTCAGATTTCAGATTCAAGCTATTTTTCCCCAATCATATTAGTTCAGGAACTAGCACCAGGCAGCTTCAATGAATGGCAGGAACTTCTCCACACCCAGACATAGTTCAAGTTCTGCAAATAGTGAAGAAAGGAAGGTCTAATGAGACTATTTTCAAGAATGAGTCAAGCACACAGTTCTCCACTTTTCTTCTCTAATTCCTGTGCTTGCTGTCTGTTTTATCTCTGTCATGAAAATTTACTTTTCTTCTTTCATATAGATGTGGCAGGTGTAACTAGCAGGCAGTTGTCTTCAATCTCTGACCCTCAAGACTTGTGCCCTCCTCAGATCATGACTGTATGCTTTTACTTTAAGGACTGAACAACTTTAATGACTAACATCCTCTTCTCAAGGTCTGATTTTGCCTTGATATTTTCCTTGTCCTGTCAAGCTTCTGTATGCTTTTTTCATCCATTGAAGTAAAATAATTTTAGAAAGGAAACTGTGTTTTTTCTCATATTATAAATGAGTCAAATGAGTCACAGAGGTAAAAATGTGCAAGCTAAGAACATTCGTCAGATCAGTAACAGCTAAGAATAAAATCCAGCTCTCTTGATCCCAATCCAAAGTATGTTGGATCACCTTACATGAATCCATTGAAATCAATAAAGTGGATGATTTGTTAAGTTGCTAGTCAGTACAAAAAAAAAAAAAAAAAAAAAAAAAAGAGAAAAGCAGGAAAATGCTGCTTGTATGTGTGAAATAGTTAGCAGCTAGACTGTAAGTAAAAACAAGAGCACAACAAAGATTTACTGTTTCTAACTGTGCCATGGGTGCTACAGGTGAAATTTTTCTGTCTCTGTATCAGTTATGTGTGTAAATTTTTGCTGCTCTCCATAACTCATGCTTGGTAAAGCAGATTGAGATGATAACCCATCTTCCACTTGCCTAGCCATTCTCAATGTATGTCCTTGCAATGAAGCTGGCACCACTGAGGTTAGTATGGCATGTGACCCTGACTTCTGCCTAGTAAGGCAGTGTCCAGGAGGGCTGCCTCAGACTGAAGGAGCTCAGTCCAAGTCATTTGCCATTTCTGTGAAGTTGGGCTTGGACAGAAAGAGAGAAAAAGGGCATCTTGATGTTACATTCAGCTAAGGCTGAATTCAGCTAAAGCTGAGCACAATCCCTGAGTATGGGATTGATAGCCTGGAACCAGGAACATCCCTGTTGTCAGCTTATGAGTGTTAAATTAGATTCAATAGCACATCACAGGAAGACAATCTGATGATTTATTGGTACCTATTTAGGATGAGAGAGGGGAAGTGAGGCTTGAAGCCAGATTCCTCAAGCCCTACCTCAGGCTGTAAAGGCAGGTGTCGGTTTGTTGCTCTCTTGTTGGCTTATGTTGAATGAATTTCAACAACTGCTGCTTAAGGCTATTTTTCCAAGTCTCTTCTACAGCCTAATGCCTAGGGCCTTCTTTCAAAGTACAAGAGTGGGTTTAAATTCCAGCATGAGACAACTGAAGCAAAGTTTCTCATTGCTGGGGAGAATACTCTACCATGGGATAGTGGGAGAGAGGAAGGGAGCAAGAATATAAAAAAATATAAATAAAAATTTAGCAGAGGCTGCTGTCAGCTATCCTTTCAACTGGATCCTCTTCCAGGTAGCTGTGTTTGAACACCCATTAGGAATGTCCAAACACTGGAGTGGCTTTGATGTTGAATCTCTTTTCATAGATCCACCTAAAAGCAGCAATTGGTCCAAAACTGTATTTTGTGAATTAATTTGGATTTCAAATATACGCTTCTCCCCAGAATTCCATTGTCACTCTGTCTGGCATGATGCCTATTTTGAAACACATTCTGCTCATCTGGCCAAGGTTTGACTTGTATTTTCCTTCCGTCCCGTTCTAGATGTGACCTTTTCACAAAAGTACCTTATAAAACAATTCTGGGTAGAAAGGTTAGATAAAGTCAGATGACACTGACTATTGGCAAGGTAACTAGTATTTGCCAGATTTTACAGAAGCATGGGAAAGGCTTGCAGGTGACCCTTGCAAGATTCTTTTATAATCAACAATAGAATTAGCATTGCAAAGATGACTTATTGATGCCTAGGTGTGATGAAAGTGAAACCTGAAGGAAACATATTGAGACAGCTGACAGTTTATGCTCTTTATTTTAAAGCAGGTGGATGACCACCATTTATGAAATAAAGCAAAAAGATCCCCAGTTTCGTTCACATGCAAAAAAGTGCCATCTCTTCAAACAACAGACTGGCTTGGTGTTGGTATGCCATCATAATCATCTGAGTAGTGCTGATACTGGTCAGTAAGAAGGGGCTGATGCAACTCATCCTTGTTTTTCCTGACACGTACAATACATGCAGCAGCAGCAAAGATAATTGCCACGAGAACCAGTGCAGTCACTATTGCAATAGTTATCATCTCTGTGACACGGAGAGCCCGACCTGAAAGAAGGGAAACAAAAGGCAAGGATATTAAGAGAAAATGTCAAGTATATGGACAAATATCAGAAGTTCAGACTGAAACTCAGCATTTGTCATTATTCACTGAGTTGGGGAGTAGAAGTAATTCAAATTTTGTTTGATTACTCTTGTTCAAAAATGTGAGAAGATTTAGTCTATCTTGCTCCACTCTAAAATCTGTTCTGGACCTTTCTTCTGCCAACATGTTTGTGAGGATTTGCATTCTCTCTAGGGAGTTAATGAAGATATTTGACATAGAAATAAGGATATTCTGCAAGGTTAAGATTCAAATGAGAACTTCTCCTAAAATTAGGGTGGGTACTAGGAATTTCATGCTGGAACAATCTCTGACCAGTAGCTGTATCAAATCCCAGACATCTGGAAAGTAAGGCAGGAAAGGAGAAAAAGGCCTTTACAAAGACAGCAAATATTGTTGGTGAAATTTGAATAAATTCCAAGAGATAAAGATATGAAGGGAGAAAAAACAAGATTAAGTATCTAGGCTTCACAGTTTACCTGGCCACTCGACTTCATAGCTGTATCCCAGGTTTTCTGGTGCAGTAACAAACATTTCATTATTGGTTACTGGAGGCCAGAAGGGCACCATGTTGTACTGTCGGTTGTGTCCTATCGGGGCATTCTCCAGTGGGTATGTTGAGATATCTAAATTTGAAAGTCAAATCACATTTCTGTAAATAAATTAAAAATAACTTGCAGCACTTCACTTTTTTTTCCCCACCCAGGGTTTTGAGTACCCGAGAATTCTTTCTCAGTTGCTCTAGAAGGATTTGTTTCCTAGTGTGACAGATCCAAAGCAGAGTCTCTGCCTTTCCCAAAACCAAGGCCACTAATGTTATCTCTGGTTTCAAATAGAAATCACCAGTAAATTTTTTAGAATTCTGCCTGTGTTGGGCTTTTTATTTCTTCTCACTAGGATAAGGAAAAATACGGCAAAGACTTTTTTCTGCATTCTTGGTTTGCCTGGTTGTAGCAGCGATGAACAGGATGAAAGTTGATACAAATTCCAGTGGAATATTTTTGCAACATTATGCTAAATCAGTAGGAAGTCAGCTGAAATAAAAAAACCAAATCCAAACGGAAAATCCCCAAACCAAACCAAATCAAACCAGCAACAACAACCACATAGCAGAGAACACTTTGTGGTAAGATGATACCAAACCTTGTGACAGATCATGTAAGAACCACAAGGGGATACAATTGCTCTCTGAGAGCTGATGTGGGAAAATTCAGAGAGGCAGGTTGTGGAAGCTGCACAAAGAAGTCTCAGTTGTGCAGTAACAGCTGTCTTCTGTAGAAGAAGGGAGAGGAGTATAGATTATCCTAAGAAAATACAGTTGCTGCATTGTGTGGAGGAAGAATACTGTTGCTGCATGATGCATAGATACAAGGGTTAGACTGAATTTTTAGTCTGCTGATGCAAGTCTCTTTTTTTTTTTTTTTTTTTTTTTTTTTTTTTTTTTTTCCCTCATTCCTTTCACTTCTTTCTGTTCATCCTTTCTCCCTCTTTTTCTCTTGTATTACCTTCTTCTATTCTTTTTGGAATTAAAAAGCAAGGGCAAAAATGGTAACCATCCTTTAGAAGTATACAGAGATGGTTATTGAATACTGGTAGTATATCACATAGGTGGTAAAAATGAATGTGTTTTCATCTGTTCTTCCTTTGACAAGGAGAAAATAATTACTTAGTCCACACAACAGTGGAATTTCCTTCCAGGTTACAATGTCTTTGCTCTATGGAGACTGTGTATTCCCACATACTGTTTTCTTGAATTGTGCCTCCTGTCTCTGATCAGATCCCTTCACAGAGAGTGATCTGCAATTTCTTGCCAATGGGATGAGGAAGAGAGCTTGGTACTGCTTTGTAAACTGTACTAACTCTTAAAATTCCAATCCTCTCTCCTAAGTTTAGGGGCATCTTGCTATTCCACAAGAAGGAGTTGAGTTCTTGTGGCTACAAAGACTGACAACCACCCATCCTAACTCAGTCCATGAGAACATCATACCTGCAGAATGCCGTCTCAGCCACTCATCAAAAAGAGCATCTGTAAATGTGTGCAGGAGGACAAAAATGGGGTCATTTGGTGATAAATGAGTTTGCCCTCCTGTCCCATTCAAAAACAGATGAGCCAAGTTATGAAGACTTCGAACTGCTGGGTCATACTTTCCTGAAGGATCACTGTACCCTGAATATACAAACAAAGAAGAAAACAAAAATTCCAGTGAAGGTTTTGTTTGGGAGCTGCAGTCTCAGATGAATACTTTTTTTTTTTTTTCTCTCTCTCTCTGAAAGCGTTTCATGTTGTTATGTTGCTTTGCTTAAAACAAATGGTTAGCTAATTCTCTACCTACAGACATTTGAGAAATTCCTGGAATGCATAGTTTTCAGATTAAAATAGCCTTTATAAAAGAGTGCTGGGAATGTGGACTGCAAAGCTGCTGGGTTCTACTGCAAAATGGCCAAAGTAACATCATAGCATGGAAATAGAGATATCTATTTAGGCCCTGCATATTTTTCACCATACTAAAACAGTTGCATGAGTTTTCTGCTTACTAAAGCAGGTATATGTTGCCACTTATTCTAATGAGCTCTCTGTTAGGTTTATACATCACTTCCATGCATACTGGGAACACGTATCAGAAAGCTGCATATGCTCTGATGTTGTTTATTTTTTCACTGAAGTTTTGCCTGTACCCAAAACCTCATAACCCTCAAGTCAGATGCTAGAATCTGAAGCATCATGAAAACTCCTCTTGTGTTCAAGCTTTGGCCACTTGTTCCAGAGAGGCATACATACAACTGATTTTCTAAAGCTGTGTTTGGACACCTAGTTATTGATAGGCAGTGATTTGAACTGTCACTTTTTAATCTTTTCTTGTTAAAAGCTCTGTATTATTAAGGTATAGAAGAAGTTGTTAGGATTCTGTCTGAACAGTACAAATCAAATATTTAGGCTCTTTTCTCTGTTGGAGGTGTGTGTGTGTTCTGGTGTCAGTGACTGAGAGTTTAGTTTTAAATGTTCAGAGCTTATAGAAGAATAGAGTTTTATGTCCCAGAGAGTAGGGCCAGCATGTCTAGCAGTAAATTCTATTGCTATTTCAATACTATTGCACTAAGTACTACCAAAGCTTTCAATTTATTTTGCTTTCTTTTATTTGTTTTAATTCAGATACAAGAATAACTGCTAGAAGCACTTGTTTGCTTCATTTAGGGATGCAGCAGCATCAATCCACAGGCAAGGACTGTGTATTCAACAAAGGAAACCTAATAACTATGTGTCAAGGACCTGAAGTTAGTTTCTATTTGGTATACCAGCAGCAGACTCTTGAGACTTTTGTGCATTTTAAGAGACATAAACTACAGCTATAAAGTAATTTACCTAGAGCTTATTTCTGCTTAATAATGAGCAAATACTTAATGCTAAGAACAATATGTTGTTTTTGTCCAATAGCCTGTCTCAAGACTCATACTTCCAACAGGAAAAAGTGGCAAGTCTGCTCCCTGACTTATTTGGAGTTGTTCCAGGTCATTTTATTTGCCATGTTTACCTTCTACTGTGTTACGGAAACTGTCTGTTGAGTTGGAATAGAAAGGAGGAGTGTCAAATACACCAACTTCCAAACACTGAGCAACATCCTCAGGCTCTGGGAGACGCTGCACCATAGGTCGTGCTACATTCCCTGCAGGATTTCTTCGGATGGGACCACCCTCAGTACCTGGAAATAGAGAGAAGAGAGATAACAAGGTGCAGAACAGTATGAACAGAATGAAAAGCTCTCATGACTGTACCATGGAGAAAGAAAATCTCTCACATAACATTTACTCTGAATGAACTGGTCAGTTCCTTATATTGGGCAAAGAATTCTTATGGGGCTCTCTGTTCTGGATTCTCTGCTCCAGGATGTAAAAAGTCATCTGGAAGCTTCTTTCTGAAGTTTGTGGTTCTCTGAGTGATTTAGGAAAATTCCCTGCAGATTTTCAGTGTGATTTCCTGATGAGACCTAGGCCGAGATTATGGAGGATGTCCTGACAGAGTAGCTGGGGAAAAGATTATATAAATGACTAATCCAGTATTTGGGGGTTTTTATTTTTCCATTTCCATGACAATGCTTATATGAATATATAAGAAACTTACTGTTTTTTAAGAATTTTTTAAATTTGGTTAGGTATGTTAGAATCTGGTATTACATTCAAAACATGACCCACATAGTTATTACAGGGATTTGTTGGATGTTCTCATTTTAGGAGCAGAATGGCATGAAGGTGGTAAGTGGAGTAGTCAGAAGAAATATTAAGCTTCAGTTATGAAATGACACTGCCAGGTTTAATTATTTATGGTGCAAGAGATGAATTGGTACTGCATAAGAAGGGAAGGCAAAGCATTTAATCTTTCTTCTGCTACAAGCTTCTCAGAGTATGTATTATCTCAACAGACTGATGAAACATGGATCAAGAGTATTCAAAAATCAGTTTATGACCTTTTGGCTGGAAAAAGCCACTGCAATGTAAAGTATCATATTTATTCATTATTAAGAGAATTTTCTCTCCAGATACCTTCCATCATTCACACTTACTGTTACAGATGGTTCCCAAGGTTTCATAATCTTCTACATTTTCACACAGCACTCGCCACTGAGAGAAGATTGAATTCTGGCTTATAAGAGAGACATCAAAATTGCTTCTAGCTCCCATCAAGTCATCTGAGCAGATATCACATGTATTTTGCCCTGTCGCAAAGTTCCAGTAGGGCAGTCCAAAAGTAGGGTCCTGTAGCATGTTCTAAAACACACAAATATGGTGTTATTATATGTGCAACACAGACAGGTATAATATTTACTGCTAGGAGAATGCTAAGAAATAGCTAAATACATCTTAGTAAAGGTCAGAATCCTGCCTTATAAAAGAGAAGAACTCTATGGGAAATTCATGTAGAAGCTTGTAGGGCAGGAGTTGAACAGCTCTGGAGTTAGCAAGGCAAAATTACTGTGACTAATGATCAAGTCCACTGACATAAATAGGAATATATATTAAATCACAGACAGATAGAACTTCTCAGGGCTTCCACATAGAGAAATGCCACTGATAACAAATGTGTGTCTTGGAAGGGAGTTTGTGTCTCAGCCTGATGTAGAGCAATTAAAGCTAGTAGAAACACTGAAGTGATTTCAGACACTATTTAGTCCTGACCCTGAAAACCTAATTCTTGATTTTTTAGGAAGATGATGGTCCATAAAATACTATATCTATTTTATGAATAGGTCCACATAAGAGAAGGAAAAAAGAATAATTGATTTGTGGAACACGGTATAACAACAAAACACTAATTTCTCTAACTGGTTACAAAAATTAAATGTGATTCTGAATCCCTTTGCCATCTCTGTTATCACTTTCTTCAGAATTTCTGCTGCTTTGATTAATTTTATTCAAGAATAATGGCCTTGAGATTAAAAACACCCCTGAAAATAACATTGTTGGTCCAATAAAATGTCTTATATCTGAATAAATCTTTTCCAATAGATTTCTGTGGAAATTTTACATTTTCTATTGCTCTGATTAAAATGCTATATTTAACATCTCTATAAAAGTGACAGTCTGAATCCTGAATGCACTCTATGAAATTTAGTATACAAAATGAGTCACTGAAATTGAAGCAGAATAATTTCAACACATAGGAAAAGCTGCTATCATTTTTTGCCTATTTTAAGATGAAGTTCTTTAACTGTACAAAACATAGCTTGAATACCAGTAAACATTAACATGAACTTCACCTGCATGTCTCTTTCAAGCTGCAACAGATGGTACCTATGCCAGGTGACAAAAGCTGGTCCTTCGTGAGAGAAATCAACTCCTCCAAAACTCTGCTGCCCCACACCAAGGAAAGTCTTCCTGACAGAATAATAGTGAGACCACACAAAGTAGTTATAAATGGAGATATTCTCGAACTGAGGTGTGTTGCCATCCGGTCCAAAGATTTCTTCACGTCTTCGTGTGGCAATAACGATGTCAGGGTGGACTGTCACCTTGGCTTGGTGCAAGGCATTCACAAAGCGATTCCTCTCTTCTGCACTTAGATCCAAAAGGTTCCTTCTGACTGTCATGATACAGAAGAAGCAAGTTACTAAACTAGTAGACATGGAAGAATTTATTTATTGCATTCCTAATAATTCTAGTTAATAATTCTAATACTTTTCTTCAAGTATTCACCATTTTTTATTCAGGAGACTCGCTGAGTATAAATGGAAGATGTTATTTATTTTGAGAAAAGCTGAAATAAATTAAAATAAAGGCACAATCCTTTAAACTTTAGTGCTTTTAGGAGTACTGTTACAGATTATTTTTCCATCCTGCCACTTAAAAGACAAAGACAGTTCTTTGTCATACAAACCTTCCAGAACTTCATCCAATATACTTAAGGTTTCCTGTGGTAGTACTCTACAATAAATGAACACTATAAACCAATTTATAATAATCAGGAACTCTCTGGTTATTTAATGAAGAATTGATTTTTTTTTGTTTTTTGAACCTTTGTAGGAAAAATAGCAGATTCACCAATGAATTATTGTGAATTTCACACAGTACAGTATCTCCTTAATCTGATATTATCTCTTATTTTATCTCTTATCTCTTAAACCCAACATTATTTAAAATTGCCACATATTAGTCCATTTTAGCAGTTATCTCAAAATAATGAAAAAATGTCATTGACCACACATAAAGAGTGAAACAAGGAAGAAAACTGACTTGTTGAAATAGCAGTATTTCAGCAAGAAGAACTGAGTTCTGATTACCTCCATCCTTCTTTCACCTGGTCTGAGAAAACTGCAGACTAAGTTTAGACTAAGATGAAGACAGAAGTCCTCACAATTGTTATTCAATATCTACTTATTGTTATTATAAAAAACACTGTAAAAATCCAAAACTGTCCAAATTAGTAATAGATTATGTTGCTAAAACAAATGACAGATCTTCAACGTGAATATATATGAAGAATAAAAGTGAATTATGTTTCACTAAAAATAAATTGAGTCAGTGAGGGATATTTTAGCTTCTGGGAAATTTAAATAAAGTCTTTCCTGAAACATGAATTCCATCCAAGGACTGTGTGTCCTGAAACATGCTTTTTTGTTCTACAGAACTGAACTGACATGCTAGCACTTATCACTGAAGTGCTGTGGTTTTTGGTTTTGTTGGTTTTTTAATGTTTGGTTGGTTGGTTGGCTCGTTGGTTGGTTCATTTGTGGTGTTTTTTGTGGTGTTTCAAGTAGAGACCTATAATTGTCCATATAATTTTGATTTACATAGGCATCTTAACATTTTCATTTTCCAGTATGTGCCTGAACCACAATAAAAAATTGTGACTATTATTAAAGTTAGCCATGAACTGAGAAGATATAACAACATCAAACTATGTTTTACAGCAATTTAGTATGGATATGCCAACAGTACTCTAGTAATTATTTCTAAAATCTAAGCAGATGGGGCCAGATCTATGAATAGGCAAAAGAGGTGACCTCATTGTGAAAACTTAAAGCATAATGAGAAAATAATTTACATTTTTAAAATTGATATCATATTATCATGCATGATAATAATGATAATAATATTATTCATATTATCATGCATGATATATCTGATTTGTCATTTTAATGCATTGTAAAGGACTTAATGAGAGTAAAGTAAAAAGCAGTCTTGTACATTCTAGAATATAATCTAAAACTTCTGTTTGCCTGTAACTAGTTTTACATTGTTAAGTTTGTGTATTAACATTTATCTCTTGATTATTCTTCAGAGTTGTTACCACAGTAAAATAGAATACAATATCAGAGTACAGTCTGTGTTAGCAGACCCAATTCACAAGTAATGCTTTGTTTTCTAGCTTATTTCTTGAAGCTCAAAGGATGAAAAAAAATTAAAGATCTTTCCCATAGTCATCAATAAGTTATTATTAATGAATTGTTGCTAAAATTTTGATTAGTAAGTGGTCCTTTGTTAACCCTTTTTGGAACATGTTCTTACATTGATGGAATGTTCCCTTATCTGGTGAAAATATCAGTGCTGGTTTCTGTTTCTGCAGAAAAAAACCCTGCATATGTGTTTGCATATTTGCTAGAGACCCCTTTCTAACATATCGCAGAACCTTTTGCTCATTTGGGGGGGATTATGGATTTTACAGGATTTCAATAGCATCTTTGAAGTTAAAAGTACTTAAATTTGAAAATAAAGATCGAAATCTTGTCCATTCAGATGGTCCTTCCATGAGAAGAAGCTTTTTTTCTTTTTAAATTTACCTATTATATTCAACATTTTTCCAGTCCTGCAAGGGTTTCATGTCCATTAAAAACCATTTAAAAAATTAAAGATGTGTTTAGTGGTATGCTAGACTTAACTGAAACTGGAGTACTGAAAAAGGACTTACCACACCCTGGACTCATTCATTTGAACAGTCCACAGTCATGACCAATGTTTTTAAAGATATTGACAGCAGCAAGAACAGAAAAAATTTACCAAGGTACGTAGTTTAGAACTGTATTAAGGGACTTTGAATTAGGAGAACTGCTGTCACATTTAAAACAGTTATAAGGTATTAAACATATGGAAGTACATACTATTCCCAGGCACACTCACAGGCATGTGTACATGCCTATAACATTTTTTACTCTTAAATCCAAATTATGTTTTTATATGTATATATATGTTCTGTTTTTCAATGGACTTTCATGCATCAGCTACAGGTTTCTTTTCTTTCTTTCAGTGGATATTAGGTACAAGTAATTTATGCGCAGGCTGAAGAGCTCCTCTAGCACCTGCCTCAAGAGCCCTTTAGCATCATAAAGATGATGGACATTTTGTACCTTCAGGAGAGCAAATCCACTAGGTGCGTTTAGAAGCCAGCACCGAGCAGGAGCAGCTTCGGTGTTTCGGGGGCTCTTACCGATGCTGATCTGCTGGCTGCAGGCGGGTCCGGTCCAGCCGGGCCGGCAGGCCCCGCAGTTGTGTCCGGAGAAGTTTCCGCTGCAGCGGCAGGTCTGGTTGAAGAAGCGCAGCGGCCACTGCTCGCGGTCGTCGCGGCCGTCGTGGATGTACTGCGGGCCGTGCGGCCGCGCGTCCGCCGTCACCGGCACGCAGCGCCCGCGGCCCGTGGACACGCCGCACCGGTCCGTGCCCGGCCCGAACACCGGGAAATAGTCCGGGCAGCACATGCCGCTCCGCAGGGCCTCCACCGTCGCGCACTGCCGCGGGAACTGCGCTCCCGCTCGACCCGACACGGCGAGGAGCAGCAGCAGGGAAACAGGCGGCGTGGGGATCCGCATGGCAGCGGGCGAGCGGAGCCGGCTTCTTCCCGGAGCTGGCTGTCCGCACACGCTGGCCTCCGCTCCTGTCTTGGGACACCCACCCGCCTCTGGGGAGAGAGAGACAAAGAGAGGGGGCAGAATAAAAACAAGTGATGCAAATCTCAAAGGGCTTCCCCTTTCACCCCAGAAAATTCCGACTGCGCTTCAGTACTCTGTCTGAAAAGGTGAACAACTCTGACCACAGACACTAATGTTCTCACTCTTTGCACGAAAAATAGTAACTAAGGACATCTATGTCTGCTCATTAACTTCTAAATTCTTCCAAAATGCTCATTCATATATTGCACTTGACAAATGCATTTGCTTCACTACCACAAACTTCTAAAATCTAAGGCACCAGTTTTCTACAACTTTTTTTCACCCCTCCTTCCTTCCTTTCCCCAGTTCATGCCTTCTCTAATATATTTTGCTTTCCCCTCTGTTTTATTGCTGTTCTCCATGCCAGCTCCAACATAAAGTGAAGCTACACTTTTTCATGCACTGTACCTCTTTTCTCTTCCTGGTACCTCTCCACTGCTGAGATCTTGTTCTATCTCTGCACGTCCTATGACTGTCTAACCTGAAATAAGCACGGCTAATTTCTCTCCTGGTTCAGTCTGCTTGCTAATCCGTCTTGTACCAACACAGTATGGCTTGGCCTCACTCTCTTTCCTCTCTTAATCCCCTTTCTACTTCAGTGCATTTCTGTGGACTTTAAGTACTTGAACAGCACATGATTTCTTTCATGCTTATCTCCTTGTGATTTTACAAGTTTTAGCAAAGGTCAGAGACAAATACTTGAATTCAAAACAGAACAAATGTGAAGCTGAGTTTTTGTTTGGTTTTTTTTTTTTTAATTACTTGCAAATAAAGGCTCACTTGAGAACAAACAAAGAACAGTGGGGAAAATCACATTTAACATACACTTAGAAAAAGTTCTTAAGATGGCATTTTTAAGATCAAGCTGAAGTAAGTGACTAAGCAATGTTATTTATAAAATTAAACACTTCAATTTTTAAACTTATAGCTTTCAGTTTAACAATTTATTTGATACTAAAATTAAAAGACAATGATCATGTTAGAATTTTGTGAAATACTAAGTTCTGAACCAGTGCTATGTAGGGTAATGAAACAATGAAATTGATAAATCTCTTAAATAAATAAAAAAAATGCTTATTTAATCTTTGCAAGGATGATTTCTGATGCAATAAAAATATTCAAGCTGTTTCTCTCTTTCTTACCTTTCAATAAGGATGAATTTCAGTGAGTAGAGATATGTCAAGTGAGGTGAAGATAAGTCAAGAAACATCTTGGCTGGCATCAAGACAAAACATTAACAAGTTTTCTGGGAAAAGGTTCAATCACACTGTAACTAACATCAAGCAGAAAATGGATTACCTACTCTTTCTTCTTCCCTATATGCAAGTCATAATGCGAGAGTGCACCCAATTCTGGCAGAACAGAGAAGCAGGTTTTTTGTGCCTTTATTCTTGACAACCAGCCATGTACCAGAGCATATGAATCTTGCCCTCTGTGCCTTGTATAACCCAACACGCTTGCTTCAGGGTAGGACCTAGATATTTAGTACACTTCTCTGTCTCTTTATTTCATTCTCCATTTGCAGATAGGAATATTTGCTAGTCCTCAAAAGAACCTCTTTTATATTCTGACTTCCACATCGTTCTCCATTTTATTCTCTTCTTTACTAGCTTATTCTGCTTCTTTCCAAGCTTAAATGTTTTCTCTTTGAACATATCTATTGGGACACATATGACAAATTCACTGTTTTCACATCAGAAAGTAAATCAGAACATGTAAAAAAACCTCTTGAAATTTTATCTGAAAAGAAATTAATGTTCAAAGAAGAAGCATACTGGTATTAGCCATTAATATTTAGCAAATACAGCAAATTCATAATAAGCTTAAAAGGGATAGATGCTGCTCCTTAGACAAGGCCCCAGTAAAACAGAGCAAACAGATGTACTGACTGGGGCTTCTGGCATCATAAAACTTCCCCTTTTAACAGTGTAGATAATTTAGACCTTTTGTAAAGAAAACTCTTATGAATGTTTCACAAAAGAGATGCACTGCTGAGGATCATGTCCCTTCTTTGCCTTCAGATGTTCCCTTGGGTTTCCGGTTGGAAATCTTGCTGAACCATTAGGTGGAATGCAATTCTTTTCATATCTTTATTTCTGTATTCTTGCCGTTAGAGATATTCTTGTGTTTAAAGACTCCTGCTCCCTTACTGTGCCTGGAATGATTTGGTCTTGGAGATTATCCAAATGCACAGCATCTGTATTTCTGTGACTTAGTTCAGAAAGGGCTTGTCTAGAAAAGCAAGGTAGTGTGGAAGTCAGTGTGAGCCCCTAGCTCGCTAATTGCCTGTATGGACTGAAGGACCTGAAAAGAGAGTTATTTAATATGCTATATATTTGCATTTACTTTGCACCATTCTCTCTTTCTTAAAGACTAGTTCTTGATGCTGAGAACAGATCTTTCTGCAGACACACAAGTTTAGCTGTGGTCTGTACTCTAAACTACTGGTGAAGGTTATAAATCATCAAGCCAGTTCTATTTAAGCTTGATGAAACCTGAGGTGCCAGTTCTGTCTCACCCCATGCCATCAGCCCCACAGTCAAACATCAGTTCTCTAGGAGCTACCTAGCAGTGTTTACTAAGAGTTGGAATACAGGCATCTGTTTGTTTAAAGTATAAGAACACAGTATTCATTCAGAAGCTCCATTCTTTAACTCATGGAAAGACATATGATTGTAGTGATTCTGCTACATGCATTTTTCTTCCTGTGAAACAGTACCTTTAAGAAACATTAAAGGTCAGTGCCAGGAAACAGATCATTATCAATAGCACTCATGGAGCATATACAGCAGAAGATGATTGCCCATTGAGGTAGACTCTGTGTAGTTCTTCAGTTGCCATAGGCTTAGTCAGTTCTACACATTCGAATAAGTACATTACATTTTGGGTTTGGTCTCTTTCTACTCTTTTAGCTGGTACCTTCTAACAGTACTATACAAGATTAATGTAAAAGAGTGTAGAACTTACCTTTCTTTTTTTTTTTTTTTTTTTTTTTTTTTTTTTTTTTTTTTTTCTGAAGAATAGGGGGAAAAAAGTAAGAGTCAACCAGTTCTATGTTTTTCCAGCATACTATAAGCAATAATCAATTAAAACTGCTGCCTCAAGGCATCAGTAGAAAACTTCAGGCTTTACAATGGAAATGGTGCTGGAGTTTCATTAAATGAACATGGGGATGCAAAAAAATATTAATTTATATATAAATTGTGAAGTAAATGGCCAACAAACAACAGTGAGCTACAGTTTTTTATTTTCTGTCGCTATTCAGAAAAAAACAACCAAAGAGAAGCTTATTACTGAAAATCTTTTATTTAGATTAACACTTGCAGTGAAATTGAGACGAGATTTTCTTACTGATATTTATCATGCAAACTGTAGAAGCACACAATCACAAGGAGCACAAAATTTCATTTTTCCCACAAACCTTGGGTTTTAGCAAATTACCTGGAGCTAGAATTAATGAGTGCAGGTATGGACATCTAAACCTCAGTGCTCTGTTAAATAGCTAATTTACTATAGTATGAAGACACAGTGGACCAGCCTCAGATAATGCAAATCAACACAGCCCCATTGGTTTTAATAAGACATGGAATTACAGGCACCTGAAAGGAGCTTGGCTCATTTGGGTAGGTTAATCTTCAGCAGGATTATTTGCTGACAGGAACACTACAAAAATAATGCAGACTGTTACAAACAACTGCAGTACTTCCCAGTTAATTCTATGTATTGCCCTAGTCTATGTTATTTCCCTTTTTTAAAGGGAATTTGAAACTGCCATTAGTGCAACTTGATGAAAGGAAAACCAACATTCCAAAGAGTAGAAATAAAAATAATTTTTTTCTTTTACATTTGTTTGGAGTGAGCATAAGGTTTTTACACATTCATTGAATTGTTTCATCGCTTCTTAGTGCCTTATGTTGTGCCAGATATGGGAAGCCCCATAGCAGCTAAGACATATCTCAGCCATAGAGCAATATTGCTCATTTTTCTAGGAAATCGTACATATTCTGTACTGTACTCTACTGTAAGGTTGAATTCTGGATTAATTTTAATTAAAGGAGTATTAGTTATCCACCTTTCATATTGCTAACAACTTTCTTATCTTCATCCAGCAGACTGCATGATTCTTACTAAGTACTTAAATAACTCTTGAGAGTGGGACTCTGGTATTTTCATCAACTACTTATTTTTTTCTTGCAAATAAGGTAAATTCTATTTTCATTTTGAGAAACTATGTATCACTTTTCTTGAAAGCTGGACCAACTATAAATCCATGTATAGGAAAGATAAATAAAGCAAAGGATAAGATTTTTATCTGAAGTTCTGATAACCTGTTTAAAAAAATAAATCAAGTGCAATAATATTTTAGACAAATTGATTCTGCTTCTTTTTAAAGTATCAGATTTTCACAGTAAATCTTACAAATGCTGTAAACAGTTTAAGCAAAATAAATAACTTTAGTCATACTTACTCCATAAGATGTTCTATTCATCTAAAGTTTTAGCCATGTGCTTGAACGTGTGTTATAATAACACTAACAATTTCTGAACATTTCCTCAATGTTTTTGTTATTCTGGAATGATATCAATGAGCTGAAGTATGGCAAAGAAATGAAATTGGCCTGCAGTTGCTTCTGCAAAGTAAAGTGCAGAAAATTTACTCTATCTTTTTAGTTCAAAAGTTCACCTTCAGCAGGGAAACATATCGGTAATTGGAGTCTTTATTGCTTTCACCAAACACAGTCCAGTGCCTAGAGAGATCTGCAGTTTCAAAATGATGCAATAGAGGTGACAAATGACTGCCAACAGAAAAACGAGTGAGACCTAAAAGAGTGTTGCAGATAGGCATAAAATGAAAATAAGTAGCACTTGTGTAAGAGTTTGAAATAGCTGCAAAATAGCACACATCACTTTTGCCTCTTGAAAATACATTTAAGGTTTGAAAGCAGTATTTCAGAGAAACAGTTGACTAACAAAGGTACACGATTGGATAGAGCTTCCAGAAAACAGAAAGTGCGTTGTTGAGCCAGGAATCAGGGGCTTTACTAATGAGTGGCTGTTGATGAAATCTGACTTTCTCAGCAGTCGAAAGGTGAAGGAACTAAGGTATGCTCTAATCCTAGGGACAGCCATGGTATTAAAGTTAGCTTTGTGCTGTGAGCCACTGCTGTGAACACAGTGCTTTGATTGCCACAATGCAGATGCAGCTGGGCCGTGTAAAACTCTGAATTAAAGATTAGAAAATTGGCTAACATAGTGTCACACTGTCATTGGACCCAGAGTGGCTGTCAGTGAGGCCTGGAGGTGGAGAGTGTCTCTGCACAGAGTTCACAGAAATTCAGGTGCTCATCACCAGCAGTGCTGTGCGCCTGCCATGCTACCCCATGCTCTCAACTATGCACCTGCCCACTCCCTCCCCTATCCACCTGCCAAAGAAATGTTCAGCAAATTCATCCTCCTCTGACCACGCTCCAGGGAGCTACTAATAAGTGTTAAACGTTAGTTCTTATTGTAGGTACACTTTGGGCAAGACCACAACCTATGGAATTAAATGGGAATTTTGCTATTGATTTTAAAGTTAACTATGTAAAAGCCATTACCCAAACAAACCTGAAGTGAAACAAACCCCAGATCAAGGTAGATGATTCTGTCAATTTGTATTATGTACTATCATGCCCTTTCAAATAATCTTTAAGGGTGAAGATGGTGTTTGTTTAACATATTTTATCCATTAAAAAACACCATGAAATTAAAGGTGTTAGAGGTCAGGTTATTTTTTGGACTAAACTGCCATAGCTCCAATAAATTATACTGTTCAAAATGTGCCTATTGATGCCCAAGAAGTTACAGTAATTTATGTTTGATAAGAATCAAGTCCTCTGTGTTTCAAGAAACTGAATCTGTATTTTTCTCTTTGCTGAAGTAGTTTCCATGAAAAATTATCTTCCAGTGTTATGAATTGAAAGACCTGTTCAATTGTACATAATACAATATGGCATTTTGTTCCAGGCACGGAAAATGATAAAAGTATTGGCACAAGATTAATTTTTTCCTTAAATACATGTTATTCCATTGATAGACACAAACACTTTGGACTGAAGCAAGTAAGTTATGCACTGAGTAATATACATCAATAGCTTATGTTTTGTAGGTGAAAATACTTTGTAGGGAGTTATCCTACCAAACTAATGTATGTTTGTTTTGTAAATTATCTTTAAAGAGTAATCACTGACATACTTGTAAGGTAAATAGAGTTCAGTGCAAGCCTCTTAGCTATTTATTGACAAGACAAAACTAACTAGTAGCTACTATCTCCAGTATCAATGTTTTTCTCAGAGCCCACTAAAATGAGCAATATTCTTTCTTTTGACCTTACTGCACTGTAGACCATGTCCCTCATTACACATTTCTAATAAGCAATAACAAATGGCTTGCTCTAAGAAATAGAATGTTGAAGTCCCTCACAAACTTTCTAAGTTAACTTAAAAGCTCTGATGAAAATTATGTAACATTTATGGGTTAAATGGATGAAGATTTTTTTGGTCCTATGGAACATTTGTGACATTTTTTTCATGCCTTGGGAAATGTTTTCATTTGCAGCAGTAGAAGCTGGTGCTGGTGCATTTGAAACCAAGACTTAAGGACACAACTGAAATGCTTCTGATTAGGGAGAAAAGAGATTTTTATAACCCACATAACATGACACAAAGCTCTATTTTGCATTTTTACCACTAACTTAGATGAAGTCTCACAATTGTCAAAAGGTATGAGGGAGAGCAAGGGAGGCTGCTTCAAGTGATGAAGCTAATATCATAATAATGGTATTGTGTCCTTTAAAGATTATCCTTTGCCAAAACACAGTGCTAACATTTTACTTACTTTAGGGATATCTGAAGATACATTTTGAAACTGAAATTTGTATTTATTATTTATTCAAATGAATGTTCTAATGGCACTTTTTATTTGCAACAAAATTATGGAGTCCTTTATCAGCATTAGTCTGAGCAAAGCAATTTAATGTGTTACACAGTTTTACGTTAAATAGGATAGCTCCATTCATTTAATGATGCAGACTGTTTTATTATGCTGTTACATTTATTTTGAAAATGGAACAGTGCTTTATTCCAGTGTTTTATTTAACTGAAGTTTATATATGCATAAGGATTGATATATAGGAGTACTAAGTCCCATAAATCGAACAAAACCCTTGGGAATTTCATTTTTTAGCAGGCCTGATAGATCTCATTAATACTTGATATCTTCAGTGTCAAAGATCAAATAAAAATCCTTGATGCACCTGATAATGTGTGAGGTATATTTATATTATCCCTTATTGTCTATTATGAGCTAGCTCATTAACTTGCAAAAAACTTTGTTTCTCAAAAAAACCCCACAAATCCTCTTAACTCTTGCAACATAGTTGGACATCTATACATTAAAATCTGACAAGTAAGGTTGCAACGCCTGTACACACTTAATTTTTTAGTGTTATCTAGATGGATTTAGGATTCTTCTTTGGGTATATTTCAGAAGAAAATCTCCCTAGACAAACCAAAAAGAAATGCTGTCTTCCCTTCTGTGAGGAGTTAATAAAAGGCAACATGATGAAATTTCTTTGATGATGAAACTACCACAACCCACTGACAAATCCTTAATTGAAGAAATATTTAAAAATGAGAGTAGATACACTAATGCTAAGCCCTAGGGGATCTCATATCACAATCAAAAAGATCAACTATGAAATCTGATTCCAATATTGTGGAAGTAATGGAAGTCCTTCAGGCAAGGATCACAGGCTGCTTCTAAATGCCATGAGCACTAACAGCTACAAAATGCAGACAGTTTTAGAGGTATCTCACAGATATCCTTTAAGATTTAATTTTTTCTACTGATTTGAAGGAATTCCAAAGGAAATTAATGAACAAGGAACACAAGAGGATCAATTAAGCAATGCAAATGTTCTAATAATGGCAGTCATACATAAGTATAGAAAATGTTGAGCTATTTGGTGAAGTACTCATGAAACAGGTGATTATGTAAATGCAGCTTTTTCAGTGTAAGAGGATCTTTTTAGTTAATAACATTTCTCTCATTGATTTTTATCAGACATAAGTGACAGAACAACTCACCATGGTTGCTTATATCTTTCTGCTTTTTTGAATGAGTGCTGATATGCTTGTGATAGAGTTTGGAAGAAAACATCATTCTTTTAAAGATTCCTATATTGATGCAGACTTCTATTAGTTCTATCACATCATCTTTTGAATAGATGCTATATTTAGTTTTCCATATCTTTTAAGGGCAAGATTGAGGTTAAGATGACCAGCTTGGTCATCACCATTTTTTGTTTTGTGTGGTATTTTATCATCAGCACACTTCCAGCAAGCTAGCATCTCAAGCAGAAATGATTCCCCAAAAATTTTTCTATCTTGTTTTTAATAGCAATAACAATTTTTATTGAATATTACAAAGTTCTTACCACTAGCTGCATCTTGATTCAAAGAGTCGAGCTGCTTGCATGTCTTCCACACAATTTTCAGAGTGTGTAACTATTTCTTTTTTGTCTATGGATAGACTTGAATGCAGGGAAAATAAGGACCTAATCTGTAAAAAATACTGTCAAATTTAAGAAATGTAAGACAGCTCTTGTATAAATTTATCTAGTAAGGAAAATAATAATTTCTACTTGAAAAATAGAAAAATTAAATTCCTTTCAAATGTTGCAGGTTCTTTGCACTTTCCAAGGCTTTCTGAATGCATTGCAGTTCTTTGGAGGTAGTTCATTTTCCAGATAAAAGTTCCTCTTTTGTTTAACCTATGCTTTCTCCTATAAAACTGCAAGTGCATCAATTACAATTCAAATTATATTTTTAAGGCAGAGTGTGGGTGGCGCTGGGCTCATTGATAAAATGATAATTTTTTATTTTACTTCATTTAAAAGCCTTGTCTAGGAATCAATACTGTCAAATATAGTAAAGAACACAGAGCAAAATTAAACCTGACATAAGACAGATGTTCAGAAACAGAAAGAAAAGCCCACTCAGGATAACACGTGTGTTAAAAGGGTATATTTCAGCAGAACAGCAGGATGCTAGTCCTTTTAATGGACATTACAGCTATGAACATTTGTAGGAAATAGGTGAAAAGGTATTATATGTGTGTTTAGGTGATCATGCCAAGTCTGCATGGCAGCCTAAGAAAAAGCAGAATGCATTCAAAAAAAGAAAAATTATAGCTAATCCTGTGGGAGATAAAAATAAGGTGACATGGTTATTCTTATTACTGAATGAAATATGGCCAATAGGGAAGGAAATGGGCAGGGAAGTCTCTTTCAAGTGAGCAAAATTAGCTTCTTTTTGATAGAAAAGAGAAATCAATGCAAAGGATGGAAAATTATTAATATGAAATTAGCAAAAACCATGTAGCATTTGAATATAATTTCAATCTAAAGTCTGTGTTTGTATTACAAAGAAATATCTCCATAACCATCACCCTGTGAAATGGTTTATTTTAAATAGGAATTAGAAACAATTTGGACCTCTCTATATGCAGGACAAGGGGGTGTGGTTCTCAGCTTTCTGTAAGAATTATTAGCTGTTGTTCTCAGAATATGTAGTATTCACTACTGAGTTAATTTAGATGAATGTATTTCATTATGCCCTGTTCATAGAGAAATTCAATATATATAAGGGAGTTTACCACTGGAAATATCATTATGCCGAATGTAGAGAAGGTAGTATTCATCTTAAAAATACCTGATTGTTTGAGAATATATATCAGACTTCCCATTCAAGTATTTGAAAAGTTGTTCAATGATGTAAAACCCGAATTAGAGTTTAAGCATGACTTAAACCTGCCACTTATAATCTACTGCAGATCTACTAAATATATAATTGATTTGCAGAAGGAAAATTGTTTGCCGAGTTTAAGGAAGACTAGCTTTTATTTTTTCTTACAGAACAAATTGTACTGTCAAATTTATTTGCTATATATATATAATATTATAATACAATATAACATAATATAATATAATATAATAACAACACAACATAACATAACATAACATAACATAACATAACATAACATAACATAACATAACATAACATAACATAACATAACATATATATTATATTTATATATATTTATACCAAATTTAATTCATTAGCTTTTAAAAAAATCTACCTAATCCTGAATAATGAAGTGTAGGAATTATAACTATGCATTATCTTAAGGGAGTGAAATATGTATAAGTACCTGATTTTCACCTAAACCATGGTGCAATAGTACAGAGATAAAAATGAAGAAAATAAAATATAAACTCGATGAGTAGTCTGATTATATATATTCTTTCAAAACAGAAACAGTGATTGATGTCAAGTTACATGTGCAAATAAATAAAAAGTACTGCTAAAGTAGCATTATAAAGACATAAAGAGGCAAGGCAAGGACTGTTTTAAGACTAAATATAGCACACTTGATTTTGTATATATTTGCAATTAATTCTTGCTATGACAAGACCTGTCAGAGGAAAAAACAGGGTAGAACTTTTTGGAAGTATAAAGTGTTGTGCTTTATTGTTGTGCTCAATGGACATTTCCAAGAGAGGGAGTTGTCATGGACTTTTTGTGGCTCAGAATAGTCTGATTAAAGTGATGCCATTTTGACAGCAAAAGCCTGTACAATAGACTGCTCACATGTGGAAATAATGTAATAAATCCAGGTTGCTGGTTCTACAAATAAAAGGACTGGGTGATCACATGGACTTCGGTGAGGATTTTTCACAATATTTTGCCAAATGCATTGCATTAACATCTGCTTTTATAATTAAACATGGTTAGAGAAGGTGAAAATAAGCATATATAGGTTATAGATGTCCTGTTTTTACTGTTACTGGAGAGAGAGAGCAAAAGAACTGATAACCACATTTTTGTCATCTTTCAGAAAATGTATTTATTGAAAGACTTGGAGTTTAGAAATGTTGTAGCAAAAACATTTAATCAATGAGATAGAGAATAGGGCCTGTTATCCATCTGACAAAAGCCATGGCATTGAGTCTCTGGGGAGTAGGTTTGAGGGAAGTGAAAGATGTCAGATGTATGAATGCCATCCTCCTCCACTACATGAAGACCTCTTCACTGAAATGTACTGGAAATAGGATTGTTGAAGTGGTGCAAATTTCATTCAGAGAAGCTCTCCCTCATTGCCCTGATCCCCTCAAATTGCAATGAACTATCATAGCTGTATTCCAGCCTTTGTCTGGAAGCTCAGCAATTGCAGCTGTGTATCAGCCATCAGCAATTTTTGCAAGAAAGCTCTGAAAATTGAGAGTTACTAGCATGCCTGAATTTTGAGAGACTATATGATATGTCAGAAAGGAAATTTTCCATTTGAAAGCATCCAAGTCTTTTGATTTTGTGTGCTTTTTCAAGATTATCTATTTCTTCAGACTCTTTTTGGCTTTTAAGTGTTGAATTGAGCGAAAATTATACACTATACATAAGAGAACAGAAATAACAGTTAGGACTCAACATGATGGCCAATTTAGATCCACACCAGGGCCAGGATTTACAATGTCTACCTGTAGAAATAAGAATGTGAACTAGTGAAGGCAGGTTCGTTTTACAGTCATTAAAGAGAAACAGGCACTTTCAGAATACAATGCATCTCATTCCAAAATAAAAATATCATTCACAGAGGATGACTCTGTGTTCTAACAGCACCTATTTCCCACCATTTGCTGCAATGACAGCCATGCACAGCTAATTCAGGTGTAGAAGATATAAATGAGCTGACATGAACTGAACACTGAGCTTCTGACTAAAAAGTTTACTTAAAAAATCTTACTAATATTTACTTATTGTACATTTGATAACCATTTGCATGTGTACATTTAAAAAAAAAATCTATTAAACCCTACAATCATCACAGAAAATGCTTCTTTAAGACATTTGAAGTGTTTTTCTTCTCTTAAATTCTGTCTTTAATGTTAGATATAATAAATTTATTCCTAGTGAAAGCAGTTATTAATGAAGATAAATTAGTCCCTTAGTTTTAGTTAAGCCATGCCACATTTACAATGTATTTTGGCAGACTGTAAAGTTAGATGCAGTCTCAGCATTTTTGCAGAAGTTAAAATATAGGGTCCTTTTATTAACTGTCAGTATTGTGGTGCATCCAAGATTTGGTTCATAAACACAGTGTGATAGCATGGACATAGTGGACAGAGTCAAATGAAAAGCTTGAAGTTGTTGAAGGGGTTAAAGTGTCTCTTCTAAACTAAAGGGCTAAGAGAGCTGGGTAACTCACCCTGGAGGAATGAAGGTCTCAGTGGTGTTTTATCAATGTATATGCATAGCTTAGGAATAGAGGAGGGTGATAAAAAAGACAGAGTGAGGCTGTTCCCAGTGGGGTCAGTGCCAGAGGAAGAGGCAATGGGCACAAGCATCAACACAAGAGGTTCCCTCTAAGTATCACATCTCCACAGAGAGGAGGAGAGAGCAGCAGATTACATTGCCTGGTGGCATTGTGAACTCAATCTTTGGAGATACTCAAAAGCCACCTGAACATAGTCTCAGAAATTGGCTCCAGGTGACTCTGTTTGAACAGAGTTGGATCAGAAAACTGCAGAGTCCCTTCTAATCTCAGTCTTTCTGAGATTCTGTTAAATATATTTTAAAAGGTCCTGAAAAGTATTTTTTTACAGTTAACAATATCAATAGATGCCATCAATTGCCATCAATAGATGGCAACAATTTAATGTTACCTTTTTTACTTATTTATTGCAATGATAATGCCTGGTAATACCACAATTTAAATTAAAACACAGGCTTTGAAACATCAAATACATAGAAGGAAATTATTCTGAGGTTTGCACTGCCTTATTTTTGACAAATGGAACAGCCTTAGCTAGAAAAGACACTGATATTTCACTTAATGAATTCCAAAATGGATTAATAATTATAGACTTTTTTCCTAACCTTTTCCAACTGTTACTGAATAGCAAAAACTATTGAGCTGTAGGTCCCAGAAATATTCTCTATCTTGAGTGCTAGAGGATGGCTGCCTTTTTTTTTTTTTTTTTTTAATGGTTTGGATTGGAAGTGATCTTAAAGATCATCCAGACTCAACTTACCTTGCCATGGGCAGGGATACTTCTCATTAATCAAGTTACTGAAGACCCCATCCAGCCTGGCTTTGAATACTGCCAGGGATAACTGACATGGACCTCTCTGGACAAGCTGTTCAGTTACTCACCACATTCACAGGAAATACTTTATTCATTACAGCTAATCTAAACCTATTCCCTTTCAGTTAAAGCCATTCCAACTTGTCCAGTCACTAGAGTTCCTGATGAAGGGTCCCTCTCCAGTGTCTCTGTAGGCTCGTACACTACAGTAGTAGTGTACTACTACCAGTAGACACTGGGAGGTAGCTGTGAGGTCTCCACACAGCCTTCTCTTCTCCAAGCTGAACAGCCCCAAATTTCTCAGCCTGTCTTCATAGGGGAGGCTCTTCAGTCCCCTCATCAGCCTCGTGACCTCCTCTCAATTTGCTCCGATGGTTCCCTGTCCTTCTGATGTTGGGACCCAGAGCTGGGTGCAGCACAGATGGGATCTCACAGAGCAGAGCAGAGGGGCAGAATCCCCTCCCTGACCCTGCTGCCCAGACTGCTTTGGATACAGCCCAGGATAGAATTGGCTTTCTGAGCTGTGAGTGCTCATTGCTGACCCATGTTAAACATTTTGTCAACTCTCAAACTCCAGTTCTTCTCTGCAGGTTTTTTCTCAATCACTTCTCAGCCCAAGCTGCATGTGTTACTCGTGGAGAAAGTGGTGCTATGGTTTTCAAAATGCAGGCAAGGTTCATAGGATGAATCCCCAGTGCTATGATTGCCCAGCAAGTACACTAAGGGTTCTCTTCTGTGTCTGTCTGTCAGCAAGCAGTGGGCCAAATTTTTATCTGGGAATATGCATTCTGAAAGAGGCTTTCTTTTCAGGAAAGAGACACGATTTTCTATATGGATTTGTGTATTGACTTAAAAATGTTAATAAAAGCAGAATTGCTTTACTTAAAACAAGATCATATCCATGCTTCTAGTCTTAAGGAAATCCTTTGAATCCTTTATCAGTTTAATTCAAAGTCACATGAAACATACTGAAAGATAACAATGTCTGAGTTAAAAGGAAAATAAAGACTGCTGTGGTTTTTCCCCACACTTTTTGACGTAAACACATTCTATACAAAAGTAATGACTAGGGAAAAAGCAGTGTCATTCATTGGACTTTAATCATTAAGGAATTCCTTAGACCAATCCTTCCAGTAAGTCTGAGTTCCTTTGGGCAGCAATGATATCACAAATTCATATTTGACACAGCAATAAAATTATAGGAAAGTTATTTCTGTATTTTTGTTTTTCTATGTCTAGTAAGATTAGATTAATATTTCTGAACAAATTATTTGCTATTTAACACACAGCTCCATTTCTTTACTAAATGTAATCCATTATCATTTTTTAAGATTAAGTGTATGAATTATGACTATGCATCTTAAGGGAATGATATATTAACAACTACCTGATTTTCACCAAAACCATGTTGTAGAAGTAGAAAGATTAAAATGGAGAAAAAATATAAACTCAAGGAGTAGTCTGAATATATACATTCTTTAAAAAGAAAAGAAATGGGGATTGATGTCAAGCTATATGTGCAAATGAAAAAAATGCTGTTAAGGTAGCAAAGTCTTACAGGAATAATAAAACAAACATAAAGAATGTCATTGGGTAATCACAATAAAGTCAACACTGAGAGGTTAGTAGTGATGTGGTCTGAGATCCTTTAGGAAAATCTAATTTGAGTGAGAAACCAAATTGGTCCTCTGCAGGTCCAAACATGAGCAAGAAGAGAAAAACAGCTGTTTCTATTCAGTCTCCCCCACAACACTCTGGTTTTTGTTCTCCAACAGGCATGTTGCTCAAAGCCTGTGTAGCAGAAGCCTAAATCTGAGTAACAAATTAATGTGTGCAAGCCCTCTTTCACAAACAGTTTATTGTACAAATTATCAGGAAAGCAAGACAGAAGACCGTGAAACCGTATTTATTTTCAAGTCCAAGTAAGAAAAACTCAGGCATATTACTTATTACAGGGGTGTCAATTTAGCACCTGTCATCAGCAGTCTTCCCTGTCCCACCCACTTTGCATGTGATATCTTCTCCTCAACAATCCTGTCTTCCACAGATGAGACCAGAAAAACAGGGAACTTACTTAGACAAACCAGCAGAATCCATTAACACTGAAATAGCCAGCTATTAAATTGCAAATGGTAAGAATATAAAGGGTAAGACAAATTGTGAAGAATAAAGTTTGAAACTAAGTGCAAATATTTCCTGATGTAAACCAAGACAGGAAAAAATAGAGTTTTTTTCTCTAACATTTTGAGATTTTCGTATAAATGATTCATGATAAGCTAAAATGAGGCAGAATCCAATGCCAGATAAAATTTTCAGTAAATATATGTAATATTGGTTTGAAGATTTTAGAACATATCTGATTTGGAAAAAAGATATTGGAACTTTGTCTGATTTTCCATCATGAAATATTTGAAAGTCTTAAAATTAAAACTGCTGATTAAAACTTCTAATTGCCCAACTACTTTTTATTGCAGTATTCTGTGTAATTGTCACATAAGGTCTGAAACTCCTGAACACTGGCAGAAATTATACGTGTTCACTGTAGATATTAAACATTAAGAGTTTTTTTGGGGTCATGTGATGGCTGGAGTAGGAGATTGGAATTCTTGCAAGTATTAAGATATGGGCAGGCATTGACACCAGTCATGAGTTTATCTCATGGAAAAGGTTTATTGCAGAATACTGAAAGAAAACATGTGAAATAGTTTTTCATTGGAAAGCAAGTTAGGCATTGCAATTTTAATTTGTTTTTAGTGAAAGGGCATTTATAACAAAGATCCTTGTTTATGCCTGTGATAATATCTGAATTATTTTTCAAAAAAGAGGTCTGTGCAGTAATTATCACTGAGGTCACTGAGGTCATCTCCAGGGTGGAAGATGAGCACTATTTCCTGAGTAGTAGAACTGGGCCTGGCTAAACCACAATTGCTTTTTTTCTGAGTCTGCTTTAATTTAATTCTGTTAGTTGTTCTACTCATTTGCCTGAACAACACTGAAGGTCTTGAGCATTCAAACCTCAAACTTTTTTCTCAGTTAGCAGCTTGTTTTGGCACTGTTTTTCCAAAGCAGCATTTAATTAAAGATGAAATGTATAATAAAGTATATTATAGACAAAGCTGTGTATGTTTTTGACAAGAATTAAAGTCATGTATTCAGCCAATGATTAGGTAAAAATGCTCAGATTCTGCTTCTTTGGAATGGAGGTGTTGGGCCTGTTTTTATATGTTAGCCTTAGAAGATATCAAATATATGAATGGTATAAAGAGATTTCAAACACACTCTGTTCAAAAAAGTAAGAAAAATGAAGACAAAAGTAATTCCATTATTGTTTCCAGTGTGGTTATCAAAATGGAAAAATACCTGGAATATTACAATAATAATAGTAATAATAATAATAATAATAATAATAATAATAATAATAATAATAATACAAAAATTAAAAAACCCAACAAAAATGTTTTTTAGTGGAGGTGTATTTGAGTAGTCTTCATCAAGACTGAATGCATATAGTGGATTACTATCCATATATTATCTTCTAATCTCACCATGTGGGATTTGTCATTGTGCCCAAGAACACTTCAAGATCATGAGTTCAACGGGGAGCAGAATGATGAACTGTGCTCATCCCACTCAAGGACATAATCTCTCATAAAAGCAAGCAAATAGATTTCTTGTCAAGAATACCAATGTCAATGGAATGTCAAAAAAGGAAAAAGTGCATTTAATTTCCTTTGGGAGTTACCATGAAAAAGAAGGAAAAAAGGAGTTTGATAATGACCTGAGAAAAGACATCAGAAGAGACCAAAACTAAAATATTTATCAAAAATATTATGCAAATCAACAATTTTTTCATGATAAATAACTCTATATATAATTTATTGTTTCAACAAATAATGCTATATATGCTAGTATATATATTACTTAATATATATAGTCTATAATTGTGGCAAGTCAGAATAAAAAGACTGAGTGTTTTGTTAGCAGAAATTAATATAACTGAAATGCTTCTTTCAAATCAGATGTAAAAGTTTTTTTAAGTTATAAAATATTTGCAGCTAAAATTTAGAAATATTGTGAAATACTGTGTCAATTTTATTCTTTTGTTAGTAGGGGTGCTTACAAAATCAAACCCATATTTTTGCAGTCTTGAATTAATTTAGTTGAATTCATTGTAGAGGAAGGAATTTGCCAAAATTGCTGTAGTTGGTTTATCAATGGACATACCCTGTTTTGTACTTATGTTGCAGCAGCTTTCGACTCAAACCTTCCCTGCACGTGAAGCTGTGTCAACCCATTGAAGGGCTTTGGGAATATGGAGAATAATGTTGTGTCCAACAATTTAAATTCTATCCTGAAGTTCTGTTTGGGTGTCAACATGAGTAAATATTTAGACTTTGCTAATGAAATTAGTCTTCCTGTTGGCAGGAAAACTAGTGAAAGTGACATGAAGAGGACTGAGATACTCCACAGCATTTTTTCCTCTGT
Organism: Erithacus rubecula; assembly: GCF_903797595.1. Taxonomy (NCBI): domain Eukaryota; kingdom Metazoa; phylum Chordata; class Aves; order Passeriformes; family Muscicapidae; genus Erithacus; species Erithacus rubecula. Next base: position 3,469,664 of record NC_136661.1, read on the forward strand.
TTTCATTGGTCACCTCTTCTTCAAAGCCCTGAACCTTAATCCAGGGACTGGGAGAAAGAGGATTGGAAGAGATCAGGTTCAAAACTATGTGAGGAACATGAATACACACAAGTCCTAGGGACTCCACAGAGATTGTGGAATTATGGCACCCTCAAAGACTCTGCAGATCACATCAAGCAGGGGTGCCATTGGTATGTTTAAGGGAAGAGATGCCATGCAGAGGGATTTTGACAGGCCTCAAGGACTTCATGAGGTTCAACAAGGCAAGGTGCAAGGTCCTGCTTCTGAATGAGTCAATACCCTTTACCAGTACAGACAGGGTGATGCATTGCTTCAGAGCAGCTCTGCAAAGGAGGTGCCGGTGAATGAAAAACTGGACATGACAGAGCAATGTCTGGTTGCACGTCAGAAAGCCAAATGCATTCTGGGCTTCATCAAAAGCAGCAGGGCCAGCAGACTGAGGGACTGATTCTTTGCCTCTGCTTTGCTTTTGTGAGATTCCACTTGGAGTGCTGCATCCAGATCAGGGTAAGAATGACATGTACCTTTTAGAGAGGGTCTAGAGGAGGACCACAAAAAATATCAGAGGGCTGGAACATCTCTGCAACAAAAACATCTGAGGGAGTTCAGACTGGAAAACAAAAGGCTCAACTAGAAGAGTCCCCATTCTAAATTTCATCATTTAAAGTGGAGTTAATAAGAAATACTGAGAGAGAGTTTTTACTAGAACTTGTAGTGGCAAGACAAGGGGTAATGTCTACTCTCATACTGAGAGTAGATTTAGTTTGGATAAAAGGAAGAGATTTTTTGTGATTAAGGTGTTGAAACACTAAAACAGTTTGCCCACAAAAGTGGATGTCCCATCACTGGAGGTGTTCAAAGTCAGATTAAACAGGACTTTTAGCAATCTGTTGTGGTGAAAGATGTTGATACCTGTGTCCGAGGATTGGGACTGTATGATCATTAAAGATCCCTTCCAGACCAAAGCATTCTAAAACTTTTTAGATTTTTAACACTTTTGAGACTTTACTACAAACAGGTAAACATTTAATATAGGCATATAATGTATTGGCATGTAAGCATAAATAATTGCATTTCCAAACTTTTTACTTTTTTTTATGGTTTTTTAGTTCTTATTTTAAATTTCCTTCAAAACCACTATAGTTATAGTGGCCTTTCTTATGTAGTAACTGTAGATGGTATTTTCACTATTGGCAAGCAGCTTGATGAGTTAAGTGAGGGATCAATAGTTTGCTTACTTGTTTTGATGCAGTTACTAAATGTTTTGGTTACTAGCAATGAATTTACATTGTATGAGGTATATATACATACATATATTGGTTTTTTTTATCCTCTATGTTATACCTATTCCATTTCCACAGTCTCCGGCTCAAAATGAAATGTCCTATTTCTGTTGCAAAAAGAGGGAAAATTTACATCTCATACATAGCAGTTAACACAGTTCATTTCACTTAGAAAAAGGTTTAAATGCACTAAAAGAAAAAGAAAATCCATATCATGTGATTCTGATGTGATCTCAAGGGAATAATCCTTGCTGTTAAAATAACAGTTATTAAAAATACAACACACACTGTGTGCACAAGTAGAGCAAATAAAAGGTCTGCTATTTTAGTATCTTATTAATGTCAGAATTTTGATTTGATTGGTACATGAAAGAAATCCTTCTTACAAGATGAAACTTTGTTTTGCTTTATTTGCATATTTTCTTAATTGTTTTACTCTTCTAGAGTGTGACTTCTAGAACATCTTGAAAACCGTGATCTCAGCACATCATTCTAATTATGTGATCACTTGGCAATTTTTCTCAGTAAAAAGGTCAGCTGCCTTCACAGGCTAACACATATCTTTGCACTATTTGTTCTGACATCGTCATGGTTTTCTGAAACATTAAATTAGTTTAGATCGTGTTTCATAGCTGTTCTGCTGTATCATGCTCACTGCAGAGAAACCAGCTATTGATTAAATGATCACATCCACCACCTTGTCTTTGTATCGCCGTTTACTGAGCATTAGATCCAACTGCATGTCCTTCCACATCATGATGAATGTGAGCTCCAGACCCCTAACAGCTTCTGGAAATCTTGATTGCATGAAACTCACTGCACTACACTTCCTGCAGATGTCAGGGAGAGCTGAGATTTGTGACACAGACACTTCCTGCTCTGGTTTGAAGGAGCTTGTGCACCTCCACATCCTGTTTGTGTGGACACAATCCTACGATGGTGCACCATGGTGCTGTCCTTACTGACCTGACCACACGAGCCCTCACACTGCCTTTTAAGGATGTCAGAGAGAAGAGCCAGGCATTCCAGATGCTCCTTTACAATAAGCAGCTCCTTTCCTTATTCTGTTTCTCTTGAACAACTTGCATCTGTACATAACTCAGTGCAATTGTGCTAGCTGTTTTACCGTATTGTAGGTCTTTCAAACATCATCCCAGTTTTGTGGCTGGAGTCGTAGTCACATCTGGTTTTTTCTCCAGGTTGCTCATGTTTGTGGGCATGTATTTGAAACTGGCTCCCTACCACCCTGTTTCATCATTCTTTCAGTTTTTCTTGTTCCCAATGCTCTTCACCCTCTGTTTTCCATCCCTTTCTACTGTTTACTTCTTTACTTGGCTGTGGTTTACAATCTCATTCCTCCATTTTCCCAGTGTAAAACTCTTTCAACCAGGCTGGCCTGTCTCTTGAAAAAAGAGAGTCTCTTGCCCCACTTTGTCAGAAATACTACATCTCTCTATGACAGCCCATGATTCTCAAAGGTTGTGTGGTCATAGAAGCCAAAACCTTGATGTTTATGCCAGTTTGGATGACAACACCAGATGACGAAAATCATATACTGATAAGAATTATGCATTCCCTTCAGCTGCTCTCTGAACCTGATAGGAGCTGAGTGACAGAAGTCTTAGCCTGGAGACACATCAGATGTAGCTGGGACCAAACCTTTTAACAGCTCCAGAAGGTGCTATGTGATGCTACTGGGAGTCTTTATTAAGCTGGGGTAAAAGTACCCAGTTTTCTGATCTGAGTTATTCACTAGGGAATTATACTGCTACCTGACAACTTGGATCTGGGGTGTTTGGGATTCTGTTGATGATTTGCCCGGCTGGCTTTTTTCCTATAGAAAAGTGAAAATAATCTTTGATATATATTTTCTTTAAAGAGAAGCGGAATTTCAAAATGGGTCAAACATACTTGTAGATGACAATAAGGTCTACCAACACAGAATGTTCTGACAATTCTTTTTGAATTGCCTGAAAGGGTATTTCTAATAATGTTCTCCATTGTTATCCTACAAAATTCCTCTGTCCATGAGATGAGCTGAAATGAAAACCTGTTTAAATTAGTATGAGAGTACCAGTGTGAATGAAAAGGAGGTGAGCCTTCTGTTCTGCTGCACCTCACATTTTGGCAGAAGCATTTCCAGATGGAGTTTCAGCAGGCAGAAGGCCACCAAAGTCACACAAATATTCCTAAAAATGATACTTAGCTTGTCTACCAAGATTGCAAAATGTATTTGATTGAAAAAAGATATATCTAATAATCTAATAGCTTGACAATTTTCACCAATGATGATGTCGACTGTATGAAGCATTACCACAAAGGAAGGCATCTTTATATCACACAGTCTTATTTACAAAGATAAGGTCTGTGTATTAAAGTTGTAGGTGAAATACTTTTTCTAAAAATTGACTAAATTATTAGATGCACCAGCTTTTGTTCTTCACCTCCAAGTCTATTATTCAAGTACATCTTCCAAGATGATAAACCTACATATCTGGAGGAAAATTAGCTACTCCATGACAACAGGGATAATCTAAAGATTAAGGAAATGCACTTCAATAGAAGCAGACCAGTGATACATGGTTGATTATGAATCTATGAAGAACTGCATTTTAATGAAGTTGTTATCATTCAGATTATGTCATGGATGATGGTGGCATTAAGGATATCTTAACTATGTAATGTTCTGGGAATAAATCTTTGTGTCAAAAACTGTTAGTGAATCACAGAAGAAAGGAGAGGAATTTAGGGAGTGTATAATTTGGGCTGAAAGCAATATATTAAAGAAGCACAAACCCTCTTACTTTTTAACCATATTTTTCTTAGTATTGCCAGATTTTTTGAAGAAAAAAAGCAGAAAAATCTTTAAGAACATACTGTGAAAACAAGAATGTCATATAATTGTACATTAAACAACTTTTATTTCTAATTTTTTTTTCACAGGACTGTTTAATTTGAAGGTGGCTGCATGTAAAATTAGCAACAAAGGCTCCTTAATTTAGATCATGAAGATATATCATGGTTCTGTGGCTAAAATGTGAAGATTAAATTTGAATAGGAAAAAGTTTAGCCAGCATCAATATTAACCCTCCAACACATCCCCTCTGAGGGACCATGTCCCTGTGTGAGCCATGCCAGGGCAGGATATCCCCAGTGGGCTTGTGAATGACCATTCTGGGGAAGGACACCCCTGATGGACCAAAGGGATATGAGACCCTGGCTGAGGGTAAAAGAAGCCTCTAGACACACAGCCTCACTGCCTGTGCTGCCTGCCACCTAAGCTGCAGGCACAACCTGCAGACAAAGTACAGAGAATTTTATAAATGGGGAGGAGACAAGTGTTTATGCAAGAGTTCAGAAAAATGTTTATGATCATGGTTCACTTTCCACAGTTACCAAGTCAGTGAGTGGAGGTTTGCATTGACCATCAGTAAGTAAAATTGATTCTCCAACTCTAGGCTGCTTTGTCTGCAACTGATGATAGAAGCCACCTATTCAAATTTGTTGCTCAAATTTAACTAGTGGAATAACTTCTGAGATTGTTACAGGTAAGATTCTGTGAGGTACCAGAGTTATTGCCTGCTTTTGAGAAGTTGAAAAATTTTAAAGTCTGTTATCAAGCAGTCAATTTTTCCATTCCTTTGTCTCTTTCTGATTGGTCAGGAAAACACCAGCTCAGAGGAACTGAATAACTTTTTGGTTGTAGGAAAAGGGAGAAGAAAAAAGGGGAAGGGGAAAGGGAAAGGGAAAGGGAAAGGGAAAAGAGAAATGATGAAAAGAGAAAAAGGAGAAAAAGAGAAAAGAGAGAGAGAAAAGTAAGAGAAATAAAGAAAGGATAGATAGAAAAGAAAGGAGAAAGAGAGAAAGGAAGAACTAATAATGAACCATGAAAGGAGATACGTAATCTGAAGATGGTAAACAGCAGTGAAAGGTCTCTGATGATGACATAAGCAGACCAGTTTGCTGAGTGACTGATCAAGTGACACAAAGTAATCCAGAATCACACTGTGAAATTATATCATGAGCTGTTATGTGAATACAGAGCATATTGTGTTTATCTCAAATCATAAGGAGATCATCAGTTTAAGATAATAAAGTTCTACTTTTATACAACTGTACGTGAATAAAAGATAAAACTTCATACAATAAAGATATTCTGTAATAGAAAATAAAAACAATTATTTGACAAAATTATAGGGAGAGGCAAATATCCTCTTCCCTAGATCTACTACGGCATCACAAAGCTTAAAATTTTATGATTGTTGCTTATGCACAAAATATTTAAAAATATTTTTATATATAATTTTATTCAGTTAAACTAATGTCTCTTATATTTTTTAATAAATTCAGAGCTTGATATAAACATAATTTATTTAAATTATTGTTGTTTTAAAAGAAATTTATGAGAAAAAAAGCCCCCCAAAAAAGCCCAAACAGAGAGTTATTAATATGTAAAAACAGGTTGGAGAAGATAAAATCCAACCTGAAAATATTTGAATTTTTAAATTAAAATATTGACAATAAACTAAAAAATAAGCAAAATCTTGGCTTATATATATAGCTATGTGCCCTTAAGTGCAAGGGCACAAGCAAAATACTTACCAATAGATATTGGGAAATCATGTGAAATATTACTCCATCACATTTTTCCTAAAGTTTTGTTTCCTTTTAAGAGGTTCTTATGTATGGATTGGTGCTACTGAGTGTAATGTTTGGTTTGATTTTTTCAGTTCTGTTTTTATGTGCTGCTAATTTAGAGAAATTTATCATCTCTTGATTATTGGTACTCTATTCAGATGGGATTTGTTGGTTGTGAAAGCTGCTATACTGCAGGCAAGAGGAAAGGGAAGGGAAGGGAAGGGAAGGGAAGGGAAGGGAAGGGAAGGGAAGGGAAGGGAAGGGAAGGGAAGGGAAGGGAAGGGAAGGGAAGGGAAGGGAAGGGAAGGGAAGGGAAGGGAAGGGAAGGGAAGGGAAGGGAAGGGAAGGGAAGGGAAGGGAAGGGAAGGGAAGGGAAGGGAAGGGAAGGGAAGGGAAGGGAAGGGAAGGGAAGGGAAGGGAAGGGAAGGGAAGGGAAGGGAAGGGAAGGGAAGGGAAGGGAAGGGAAGGGAAGGGAATTTTTTATTGTTTCAGTCTTCTGATATTTATCGCAAATGGAATATATTTCTAGGACCATATATCACAAATGCTGCTTCAGTACCTTTACCAGTGCTTAATATTTAGACTCTTTTTATATTGTTTTTAAAAAATTATTTTTAGTTTGGGTATTGCTTTTTTCCTTTTTTAATTTTTTTTTTATTGATAACAATGTTCCTATTCTAAGTGAGAACACATTGTATGCAAAGAAGTCTACAGGACTAAGCTCCTTATGGCTTTGCAAGTTTACAAGAGATTTACAGTTTGAATTGGTACTTTGTTTTCTGGCATCTATAGATTGAAAGAATGTAAAAGAAGTAATCTTCAAATATGATCATTAAGTTTTCTCTGTTGGTGGTTCCTTCTCATTTTATGAACAGAATAACAAAGGCTAGGCACCCTTACTCAGCTCTGAACATAGGTAATTTGCCAATCAATACTTAGTTTTGAAAAGGAGTGAGGTACCTGTGTCCAGGTCATCTTCTGGAGTAGAATTAGAATGGAAAAATCCTTGTTATAATAAGCTATGCATTGAGCTCCCTTCATATAGGAGTAATATTTCAAACCATTTGCCAATCTGCAAGTCCCAGTTCTACAAGCCATACTAAGGTAAATTGCACAGATTAGTCATTCATCATTCAGTAAGGAGTACTCAGTAGATGAAAGGAGCAGTGAGGATGTCATGTCTTACCCCACCATGGAAGTTTTTATGCACAGCAGATACCTGAAGCAGATAGCCACATCTGGTAAAGTCCCCAGATTAACAACATGACTGGAACTTGCACGGTTGAGGCAGTGACCCTCTCTGGGTTACTTAATAGCAAACCATGGCATTCAGAAAATGGCTACCGCAAGCAAAAACCTATTACAGATGGCTCTGTCCAGTAGCTTTGAAATCCTACAGTGGGAAGGATCTCAGGAAGTTATGTATTGTTCCTGGACACAGCAGCAGTGACTGCCATGCCTTCTACAGCCTTCTTGAAAGAGAACCCAAAAATAAGGCAGCAAATATCATCAATTATTGGTCCATGTTACCATCTTCTTTCCCCTGCACATATCTCTAAAGATCTCCCTTTTCATTACATAAGGATATTTGAATTCCACTGAGCTAAAACACACAATCTCTTGTATGTGGTACTTGGAATTACAGGCCTCTTTGCTTCCTTTATAAGATGACCAAACATGGAAATAAAAGCTAAGTTAACAATCCCCCTACCTCCTGCCCCTTGTGGAAAAGTGAGGATGAAGATGAAGATTGTGAATATGTGCTAAAACCTGGTGTCTGATGATTTTTTCTCTTTCTTTTCTCTTCATTACTGGCTATTCTCAGATGACGGGGTGTCATCTGGTGTCCCCAGCTGCAGGGACAGGATGCTGGTGACAGCAACTTTCAGCCAGTACAGAAAGAGGGTGACCTCTGCTGGAGGAGTCACTGCTGCTCTGCTCCTGAGCACAGCCCAATTGTCTGTCTAGATAGGAAGGAGTTCAAAACACGAGGAAGGAAAGGAGCAGCAACCATGGGAGGGAGTGATGAGTAAGGTCAGCAAGCAAATGTCTTGGGGTTGTGTGCAAAAAGGAGTTCCCTTTTTACATAGTCAGCAAAGCAGGACTTAAGCAGAGTCATCCTAAATATTTACATATAAGCAAGTGACTAATGGCATCATTACTAGGGAAACCTGCAGAGCCTGTCTGTAAATCTGACATTTGCATGAGATTTACATGCTGAGATGCCTTTTTGAAGTGGAGTTGCAGGGCTATGACTTGCTTTGTTGAGATCACAGAAATATGATGGGATTACAACCATTAGTGGAGCAATGTATGGTTTTTATGCAGGGTTTTTAGAAAGAAGTTGCTAAAAACACAAGAATGGGCAATTTTCCTTTATGTGAGAGAGCAGCTGGAATGAAAGGAGCAGCATCTGGGGATGGATGATGAGCAAATGAGAGCTTTTGGGTAAGGATAAAGGAGTTGAAGAGCATAGGGGACAATATAGTGGATGTCTGCCATAGGCTGCTTGGTCAGGAACTAAAATAGATATCTTCTTCAGACATCTGGAGGCAGTTTCACATTCACAGGCCCTGATCCTCTGTGAAGATTGAACCAGATCAAAATCCCTTGGATAGGCAGTACAGCAGTCCAAAAGCAACCCAGAAGACTTCTGGAGAGAACTGATGACAACTTCTTGATCCAAATGATAGAGAATATGAAGAAAAGAGTTATTTTTAGGATTGTACGGTCACTAAAGAGGACAGGATTGTTAACCCTTTTACAAATAAAGAAATGCTTATCTATCTGTATCTCATAATTTTTTTACTTTTATATCTGCCTTGTGTTAAAGAATTAGCTGCTTTCCGTATAGATATAACCATATTTTTTCTGTCAACTGTGCAGAATTTTGGAAACAAACCAGCATCTTATGTGTGGGCCACAGAATTTTTTTTCATCCTCATGACAACTTCACTTGACAAAAAAAGACAAGTAAAGACAGACTAATGACAACTAAAACCAGATTTTATATTGTCTAAATATTTCAGGGACTGCTTTATTTTCACTGTATTTAGCCTGTCCCTTTATTTACACTTACAGAAATAGAATACATATTTTTGTGTCATGATATTGAAACAGAGAAGAAATAAAGATGAAATTAATATTGACACTGAAATGCACACATGATTATTTTGTCTCAGGATTAATGCTTTTCTACTTGATTTCTTTTACCATCCTGTATGTGTTGCTGCACATACAAAAATTAATTTCCATCTGAAGTCCCATTAGGAAAAGAAGTTTATGTGTTGAGCTATACTTCAATTCAGTTCCACAAGTGATAAAATTTATTTTTGGAAGAGTAAAATACCTAACAGGAAGAGTTCAACTCATTTACCATATCTAAATGAAAAATAGATGACGTTTCCCCACTCCAATAGCATCTAATTACTGAGTGCCAAGATCCCTTTACATGGCATCCTATCCTTGAGGCTTCTCAGCTGCACCCCTCACCTTGGCGTCTGCTGCAAACTTGCTGTGGGTGCACTTAATCCACTGTATATGTCATTGATAAAGATATTAAATAATATGGGTTTGAATACAGATCTCTGAGGGACACCACTTGTCACTGATCCACATCTTTACATTGAGCCATTGAGCTCTGTATGCAGCCACCCAATTAATCCCTCCTCCACCAAATCATCACCCATCAAACATGAATTTCTCTGATTTAGAGAGATACACTGGAGAAGGAAGATGATCTGTCAATAAAGATAATATAAGAAGATTTAGTGCATGTCCTTCATGCAATGCCTCTTTTTCCTTCTTTTTATTTTGTATTCATCATGGTTAACTTGTATTCCAGGTTCTTAGCCTAACTCCTATGTTTTTTGTGTCTTTTATTATCTTGAAGGCTCTACCTTGTCAACAGAGAGAAACTGAGGATGGCTAACTTTGTTTGTGGGAGCAGATCATCTTATAAAATGTTTAGCAAATAATTGGGCCTCTTGATGAGGCTCTACAAGTCCCTGCTTGTGTGGTTTTATGATACAGCGTATGTGGATGAAAAGCTTGCAACACAGTTTTTGACTACCCAAGGATTGTCTGCATGCTGAGACTTTATTGTAAAGAGGCAGAAAGCATCACAAAATGTGGCGAAGATGCCATTCTCTATTTCTTTAAAAAAGCCAAACAAAAAACCCCTGTCAAAGAAAGAATGATCATTATCTAGTTGTTAATTGTATCCATCAGATGGCCACTTAAATACAGTAATAACTTCAGCATAGAGCCAAAATACCAGGTAAACTCAAAACCAGATTTTTTAGCAATAAATATCCCAGGCAAAGCATCACTAAGCTCCACAGAGCACAGGAAACTGCAAAGAGCAAACTGTATTATATACCAGAAAAAGAAAAGAAAAGAAAGAGCACAATAAGCTAACATCAAGAGCAGATGAATTAATATCATTACAAGCAACCATTTACAGATATAAATCCTCTCTCATTCACTCAAGTCAAATCTGTTATTATCTCAAACCCTCCACACCCTATACTGGGCACCAAAACTAGTGCACTTTAAACCTGGCCAACAACTAAGCACCACAAAGCTGCTCACCCACTCCTCCCTCACCAGCAGGATAATAGGAATAATTGGAAGGGTAAAAGTGAGAAATGAAGGCACAGGTTGAGGCAAATACACTTAAGTAAGAAGTAAATTTTAAATGCACACATGGAATTTATGTCCCAGACCTACAGTCTGAAAGGCCAAGTATAACAGAGTAGATGAAGAGATAAATGGAATGAAGAGGACTTAATATGAACACAAATTGCAATAGGCCAATTTGACACATAAAATTCTTCTTAGAAAACTAAATGTCACAAATATTCATGTGCCATGCAAGTAAGCACAATAGGGTGTGAAAATTAGTGTCATTGATACCAGTAAAAATATGTCTGACAGATTACTGAAGGGCCTAGAATAGCACCTTAGAATGAAACATATTTGCTCTTTAAAAAATGCATAATGAAAGTTAAAAACTACACAAAACAAAAAGTCAGCTTTTGACACTGTGGTACATCACCCTTCTTGAAAGCTGAGCAGTACAGAATAAGTTATCTTGAGTTGTTTTAGCACTGGTTGGGGCGGTAGTCATCCAAGATACATTATATTGTTTGTGAGGGTGTTACAATGTTTTATTATGTATTGTCTATAAATTTTATTAAAGACTCGTAGCAAGAAGAAGCCACAGAAATAAAAAGTACTATTTTAAAATGAGTTAGAATTTTGTACCATGGAAGTTTGTTCCATAGACATTTTATTATCTATATGATTTCTTATTGCTGTGAAACCAGAATGTGTTTTACAATCGACAAGCCCATCTACATCACAGTAATTAAATAATTATATGTTGTATTCAGTGTTACACTGAATTACATTCAATTTCATACTATAGTATTTTCTTTGATTCTCTGGCTTTCAATGAAGACAGCTCTAGCAGAAAAAAAAAGAATCAAGATGTTCTTTTACTGCAGATTTTTTATTGGGCAGTTTAGAATAATATTTTTTTATAATACTCAGGACTTTTCTTTTGAAATATAGCATTGAGCTAACTGAATCACATTTTGCAGCTTGCTAGTTTTAAGAAAATGATTGCTCATTTCTAAAATTCTTTCTGTATTTTACTAAATAAAACTGCCATGCTCATTTGATAAAGAGGATATAAAAATATTCCATCCTAGGAGGGATTTTATGGTTTGAGATATTATGCAGTAAAACAGTACTTTCTAAATAAAACCTAAACTGTGCCTTCAGTTATAGTTGATATGCTTGTAGTTGTCTTGGCTTTTGCTCCTGAAATGGCCTGGATTTTGGTTCCTGACCAGGTGTCAGACACAGATTCTTGACTCAGGCCTCTCCTCTGCCCACCCAGCTTCTATGATCTGTTCACACAGAAAGAAAACCATTCTTCTGCAAGGGCTGCTTTTGCTGTTCTTGTTGTTCAGATTAAGAGTTTGTAGCAGAAAGAGTGCCTGACCATATTCAAATGAGTACATCAGGACTGTACAATCCTCCACACTGGATGTGGGCTAGGAGCTTCAATACCTATCCAAAACTAGCTCAGACTTAGTGTCTTTATTTTTATTGTGGTTTGTACCATGCAGAAAAAAATTTTTTGTATAAGGTTTTGTTCATGCTGTGTTGACACTTAAATCTCAGTCAGACTAATTCACAAATAGCAATCAAGTTGACAATTCTGGTTAATATTGGGATGGGAGACAATAATTTTCAGATTCAGATTTTGATTTGAGATAATTAAGACATAGAATTCATCTGTCAACCCAGTCTACAAGATACCAAAATGTTTTCCTTGTATCTGGAAGTATAAGTTCTTCTAACATTTCGTTCTTCTCTAATCTTGTAACTCAACATTTTCCTGAACTGAGGATGTAGAGTCTGCAACATCCCTCTTACATAACTTAACTCTTGTTATTCACTTTATAAAGGGATTTTAATATAGTTTATGATGGTTTATAAGGGCTACCTTGTGCACTCTTAAAGTACAATTATCACAAAAGGCATAGAACTAATAAATTCAGAACAAATTCATCTAAAATAAAAATTCAGACTATTGCTAAAAAGTATGATATTTTGAGTAAGTAGCATCAATAAAAAATGGCACAGAAGAAAAAGTAGGAATTAATCCAAGCCTTTACTTTATATAGGAAGCATTTGAAATTTCAGTATGTAAATCATCCTAATATATGTTGAAAATACTCTCATTGAAATGATTCCGCTATCATGATATTCAGTGAAATAAATCACCAGTGAGAAAATAATGCACCTGTGATTATATATCACTGCAGAGCTACATCTATTTCCTAGAGCTAAAGTATTTATCAATAGATTAAAATTGTGCAGGAATACCAGCAAATTGCTCCAACATAAAGGGTATAAAAAATACAAATTTAATACTTGATACAGATTTGTTATGATTAAGCTGAGCCAGAACATGAAGCATAAAGATGCTTAATATAACTCAAATTTGTTTTAAGTTTTTAATAAAAAAGCTCGAAAGAAAAATATTAACATCCATTTCTTGTCAAATGGAGTTTTCTGGGTTTTCCCATAAGTATGCACCTTGCAGAGATTAAAGGAATTGCATATTCTTCACATACAGTGAGATAGCATTTAAGAGGTGACAAATTCTAACCATATTTTCATAATCACAAAGAATGTGTTAGAATTCCAAAGAGAAAAACTTTGCTTTCATTGAAACTCTACTTCTAAAACTTTCAATGAAACTCCTCTGCTAAAGCAACCACTAACATATAGTGGAGGAAGAAATAAAATAACAGGTATGCAAAATTTTATTTCAAGTGAAAGATTTAAACTTTGCATGATTTTACCTTTATGATTTTTTTATACTTATCTCATATCCAACAGCTTTCTGGCACCTCCCAAAATTTCTTCCCTATATATGCTTTCCTTCCTTTTAACCAGGGATTTTTTTTGCTTTAGTTTCAGTGTGCCCTGAATTCATAATTTCTGTTTGAGGGACCTTTGAAAGGTAAGACATCTTTGAAAAAAAATAAAGATTAAAAATTATCCAATGAAAGTAAAAATATACAGGCATTCTTAAAATAATTCTGTTCAAATTTCACTACTGAATATCACATCTAAAATCCTTCTGCAAAATACATGTAGAAGAGTTTTAAAACTACTTCTATATGATTTTTTTGTGATTCCATGTTCCCTTTCTTCTAAAAAAAATTGCTCAGAATATAATAAAAATTGATATAGTAGCATCAGCACTGAAATGGTACAGGACATCTGAAATGAAAGAGTACATCTCCCGAAGAAAATGACCAACAACAATCCATCAATCAATTCATAACTCATTTGCTCAAACAACTAATTTTCATCAGTTACTGTCCTTGATTAAACATGATCTATTTGCAATCAGAAAGGAATTGAAGTGGTGGGAGGACATTAAAACTTCAGCAGCAAGATTAGAAGCAGTGAGAAAGAGGAGGAGTGGACTCCAGACACCTACACTCCATAGGTCAGGCTTTAACAAACTCCAGAAAACTAACAGAAGAGCTAACACCCTTAACAAAGGATGCACTGTCACAGTGCTGCACACCAGCAGAAAATAACTCAGAAAATACATACAAAAAATCTCTCCCTGCAACTTAAAAGGCAGTACAACATGATCTACAAAATTTAAGGGGATTCACAAGGGAGCTCAATGACAGACATTTAAGTTAAAGGTCTCTTCCCAGCTGTGTCCTCTGGGCCTGAAGCTACACAGCTCGAGACCTTACACATCACTAGAGAGAGGATGCAACATTCAGGTGAAAGAGGGCATTCCAGTGTACAAAAGGCTGATTATACAGTTAACTTGTCACCCAAACTGACATGATGGCAGGAAACCCGACAGCAGAAACCTCTTCCTTCATGACATAAACCAGAGCAGATGGACTGCAAAACCCTTGCAAGATTTGCAGGGCTTTGCTTGTAACGCTGTCACACCTGCAAACCTGGAGTCCATTGTGACTCTGAAAAGCACAGAACCGACCTGAATAAAACACCGTGCCCCCTCACTCTGACTGTAACAGCAGCATAAAGGATTTGCAGCATCCAGACCTGGATCTGCCACGGTGACCTGACATCACCTGACGTATCAGCCCAACATGAGTAAAAAGCTCTATTGAACACTGCTGTACAGTGTGCTGTAACTGGATAAGGTTACAGAGTAGGGAAGAATCCATCTGCATTTCTAGAGTGATGGAGGATCCCAACAATGGTCTGTGTTGGAGACCAAGGTATGTCTAACTGTGTAAAAGCATTCTATTGTGGCTGTTCTGGAGGTTCTATATATTGTTGACAGAGACTACCTCAGGTGACAGTTAAGGGAACCAAGGTGGGCTTTGGGGTGATATAGTTGCTTGAGAATGGATTAAACAGCCATCTAGGTTGCTTGGTCTCTCAACAGAGTATCCTTCTGTTGTGGGCTTGATGTAGTCCAAAGAAACAGATCCTAATTGCTAGCCTGAACTGCACAGGTGACATTATCACATCAGCTAAGATCCCTTGGCTATCATCCATAAACTGTTCTGGTGACAGGAGAGCCATCTTGTTTTTTGATCACATATGGCCACTGCAAAAATCCAACTTAAAGACTTACAGTGAAGTGTTGTAACTACCATGGAGTGCTGCTGTACCAGAAAAACTGGACACACTAGAGCTCAGGTAAGAAGCTGAGCCAAAGGCTGCCAAATTTGTAAGCAACTGCCAAAGTCTGCCTGTTGTAGATAACTTTATTTCTTTGGTAGCATAATGCAGGTGGATTCCATGTGGAGGAGTATTCTGGAGTACACCTGAAACTGCCTGGCTCCCAGGTGGAAACACAGTCCTACAGTCTGCCATGGATTGATACAGGCTGTGGTGGAGCAAGGTGAAGCTCCTGAGCACTCCCAGCATATTGATGACATCAGTGTGGGAGACAGCACAGCAGAAGTGTGTGGGAAGGGGAGAAAAACAATCTAGGTTTTCAAAAAAGCTGGTTTTGCTATAAAGCAAAGTAAGGTCAAAGGATATGCACAAGAGATTCAATAGGAATCTCTTTAGGAATAAAACAGCTTTGTCACCACTAACTGATGAGCGAGAAACACAAGATTTTTTAGGTGTTGTGGGTTTCTGAAGAATGTACATTCTGGTCACATTCTACATGTTCTTATTTTTCTAATTATTCTGTGTGTCCTCTCTATCGAATGGCCTGGAAGGAGAATAATTTTGAGTGGGGCTTTGAGAAGCAACAAGATTTTAAGCAAATTAAATGGGAGATAATTTGTGCTATAGCACTTGGGCCAGTCCAGAAATGACAAGATGTGAAAAACATGCATTATACCTGAGCCAGGATAATGTCCTCACCTGGATCTTTTGGCAGAAAGTGCCTGGAGAGACAAAGATTAAAGTCTAAGATTTTGAATCCCAGGATATGATGGATGTGAAGCTTGTTGCACTCCGAAAGAAAAGGAAATATTAGCAGCATATGAAGCTATTAGAACTTCTTCAGAAGTAGTTGAAGTAGAAGCACAGATTCTTTTGTTATCTTGGCTGCCTGTGCTGGGCTGGTTGTAAAAATGGGAAGGTTCATTCTACACATCATGTGTGTGATGCTACATGGGGTAAGTGGATTGCACTGACAATGCAACAGCTTGAGTAATATTGCTCAAATGGGAAAGTCTGACTGCACAGAAACCCTGGAAATGATCATGGACTATCCAGAGGAATGAAACTTTGGAGAATTGGTAGAGGAGATAACTTGTACTGAGGAGCCCATACTGTGTAATAAATTGCCAGAAACTGAAAAGCAATATGCTTAAAGATGGATCCCATTATATGGTACAAAACATCAAAAGTGGAAAGTTGCTTTGTGGGGTCTCCCAAGATGCTGAAGAAACTTCAGAAAGAGAAGTTGAACCTAGTCAACATGCAGAGGTGAAAGTTACCCAAATGGCTCTAGGCACTGCTGAAAGAGAAAAATACACAGTAATTTATTTCTGTGGTATCTCATGGATTGTAGCAAATTCTCTGATGAGGGTTTTATTTTTCTCTCTCTTTATTATTTATTCTTTCTCTTTTCCCTACAAATTTAAAGCCCATTTTTTTTACTTATTTTTAATTATTAAAATGTTGTTATCTCAATCCATGAACTTGCTTTTCACTTTTACTCTTTCAGTTCTTCCTCCATGCCATCGTGGGAGCCAGAGGTGGGATAAGCACAGGCTTCTGTGGTGTTTAGTTGTGAGACAGGGTTAAACCACAACAGAGACTTAAAAGCCTCATGCATTCTCAAAGTATATGTGAAGCAAAAAATGTGAGCCTGATGAGAGAGCTGAGGAGGCATTAACCCTTGCCTACCACTGACAACAGTGGTTGTGCCTGCACTGGCTCTTCAGTCTCTCCCAAGATAATATTTCTAAATCAACTTTCTTTGACTTTTTTGTTACACATCAGTTTGTGTATCACGTTATTTCAATACAACCAACAAACAGTTCCCTTGACTGTATCTGGGGCCAAATTCCTGATGCTCTGTGTATGAATAACATTTTTAGAGTTAAAGTCATGTTCCATGTTGAAAATAAAAAAATGGTGTCATCTGAGGATCTGTCTTTAGATAATAAAGACTATAGAATAAATGTATCATTTTTTTCTGAGTATTTTTTTCCAATCTCTATACAGTTTTGATAAAATTAGGGTTACTTTGCATCATATGAAATGATTATGAATGTTCTTCAGCCTTAGGGTACTTTCCCAGTAGTTATTGCTTTCTAGAGTATGAAAAATCATTATTGCACTTGTTTTCATTATACCATTCTATATCTAAAACATAGTACTTCAAAAACAATCTACTTCAGCTAAGCTGGGCATAAAGCAATTTGAAGACTTTAAGTAATAGTAATGTAAGTATTTTTTGTCTTATGCATTTGAAAGCTATCATTACATTATCTTCCTTAGATACCTACAGAGAATGTGAGAGAATATTACTGTGCTTCCATGCTCATTGTCACAGCAGTAGGGCACGTTTAAACATTTTAAAACAATATTTCTGTTGTGGAGACTCATTCCTGCTCCCTTGTTATTTGTGCTGAGATCATTATTTGTGGGGCTGAAGTCTGCAGCATATGATGAAATTAACCTCTCTAAAAAACACCAAAAACTCAAAACCACATAATTTTTATGCCTCTCACTTCTCTGATACAGTGCATGGAGCATCTGTGGAAAGAATTATCACAGAATCACAGAATATACTGACTTGGAATGGACCCAAAAATTTCCTTGAGTATAACTCTCAGCCTTGCAGAGGACAGCACCAAGAGTCGCACCATGTGCCTGTTGTCCAAAGACTTCCTAAACTGTCAGACTGGTGCTGTGACCAGTTCCCTGGGGAGCTGTTCCAGTGCCCAACCACCCTCTGGGGGAAGAAGCTTTTCCAAATATCCACCCTGAACCCCCCCGACACAGCTTCAGGCCATTTCCTCAGATCCATGTCTCCCCTCATCTTCTTCTTCTCCAGGCTGAACACATCAAGTATCTCAGCTGCTCTTCATGCAGCTTCCCCTCAAGGCCCTTTATCCTCATTGCCCTCCTTTGGATGCTCTCTAATAGTTTAATATCTTTCTTTTGTTGCAATAACCGAAGTTGCACACAGTATTCAAGGTGAGGCCACCCCAATGCGCAGCAGAGCAGAGCAAACATTTCTTGTACAGTAGCAATTATAATTGTATTGCAGTGTCAGACTTTAATTACAGATAAGACAAAAGACAAAATTTACTGAAGAATAAAGCCTGAGTTCCACCTAAAATTTTTTGCTCTATGTCAATTATTGGCTGCCTGTGAAATCTTTGAGGCAACCAATAGGAAATATCAGATACAGGAAGTTTAGTTCTCTAGCTTCTGCACAGTGTGACTTTTCCCTACACTACATTTCTTAGTTGAGGGTGTGGTTTTTATTTTATTTTTCTTAATTTTATTAATAGTTTTTTACTCCCTGGTCATTTTTCAAGCAGGAACTTTACATCTGAACTTTCTCTTATATTTCTTTCCTGGTTTGCAGTGCCATAAAGCCCCATAAAGAAGATGGTAGGAAAAATGCAACTATTTCATTGCTAAGGATTTCAATATTTTCAATGTCTTCTGCTTATACAAGGAAAGACATAACCACAGCTAGATATCTTCTCTTCAGAGTCGGTACTTTCTGCACCTTGTAGCAATTGTGCACAGCTGTGAGATATTAAAGAACTTTCTTTCATAACCTATTTTTGTCTGTGACCAATTCCTTCCAGCTGGTGTTGGGGAGGGCTTCTGGGAGACTCTGCTTTTTCTGCATTAACTTTTCTTGCTCCCTATAGACTCCTGTTTCCTCTTAGATGTGGATCTCTGTTATCTCTATTTTTTTATTGGACTTGTCTCTTTTCTCAAGGTCACAGCTATTCCTCTTTTGGCTGTATGCTGCTGTGTTACATACACTTCCTGCCTTCCTAATAAGATTTAGACCTTACACGAGATAATTTTAGCTGAATTCATTTCAGCTTATAATGAAAAATAATAGTAGAAAAATACTCAGAGCACACCCAAAAAGTAAAGGAGGCACAAACAGCTGTTTAAAGCATAGTTAACATTGAGAATTGAAGTTTTCTATACATTTTCTGCAAACTTGGCACAACAACATAGGCCTGTGGGTTTCAGTCACTCTCCTCCCAAGTGGATAAGCCCTTCCTCAGAACTGCCACTGTCTCCAGATGAGAAATGCTCCTCCTTTTCTTGCACATCTTACCCTTACAACTGAATTTAGCCCTGTATCTCTTAGAGATTTACCCCATATATCAAGAACTACCGCACCTCTTGATTTTGCTGATTTATTTCTTTCCACTTGACTATCCAACTGTGAATTAGTGTACAATTAAGCTGGATTTAACTGTTTAATTAGTATTTTAACACTCCTACTATATGTGTGAGAATGGGAGAGGACATAGAATGAATGGGAAATTAACACCAGATTTGGTGCTTTAACATAGTTTTTCCAAGGCCTTCATTTTAGTTTTATTTCCATATCTCATTTTGTTGAACTATATGCATTATGAAATGGAGGAAGTATCATTTAGCATATCTACTTTGTAGTGGACTACACTTTTATATCCTGTAGGGATTGTTTTAGCCTTAATGCACAGAACAGCTCATCTTACACCCAGGACACAAACACAATGACAGAATAGAATTTTATGGGGATAAATACCAAAGAGTTTAGCACAATGGGGGTGAACTAGATTCCATTTACTCACACTGGAATATAGATTGGCAAGGAAGAGGAATATTGGCTCCCAAGATAGATGTTAGAAAATGAGAGACTGTCCTGCACTTTCGCACTGTGATAATTTTCTTGGTTTATTGATGTGTTATCTAGCTTAGATAAAAAATTTATCACAGATGTGAACATCCATAAATATAACTCAAAAGCATGGCAAAAATGGTAATAAAATAATGTAAAAAACAAACTATGCAATATTCTGCTTCAAATTTCCATTGAAATTCTGCTTGTAGTGAACACAGGAGTGCATATTTTTTAGAAAGTCCAACCATGGTTTTATTTTCAGAAATGTGACAGGTAAGAGGTATACAGGTACTGATTATGACTTCCATGTTGATTTGTTTTCTCTGCTGCAGAGCCCTGAAGAGCTAAAAGTCAGATACAGAATAGTAACATGAACTTTTGACATGCATCATGTTGAAGGCATATTGGAAAAAGACGACCCATCAGATTAGGAAATCTGGTGATGTGTCTGCAACCCCCAAGAATTACAGCATGGCTGAACCTGGCTCACACCTTTGGATGTTGCATAGTTATAGAATCATAAAATAAGGTTGGAAAAGACATCTGAAATCCTTGAGTCCAACCATTAACTCATCAATGTCCACCAACAAACTGTGTCCCCAGGTGTCACCTGCCACCCATCAGACAAGGTCAGTTGCAGAAAGTTATTCAGGGTCATGGCCAGCTGAATGTTGAATATTTCAGTGATGAAGTCTCTTTCTTTCTCTAAGCTACCTTTGTAAACATCAGACCAATGTCATAGCATAGATCTTTTTGACTCTTACAAGAGCATTGTGGTTTATTCCTTAATGTAGGGAGCCCATCACACTCCAGTGGTGGGCTGGAGAGGGGAACTGGAGTCAAAAAAGATCAAGATCATGGTTTGAGATAAGAACAATTCACTGTAAACAAAAATGAAATAAGGAAACAAAGAGTAAGAACAAAAGGGATAGCAGGGTGTACAAGGGAGGTGAACAATTCGCATTTGCTGGCCACAAGGAGCCTGGTGGTACCTGACCACTCACCAAGCTGTGTGACCCCAAAAAGAGCCCTTGCCCCATCCCTCAAAAGTGATGTGAGGTGGTGTAGAGTAACCTATGGGTCATAGCCATGGTCACTGCTGGCTACTGGAAAAATTAACCATGTTCTGTCTGAAATCAGGAAAAAGGGTTTGGAAAAGTCTTTCTCACTTAAACCTCAAGCATGGCTGGGTTCCAGTGCTAACAATTTAAAAGTGAATATAACCCAGCAGTTGGTTTAATGTCTGAGGCACAGTATTGTGAGTATATGTCAGAATTGTTATCAGTATTTCCTTTAATTATTTCTCTTATTAGATGTTACTTATTTAGCAAACATATTTAGTATTCTCACATCACAGCATAGAATGTAATGTGACCTACCAAGAAAATATTTTTAGTCCCTTTGTCCTTCACTTGCTTCTCCATATGTCACAATTCTATTTGGTCTGTGCAGGAGGGATTCATGAGTTCAACAAACTGCCTTGAAATGCCCCTAATGACTTGAAAATTTAAGACAGAATCAGTGTAAATTTTTGAAATATTTATTCACCGTTCACTTTTGTCAAAGTAAATGCATTTGACCTGCTGCTGAACAGGAAGTTCATTTTTGGTTAAGTCATATTTTGGAGTATTGTCTTCTAAAAGACTAGATATCCAACAGTATGTTATTTTTAATAGAAAGCTACCAGCAAGTATTTACATAAAACCACATTCAACTCTTTGATCATCCTGGGAGTCTATGGATGGCTGTGTTTTATTTCTGTACCCTTGTTCTGAACTTCTACACCTAGACTGCTTTTCAAAATCTGGGGGAAAAGAGAGATAATTCATAACTGTTCAGAATTTATACACTATGTGCAATCTTCCTTGGGTGGCAAGATGTCAACTATCACACCTTAATAAAAACAGCCTGCTGTACCCAGCTGACTAGGATGCCCTTAGGAGAGCTAACACATTTCTTAGTCTTTACTTTGTGCTCACTGAAGCTAAATGCTGTATATGAAGTTTTCACTGGAAGGGTTTATTGTTGTATATGAATTTCTGGTTGAGAACTGCAGCAGGCAGGCACCCCTCACAGGAGACAACAGCATAAATGAAGCAGAAGGATCAATGCTCAGCACTTGCCTAATCTACCCCAAATTACACAGTCCTAAATAACTTGTTCAAGTACCTGAGTCTAGGCTGATTAACATGAGATGCTGATCCAGCCTGAAATCTTTGTTTTGGTAGCACTGGGATGGCACTTTATAATGCTGTTATAGGAATAGCACTACCTCAGGATATGTTTGTTGTGCCTCATTACCTCTTTGTTTACTGTTTGAACTTGCTCTTCAGCTGCAGAGGAGGGGAATAGAAACCAGGGGTTAAAAAAAAAATGCTTTTATTTCCTTTTCTTGGAAAGATTTGCTTCTTGCATAGGACTCATTAAAAAGAAAAAAAAAGAAAATAAAAAGAAGTCAGAAAACGCTACAATAAAAATCCAGACCATACACAAGTTAATATCCTACAGTTTTGTCAGCTACTTGTAAGTAAGACTCTGTATCATTTATTACAGATAGAATGAGGTCAGCTGCAATGGTTTGCAACAATTATCTTTGAAAAATCACTTTCTAACACAAATGAACTTATGGTTCCTTTCTATAGAAAAAAAGCAATTAAATGTCCTGTTAACCAGCTCTGTACTTTAGTACTGAATTTCAGTGAGGTTTAAATATGTGAAGGTGGTTATAAATACATATATATATGTATGTATGTGTGTACGTATGTGTGTGTATATAAATATACACACACATACACACATACATATAGTCATTCTCCACACACACTGATTAAAGGAAAGCTCATCTGAATAGATTATTGTCAGTGTTCCTTTCAGACCCACTGCTGTATAATATGTTTGGTGCAGGTAGGTCCACGTGTGCACTGCAGAGCACACTGCAGGTTGAGAGGCCATGACCTGCTGACCTTAACAAAGGTCCCTAACAAAGAGCCTGGGGACCTGGGGCTGGCCAAGGAACAGGACAAGCAGAGGCAGCAGGAGATGATGACACCAATATTTCTTGTACTTGGACTGTTTGATATCTTCATTGATGATCCAGATGAGGGGATTGTGCCCAGCAGCAGCAAATTTGCAGAAGTGACCAAGCTGGTAGGGAGTGTTGATATGCTGGAGAGTAGGAGGGTTCTGCAGAGGAGAAGGCTGGATAGATGGGTTGAATCCAAATATGTGAGGTTTAATAAGGCCAAATGCTGGGTCCTGCACTTCAACCACAACATCCCCATGCAGCACTACAGGCTGGGGCAGAGTCTGGACAGTGGACAGGCAGAAATGAACCTTGGGGAAGTGACTGACAGCAGCTGAACAATGGCCAGCAGTGCCCAGGTGGCCAAGAAGGCCAGTGGCATCCTGGCCTGTTCCAGCATAGTGTGGCCAGCAGGGCCAGGGCAGGGATTGTCCAATGTCCTCAGCTCTGGTGAGGCCACACCTCGAGTGCTGTGTCCAGTTCTGGACCCTCAGTTTAAGAAGGACATTGAGCTGCTCAAATGCATCCAGAGAAGGACAACAAGGCTGGTGAGGGGTCTAGAACACAAGCCCTGTGAAGACCTGCTGAGGGAACTGGGCATGTTTAACTTGGAACAAAAGAGGCTCAGAGGTGACCTTATCACTCTACAGCTGCCTGCGAGGAGGGTGTAGCCAGGTGAGGTTTCGGTCTCTTGGCCCAGGCAGTCACTGACTGAATGAGACAACACAGTCTTAAGCTGCACCAGGGGATGTTTAAGTTGGACATGTTGGGAAAAAATTTTTCTCTGAAAGTGTGATTGGGGACTGGAATGATCTGCCCAGGGAGGTGATGGACTCACTGTCCCTGGAGATGCAGAATAAAAGACTGGAAGTGGCTCAGTGCCGTGAGGTGGTGTTAGGCCATAGGTTGGACTTGATTATATAAAATATAATCAATAAAAGACAAAGGTCTTTTTCACCCTAGTTAATTCTATGATTCTGTGACTGTGAGAGTATAAAAGCCCTGGGGTTCCTTTGTTTGGCGAGCTTCCTTGGAGGCACCAGAAGAAGCTGTTATTTTGTTATGTAGTTACTGCATCATGATTGCGTTACCTAAAGGAACTGAGACTCTGCTGTGGGGAGCCTGGGGCTGAGCTGGTGTGGAAACCTGGTCTGAGTGTGTGAGGTGTAGCTGTGGTGCAGCCCCAGCTCAGGTGGTGTGAGACTGACAGAACAGTTCCTCCATGGCTGAGCAGGAAATTTCCTTAATGCCACTACCTTGGGGAGTGCCTTCCCTTGAAGTCACGCACACTAGGGCAGCAGTGAGGAGCCTGTGAGTGGAACATAGACCTAGGGGCAGAAGCTGTCTCCTCTCCTTGACTCCCACCAGACTGCAACAGGAAACACTTCCAGTATCCAATTTTGGGCTCCCAAAAGGAGAAAAGTCTGTATCTGAGCTGGCAGTACTTCAGGGTAAACCCTCAGGGCAGAGGAGTGGAATTCCTCATGCCACAAGGTGAGGCTGTGGGACTGGGGCTGAGGCTGGTTTAGCTGGAAGAAGGATTTTCAGTAGGAGGTGTGAAAAGTAACTTCTCTACTGGTGGCTAGCATTTAATTTGAAGTGTTTTTCCTTTCTAAAAGAATGGTTAAATTTCAACAATAGTGCTTTGCAGATGCATTTAAGAAAATCTTAAAGGATTACTTAAAATTCTAAAAATAGGGGTCTCAGAAATTTCTCTGTGTGTATTTTGCTCACCTCTAGGACAGGGAGTACCAAAATAGCTGGCTTTTAAAAAATTATACAATTTCTGAAAAGAACAAAACCCAATAAATAATCATGCTTCCTATGGAAAATTGAGAATTTCCATGAAGGAAAATTGGGCTTCCATGGAGGGTTTTTTGGATTTTTTTGTTGTTTTCCCCACAGTTAAAACATTTTATCCTAATTTTATCCAGTTTTGTCTTAATGTGATTTCATGAGTAATTACAAATACAAATACAAAATAATTTTCAATTGGATGGTGAAATAATCAGGCCCATAGAACTTTAAATGTTACTTTTCAGTCTTGATAAAGACTTGGATTTTGACAAAATTTAGGTGAACTTTTAAAGAAGAGGTTAATTCAAATTATATTCTTTAAATTCTGACCTTGCTAGGCAACACATCTCCATGGAATGTTAAGCTACAGTTGTCTGACCAGCTCTGCTCTCTGTCCTCCTCAAGCTCTTACCTAATGACTCTGCAATCCTACAATCCAACAGTCTGCAATTCAAGTGTGCAAATCATAAAACTGCAAAATGTTAGACTTAGATTCACTGGGCAAAACTTCAAATAATCCAACAAAGGAATAACTGTCTATCCCTCAGTTTTTTAACTACTTTGCTACTTCATTTTCTCCTGTCATGAATTACCTGCAGAACCAATGTCAAACTGTGGTCTGAGTCAGCTCTAAACTTTGCTGCAGTGTGATTATTCTGATCCTAACCTAAACCAATTCATTCTGATGCAGTATCTTACCAAGCTCCTCCTAGAGAAATCAATTTAACAAAGTTTTTAATAGAACCTGTTGTCCTTAATTTAATTCTAGTGTTGGTGGCATATAAGTTATTATTTTTTCTGACCTAACTATGGTGAATTGCTTCACTTTTTCTTTTTCTTTTTTTCTTTTCTTTTCTTTTCTTTTCTTTTTTTTTTTTTTTTTTTTTTTTTTTTTTTAATACTATGATATTCTAAAGATGAAGAAAACACCTGACCTACTAATATAACATGCAGGTCACTAAACATGCCCTGTTTGAAAATGGTTTTCTTTGCACAGAAACACCGAGAAACCATATAAACAGAACTTTATATGTACACTGGAACTTGAAGACAGGTTATTTGAAACAAAAATGAGAGGACTGTAGCAGACAAGTCTATATTACCTGAAAGAACAATGATGGAAGAATTGTATCCTTTTGTGTGCTTGCTTTGTATTGTTTCACATTTTTATAGACACTGTGCAACAGATTTTACTTGACATAGTGTTTACCTACCATCAGTAACTGAAATAATTTATATTCATTTTGTGTGCATTTTCACAGTCAAAATATTCAATATATTAAAATTAGTTTCTCTAAAGTGTGGTTTTTATACTGGGAATATTGTTAGAGAAAACATAAATTTGCAAGAAATTTTTAAAGATTTTTTATTGATTGTTTCTCTGTGTATTTACAGATGACCAGTGGTTAGCAGTAGGTTAGTCATTCATTTTCTTGACAGAAAGTTCAGCAGGAACTGATTGTGGATCTTTGTGGTTTGTCATCACAGAATAGTTCCTTCATCTTTTTCTGAGTTACATACAATATTTTGAATTTCGGATTGATCCTTATCTCAGAACCAAAACCAAAACAAATCCATAAATAAGGAAAATAAAATATTTCATTCTTTAAATGTTTATGTTCTGTTTAAACGCCTAATTTTTTAGAGGAGATAGAAATGTGCTATTGCATTCTGTTATTTCAGTAGAAAATCAAAGACTTGTGAGTTTTTTTAGCTGGGGTTTACTTATTTATTTACTTGCTATTTCGGTTGGTTGCTTTTTGTTTTGCAGAGCGAAACAGAGCTGCCATGAATGAAGAAACTAGCTGCCTACATGGGAAGCCTTGCTAAATGGATAAGACAGAAGAATACTTGAATACATTTCTTATTCTCTTGTGCACAAGATGTAAGCCCCAAAGAAAATTTTGAAGCTTTCTAAAAACCATCCAATTTCTGAAAAATATAAGAAATTATGTATTTTTCCACTGGATTTTTTTCTAATGTACTGGGCATGGGCTCTAAGAGTAATACATTATGTGGCTCTTCATTTGCTCTTTCATATTGAGGATGAACCTCTGTGTGATGCAGCATAATACTGCATATTGTAAAAACTACTTATCATGTAGCTTGCACTTATCTTTTAAGTACTATGTTTCTTAGGCAACTCCAGATATTAGCAGATGTGGAATATGGAAGTACAACAATGGTAGTCTTTCCAAGTACAAAGAAAAAACCCCTGAAATTAGTTAGATACATTACTCTGGGAACATCTTTGCACAGAAACAGCTCTGACTTGCCCAAACATCTTCAATATGTATTTATGGATGGGAGGTGAACATCTGTTTTTCTGTGGGGTACCTTAATTTATCATATTGGGATGGTGCTGTTTCTTGCCCTTCAAACAAAAGATAATGATTAATTAATTTTTTCCCATGTTGTCATCCCAACAATAAGCCATGAAATTCTACTGCTGTTGAGAATCCAACTTTATCTGCCCTGAGGACAAAAAAAAAAAAAAAAAATCTAAATCCTTGTGGCTACCCATTAGAAAAATTCAGACAATTCTGAATATCTTTGAAATAATGTACTCTCTTCTCTTCACCCACCTGCTCTGGTATTGCTGTGGGGAAAGTGCAGTATATTCTGTCATTTAATACTTGAAGAAAAAGTTCTAAAATAACATAACCCAGCAAAACTAAGGAAAAATATTGTTGAAAATTATGGAAGAAGCACCACTGCAAAAGCAGAATGCAAGATATGGGTGCTAGCTAAATGTGTAATGCAAGAAAGAGTACATGCAGTAAAATAAAAGTTTATTCAGAGTCTGTGATATTGGGCTGTATCCAGCTGAAGGCCAAGGAAATCCAGCTCTTGTGCAGATAGACTGATAGCAATTTCATTTTTTCCTTCTCTAAAAATAAAAGCAGTAAGCATGCTTAATTTTTATGTAATTTGTTCTCTATGCTACTTGCACTGAAAAAAAAATCAAAGTTCCCAGCTATAGCCAAGCCAAATACAGAGAGTTGTGCTTTTGGCTCCTAAAAAGCAATGAAAACAGCCAGAAGGTGGCAGGTTTGGACCGTTTTGAAAAAGGGCTTCCAATATCTTTGAGCATAACTAGACTCCCACTGAATGCTTAGATTCACACAAGAAACAATCTGAAAGATACTTTTAAATTATTTATGTGATAATATATTCAAGAAATAAAAAGGAGCTTTCATCCCAGGAGTGGTAAATTCAGCCCCATTTAGCTTTAGTCTAAATA
Organism: Erithacus rubecula; assembly: GCF_903797595.1. Lineage (NCBI taxonomy): Eukaryota > Metazoa > Chordata > Aves > Passeriformes > Muscicapidae > Erithacus > Erithacus rubecula. The sequence continues at coordinate 3,497,545 of NC_136661.1, forward strand.
CAAAGGCTACAATTGAAAAAACAACAGTTCCTTCAGGAGTACAGAATTTGCTATGTATATGTTTAGAAACAAAATAACCACACTTCTAGATAACACATTCCTATGCCTTCAGAACTCATTAGGACAAGAACATTCCCAAATTTTAGTCTAGTTCTTCTCCAAATTTGTTCAGAGTTGTGTTTTGCCTAGCTATTCATTTATTTATTTAAGAACAACAACACTCAAGAAATTACAACCAATTACTTATTTAATTATGGCAAACAAAGACAATTAGCCAGAGAAGAAACAAATTTGTTTCTGAGAAGCTTGGCTTGCCAAAAGAGTTCAGAATCAAATCCTCAAAAAACATCAGAAGCTAATGGATAAAAGTATTTAGTTAGGTTAGCAGACAATAATAAATCTTTCTTTTAGCAAGATAGATTCTTCCTTTAGAGATGCAGCCCCAAAGATCACTATTATATGTTTAAGACCTAAAATACTTTTCAGTGAAAACTACAATTAAATCCCTAAATTAACATAGCACATGTTTGCAGGATTATGGTATGTGATAGAGCATCTTCACTCTAGAGCTTCTCCTGCAGGTGACCATTTAGTAGTACCATGTATGATGGGCCATATCAAAGGGACTGGCACACAAACTAAGCTTTGAAAATATATGTGAACAGAAAAAAAAAAATTAAAAATCCCTAGCACATTACAACAACAACCAAAAAAAAACCCAAAACCCCCTGTCTTTTGTATATCTTTCGTAAAAAGGATTTCTGACTTTATAGATACCTGAAAAAGAATCCTTAGAATAGAACTCCCCTGTGCTCTCCTTGAAAACTTTTCAAAGGACAACTGACCTCTTTTCTCACTTTACTGTCATTCATGAAGAAAATAAAACCTTAAGAAACTCAAGGACATAAAGCAAAAGTTGGCAAAAAGCATAGGAACAGAGAAAAGAGAACAGGGCATATTCAGCTGTGAGGTCAAATTTGACTATAGGGGAAGAAAGGAAGGAACTAAGAGTCTGGATTTTAAAATAGCATAAACTTTTATGAACTAAAGGAATCATTAATAAAAGTTGTATTGAAGAGCTTAGAGACTTGAATATAAGAAAAGTCTGGAATTTTTTCCAGCCAAATGATTTTGGAATTATATATTCCAATAAAGGAAAATAATTACAGGGAGGGTGTAGACCCAACTGAGTGAATGAACAGTTCAAGAAAAGTGTTTGGATTAAGAAGGCAGCATAGAAGGAATAAAAAAAATTTTTTTGTTTTATAATTCCCTAGAAGGCAAGAGGTGAGAAATAAAGTGATTATTAATGGAAGTCTATTCAAGGGCCTACAACATGCTGTAACAAAGTTTGAGACAGAAAATCAAATGGGAAAAGGAACTCCAACTCTTCAAGTGAAATTAAAAGTGAAAAAGAAGGGCCTTGTGAGAGTGTGAGCAGGGGGCAGGTGTATATAGATCCCAGGGAAATCAGTGGTTTTCTTAAGGTTTTCAAAATGAACATTCTACTAATGTCATACAACAAAACCATATGGGTGCTGGCAAATTTGAGTTTTGCAGTACCACAGAGACTGTGCAAGATTTTTCTCTTATTTCCTAGGATTGTGTGTGGACAGTAGTCCAAACTAGCAACATTAAATTGCGAGCTATCTTCTGGATCAGCTTCTGGATCAGGATGGGCAGAGGAAGTACTGTCAAGTTTCTTTCCTCCTTCTGAATTTTGAAGAAGGCAAGAAACATGATTATTCTTCTATGCTGCATTTTGGGCTTTACAGTACTGTAACAGGAAATTATATCCTTGTTTTATACTTACATGTTTGCTTTGATTCACTGTCTGTCATGATGCTTTAGCCTAACTACACTGTATTGTGTCTTCAGTATTACATCCTCCAACACCTCACATTTCAAGATTGGCTTTTCAGGTGCATATATCTTAGGTTTAGGATTAAAAAGACAAAAAACCCTCCAATTTTCATCCACATAAAATTTCTTGAGCTCTTAAAGAGATTAAGCTGTTAAGAGAAAAATAGAGGAAATGTCAGTAATGAAATAAAGCAAACAGAGAACAAAAAATAAAATAAAATAAAATTCTCCCATCCCACAGCCCAAACTGACTAGAGAAAAACAAGTATTTGAAAGGAAGTAAAGTGAAGTGAGCCATATATAAAGAAGCAATGCAGCAATTGCATTTTAGAATAACACATAAATACACTCCCAATACTCTGTTCATATTAGTAGTGTTTCATTTGATCCCACTCTTTCTGAAGCAAAACTCAATATATGGTAGCAACACTAGCAAGCTCTTCCTACCCTCACATTCTGAGGAGCTTCAGAGAGAATATCAGAGATTCAGAAATAGAATAAAAAAAGAGAAATCATTTAGTCATATGAACCCAAGATAATGACAGAGCAACAGAGTGACAGAGATTAAAAAAAAATTATTCTTCTGGGATTTAGTGGATGTAACAGCTTCTTAACATCTCCCTCATCACCTAGTCAATACAGTGCATATGACAATGATGTGTTTGGCTCCTCACCTCAAGATTTTCTGTGGCAAGATACTCTGCCTGGAATGACTTAAAACAACTTGAACTATGCCCTGTTTGCAAAGTTATCTGTGGTAAATGAAGAAGGGGACATTGTGCTGCTTTTAGTGTTGAATAATGCTACAATCTCTCTGACTTGATTTTATCCTAATCCCAAAGTTAAACATCCTGATAGTGAGATGAAGATAAGGTAGACCTGGTAAAATATCTGGCTAAAGAAACAAACAAGTGATACTGCAGATAACTTATCTAAAGCTGCTGAGGTGATGCAGCTAGAGACTTACAACTGACTAAAGTCAATCACTTTATCAAGACCAGTCCAAAACTTTTAGACCAGGATCTTCTAACATACTCCTCCTGGAGTGTGAGTGTGGAGAGTACCTCCTTGAGTGGGGATGCCCCTTAGGATTACCCCTTGAGGCTGAGTGAAAGACATTTGTCCATGAATGTTGGTATGAGTGAGTAACATCCATCTACTTAATAATTACATTTGCTAGTTTTAATACAATTGATTTAATATAATTGGTTAAGTTTTGCTTTAGAATGCACTATACTATAACAGTTGCTATAGGTCCTATACTGTGTAATAATTCTGATTAAGATCTCTTTGTCTAAGCATTATAATAATAAATTATAACTATATCTAATCCACATAATCTATCTATATCTATATCATCTAAATCTATATAGATCTATCTATATCTAACTTATCTATCTATCTATCTATCTATCTATCTATCTATCTATCTATCTATCTATCTATCTCATCTATATCCAGTCAATTTATATCTATCTAATCTGACTTTCCTATCTTTAATCCTTCAGACAAACTTTTACAATTTATTCAGTGACACCTGTATAGTTCCTTACACATAAACTGTCGATGAGGTCTGGGACTGACTGGATCCAGATGTGCCCAGATTCCTCTCTGAAAAGGAGTTTAGAAAGCAAGGGAATCCTTTCAGCTTCTTGTGACTCAGTGGGAGGACTTCTCTAATAAATTTTGCCAGGAGGTCCTATTCTGCCTGAGATGTTTTGTGAATTTTGCCAGGAGGTCCTATTCTGCCTGAGATGTTTTGTGATTAGTTTTGTGAAACTAATTTTTCTTCTGTAGTGAAAAAAACCCCACAAAACAGCCTCAATTTGTGGGCTTCAATTTTGCATTTATAACTTTTGTTTGTGGGTAAGAAGTCACTTGTCTTTCAGAGTCTGTGAAGATTAAATAAGTACAAGGTAATCAATGAGGAAATTCAACCAGAAGCTCGCGTTCTCCCCTATCTGGTTGAAACTGAGCTTCCTTTGTCTTCTTCAGCAGTTTTGCTTCTTGCTCTCTGCTTCAAACTTTGCTTCTTCTGCTCCAGTTGTCTACTGAAACCTCAGTGGATTTCTGCTTTTCTGTTGGCTGCTTATGATACTGATTTACTGAGTATTTTTTAAGGACTGGTATTTTCAAAGTTCAGGTTGTCTGAAATATAGGTTATCTTTATAATAGCTCTCAGAGAATTGGAACTATGTCATCATAACAATCTTCATCACAGTTCTTGCTGGAAATATGCTTAGCACTTTCCCTTGAGTCAAACTCGTTGACTTCAGTGTGAACTTGATCCATCAAGTACATAATGTACTATGCAAACTTCAGAACAGAGATCAGTCTTAAGTACAGGAAATACAAGCCACAGTGAAAACTGAAAATGAAAGATGCTGGCCCAGATAAAAGATGCACATACAATTTAAATGAATTCATAGCTTTTAAAATGCTTACCACAACTAAAATTAATTCATAGATCTTAAAAAATTCATCACTTCAAACTCACTTGAGATCTCTTTGTTATAAAAAAACAGGTTTTCAGAGCCAGTAAGGTTGCAGGAGCCTGAACTAGCTAGGAAAGGTGTTCATGCCACTGAGCAGCTCTTTACTGCCTTTATTCTGCTTCTCTGCACATGCTTGTTTAGATGAAAATCAGCATAGTATAAAGGGCCAAGACAAAGCTTGGTTTTTGGATTTAGTGGCACAGAAAGACTCAGAGTAAAATCTTCCTTCCACAAAGCAAGGTTTCTAATTGCTCCTGTGCCTTCAAAGTAATACTTATTGTTCTTAAATTCTTTTTGGCCTTTTCCACTATAAAGACCAACAGGACTTTTGCATCAGCTAGTGTTTGAAGACTGGAGTTTTGTTTTCAGTTCAGGAGTAATATTTAAGTGAAACACTCTGTGTGCTCAGTCCAAATGCAAACCAAAGGGAAGATTTTGCTTTTAAAAATGCTACTGGGAAGGACTTTTTGTGTACTTAGGCTGAGTTTTCATGGTAGATAGTGGGCAAGATATATAATTTTGCTTTAGCAACAGAAATCTACCTAAGCCCCATTAATTTCCAGTTAATCCTTAGTCAGTTCTGCTTTTATTCATGTCTACTCATCACATTTTTTTTGCTTTAGCAATGTTAGGGATACATGTCACACATAAGACAGTGAACCTGTAGCTGGTAAAGAAACTCTGACAATTGAATTTTATTTTACATTTTTGCCTAGAATTAAACCTTCTGAATGCAAAATTGCCTATCTCTTACCCAAATTGCCTCTTGGGTAAATGCAGCTTCAAATTTTTTCTGTTATCTTCTTACATCCTCAATGTTTCCAAACTTTATCCAATTTATTTGGATTTCACCCACTTGACCATTTGTGCAAGAAAACATCTGAACTCTGGTAATTTTTATTTCTCATGCATAACTGAAAGGCTAAGTTTGGTTGGGTTTTGGGGTATTTTAAGACATCTTGCATGCAAGTTCCTTCCTGCACTTGAGCTGCCAGTATTAATTCTATTTTGAAACAAAATTTTCATAGTGGACCATTAACTCTGATTTTTCTGCATGACACTTACTATGGCTATCCTGTTCTGTCAAGAAAATATTTTTTCTGACAATCAAAGGTGTTTCTGCCAACTTACTGGCAATAGTATCTCAAGCACAGGTTTTATAGTGTCTCACTATTTCTGCCTCCTTTCTGGTGTTCTTTCTGGAATCTGGGTCTTTATTGTTAGGTGGTTTTAAGCTTCAGGAAACAATTTTGAATCTTAAAAAGGGAGAAGGGAAATAAACTTGATTAATTCCCTTTGGAAAAACTGCCCAAAGTTTAATATCTTTTCATGCTGGATGGATTTAAAAATATTATTTGCCTTCCTGCAGAAAATCTCACTCTTTCCTGTGGAACTGAGCAGAAAAATGTTATGTGTCAGACAGGAAATGTGTATTCCTTAAAGTTTTGTGAACAGGCAAAAGTTGTATGCCAGTGATTCCAATGGAAAAAAGAACAGAATACAGAAGGCTTCTGTCATAAGTTTTCTCTCATATCATTCCATTCTTACTACTTGACATTGAAGGTAAAAATATACCACACAGACTCTCTTCTCCTGTAGGAACTGGTGGTATTGCTGTCTGTACTATTAACTTTTTGCTCTTACTTTAAAACTGGTACTTTTGAGAAAAAAAAACCGAAATCAAAACTTATCTGTACAACTCCATGGGTGTGTCCTTGTGAGCCATAAAGAATCCTTGTGTGCAGGTTTGTGCAAATAATGGATTTAACCTACCTATATTTTGTTTGAGGGAGGTGAGGGGGAACAGGTATTTGGGTTTTTTCTGTGTTTGTTTGGGTCTTTTCAGTGTGTAGGGCAAAAAACTGCAACAAGTCCACTCCAAACCACATAAGCCTGTCCTTTCTTAATCTTGTCAAAAGAAGAAAAAGAATCAAACAACCTCATAATTTATGAGACTCAGACATTGAAAGCTGGTCTAATTTAGTCGTAGATATGTCCTAAGATATTTGTTTTATTGTTATAGCTAAAAGTGGGGTTTTTTGTTTTTCTTTTTTAGAATATGTGTAGGTCCTTCAAAATGCAAACTGCATGAAGGATTTTTCATATTGATTTAAACATATATAGTATTTCAGGAGCTGGTGTCTAGCATGTCTGCCTCAGTTGGAGAATAAATTCACACAAGTAGATAAAATGCAGTTTTACACAGAAACTGATATACTAGTTAAATAAGTTGATGTTCGCAACCATTTAATTAGGAGTATTATCTAAGGAGGAATCATGTTAATATATTTGGCCACATGGAAAGGGAGCATTGACATTGCAAACAGAAGTTTGCTTTTGTTTCTTTAATTTTAAGAGAAAAAATAATAATGAAACAATTTTTGGAAATAGGAAATATCAATGTATATGAAGGGAGTTACAGGTAACCAACAAGAAAAGGAAAACTTGAGGGACATGATCTTGCACTGTAAACATTTTTAAGACTACATCTCAAATGAATGTCAAAAATTCTTTGTTATTTCTGCCAACAATAAGACAAACGTAGTTCACAGAAGCCATGGGAAGGAGATGGTGGTTAGAATACAGTAAAACAATGGTATCAAATATATTTTAAAAAAGCATTAGAAGCAGACAAGAGGAAGACTGAAGGAGAGGTGCATTGTCTTTATGCAGAAGAGTAAGCAAGTGGTACAGCAAAGGAGTGGCCCAAGAAGAGTTGCTGTAGAAACAGACACACACTGGCATATTAACTCATGTCTGAAAGGATAACACATTCAAGCTCAGCCCCATCTTTATGATTATCTGTTTCATACAAGAGACTTTTATTTGTATATGCTTACATAAAAATCTTATCTGCAAAACCAGTCTTCAAGCCAAGATTATTATATGTGATAATAACAGTAATAATAAATCAGTCAAAATTGTATTATCTTGATCAAACACGGGGTTTAAAGAATTACATATCAGAATCACCTAAATGACTAGATTTGCCTTTAAAGCATATGATTTCAAATGTAAATTATATTTGTTCAAACATTTTAATTTTAGTCTTTTTTATTCTTTACAAACATATTTCTCATTAAGTATTCTGTAATCTGGTAATGAAGTGACTAATTGTGAAACCTCTGAATTCTGTTAAGACTTCAATCACTTTATGATAAATTAGCTTAAGGGTTATTTTCTTTGAACTTGTTTCTGTTACCTGTTTTCCATCTCATTGCTGCCTATGCATTACGGAAACTACAATTTATGTGTAAAACTGTTGCTCTAGTGAAAGAATTTTATTACCTAAATCTTTGGACTAGTTTTCATTTCTGTTCATTGTTACTTTATGCCATGAAAATTCTAATATTTTACTGAAAAATATTAATAATGTACATTTTCATACTTAACATATTTTGAATCAGGAAAGTTTCATGCCTAAAAATATAATTAAACCTCAGTAATTTTGTCCATTTTTCCAAATCCTCAGATTGTACTGTCTGACAAACTCTATTCATTATCTTCTGCTTGTCATTTCAGCCAAAGACAGTTTACACGAGGAAAATTTTATACAACAAATACTGATAAAACAAGAGCAAAGTTAAAGCCTGTAAAAATCATTAATTGAGACAAAATAGTGAAACATAAAATTAATGTTATTGGACTTCAATATACAAGTTACAAGTGCATTGTTCAAAAGTAGTTTTCTCTAGTTTAAATCCATGCTATGTGTTCCCCTGAAGAGCTAAGAGATCTGGAGAATCGCTGTTAGTTCCTTTTCCCTGCAGTCTCTTCTTGTCCCTCCATCTTTCTGGTTGCATGAATTCCTGCACAGAGGCCCTTGGCACCAACCAGCACTGCTTTATGTAGAACAGATTGGATTCAATAATCTTATCATTCTATAATCAGGGAATGGTTTGTGTTGGAAGGGATGTTAAAGATCACGCAGTTTCTTCCCCTCCCAGACATGAGCAGGGACACCTTCCACTAGACCAAGCTGCTGAAAGCCCCATCTAACACAGCCTTGAATGCTTCCAGGGATGGGCCATCCACAGCTTCTCTGGGCAAGCTGTTCCAGTGCCCCACCACCCTTATATGAAAGAATTTCTTCCTAACCTCTGATCTAAATCTACGATCTTTCAACTTGAAGTCACTGTTACTTGTCCTGTTGATGCCTTAAGTTTAAGCTTTCATATTTTCCAGATTCTGTACTGCATTAGCACATAACTCTGAACTTCATATAAGGTGTTAGCAAGTTCTCTTCACAGTTAAGTTAGACAAAACAATCAGTTTCCAGCCAAGAACAAAGGACACTATTGCAGCTTCAGACCCAGTGAGTGTAAACAGCAGTGAATTGAGGAGAGCAATCTGGGAGGATGGGACTTGATAAACTGAAGCTGTAATTGGAAAATTAACCTCAATATGTAAATGGACCAAAACTTAGAAAAGGGTGAAAAACCTGTGACCATCTTGGGTGTGGCCTCAGACAGGCTCTTGTACTGCCCAGGGTGCATCATTTAAAGGCCTTTTAATAAATACCCACAGTATTCCTTCAACACCATCTAGTCTCTGTTCTAGGTAGCCTCTTTAGGCACCGCTATCACTACATGCCTGTGTAGAAATTTCCACTCACCTCTCTTGCAGCCCCCTTTAAGCAGTTGAAAGGCCATAATGAGGTCTCCCTAGACCCTCTTCTAACTAAGGAAGCTAGCAGTGAGATTAGTATTTTTCATGCTAGAAAAGATAGATATGGAGAAGTAGGGGTACAGCAAACTTAGGTATAGCATGGGAAATGAAGGATGTTCATGGTGTGCTCAAATATGATAAAATGAGGACATCAGCTATAACTAGAGAATAGAAGGTTCAGAGTGAATAGGAGGGCATGCTTCTTTGCAAGTTATTTTGAAAAGGTTTACTTCCTTGCCAATTGACAGTTCAGATGCTAAAAATCAATATGGGTATAGAAAGTTCAGTGAGGAAAATTCATAATGAAAATAATTCACAGGCTGTTATACAAAATGAGAGAATGTATCTAGAACCTGAGGGGCAAGATTCTGGAGAAATTATTCGGGAGAAATGAAACCACAGTTTTGTGCTTTTTGTTGTTTTTCCAAGATATCACAATTAGAGAAGATAACAGACTAGAAAGACATTATGGCTGATGTTGTGGCCCCTCTTTCTGTGTTCATGATTTTGGTTTTTAGGAAGTTTCATTTTGTTAAAGAAGTGTGTTAAATAAGCTGTTATTATTAAACATTTTATAACTAGAAATCGAATCCAAATTATTTAATGTACTAAAAAAATCTCTTGACATTCTACTGTGGAAGAGAGGCACTGGTTTTGCCCAAAGGAGTCAGAAGCAAAATGAAATAGAGAAAAAGCTTGTTAACTCACTTGGGGACAACAAAAAGTTGACTGTCAATAAAAGGCAATAAATCTGACTGAAAAAGAGCTTAGAAATAAGATAGAATGGAGAATTTAAAGGAAAAGAAAATGGGAAAATTCAAACATTATATTCAAAGAAATTTATATTGCCTATGGGAAATTAATCTGTGTAAATACAAATGGCGATTTCTGGGTTTGGGTAGGGTCTTAAGAACTTTCTATCATTATTTCAATTGAAATACAATGAGTTGTATGCTATTATTTCTTGCCATAGCCTTCATTTTTGATTTTTAAATGGTTCTGACTGCCATCTTTTTTTGACCAATGTCAACCTTATGATATTAGGAGACCCTGCAGACTGGGATAAATTAAGCAGTATATAATTTTTTTTATATGGTACAAATAAATTTATCTCACTAAAGTCTTTCCTTTGACTTCTTTGATATGGGCTTAATTCCCACACTACTTAAACTCATTAATTGCCTTGTTGGATTTCCTGAGAGTCTACCTTACATTAAGAATGGCTTGTTGGTATGAACAGGCAGACTATTGAAGGAAATATGAAGAAAATGCTCTATCATGTACTTTAGATTTTATTCATCAGCTAATTAATAATGCAAGTTCTAATAATAAATTTACGTGCTGACAGAAAGGCATAGTGGGGGTTTTTTGGTTTTTTTTTTTGGATTTTTTAACATACTAAAGACCTGCAAACAAACAAACAAGCAAACAAAGAGAAAATAAATTTAAGATAACTAAATCATAGTAACTATTTCTTGTTTGAATTTCTCATTTGGTCTAATGCATTTAAATTCCATGGAAGGCTTTTATTTTCAAAAATAGAAGTGTAATTTAAAATATTTAGGTGAAAATTGTACATCAATGTGTTCTCTGTAAAATCTGACAGTTCCACATGCTTTCTGAGCAACACCTGAAAGAAAAATTTATTTCCATATGATGCCTCAAATCGCCCTGGATGTTCTCACATGTGACTGAATTCTTTCCAGAATTTCAAAGTGTGACTGTGAAGTGTTAAAACTTACGACCCAGGACAGTGCCTAAAAACTCAGCTTATGACTCATATGACTTTTTTATGATTTCATTATTCTTCTGGCTTTTAAAATTTCATTCTTTCTGTGTCAAGAGAGGCAATTCTGAATATATAAATTTTTCTTATTGTTTTGTGGTGCACTGTTGAGTCTGAAGTCTCTTCTTGACTCAAAAATTAGTAATGTAGCTCTGAGACAGGTCTCAGTTCACTTGCTCTTATTGGCCTTCACCTGAATTTTTACTGTCTAGCTAGAATATTTACTAGAATATGAGAAATGACATGTTATGACGAAAAGTCGGTTTTCAAATCTTTTTGTCTTGCAAAACTTTGCAAGAGTAATAGAAGAAGTGATGAGGAAGGAGCTTCTGTAAAATCTACAAGCACAAGTAAGGTGAGTTTCAGCAAAAGGGTTGTTTTTGTCAATTTCTATTCACAAAACGCAATAACAATAACGATGATGATGATGATAATAATAATAATAATAATATAGTGAAATAATTAAATCTGTTTCTATTTAGGGTTTGCATTGACCTCTAGAAGCTGGCTGGTGGTGAGCATAGTTTCAGTGTTAATGTAAGGCTGATCCAAAATCAGTAAATCCCATTGAAGGTCAGTATTAACATACGTTCAATTATGAACTAAATTTATAGGGCAAGACCAACTTGTTTTTCACTGTGGACAGAGACACAGATGCAGATAATGTAATTAATATGATTATGAAATTGCTGTAAAGTGTCCAGACTAACCATAGGGATGTACTGCTAAAAGTTCTGCCCACAGTGAAGTTGATAGAAATTTTACTGTGGGTTGCAGGGAGATTACAAGTGGGGTAAACTGCATGAGGCTGTAGAAATAAATTGCAATTAATAACAACTATAATCAATGCTTACTCCTTCAAAAAAACCTGAAAACATTTTGTTAATGGTGCAGCACAGCAAAATTTTTATCACTGTTAGTGAGAGTGGATGGTTGCATTAAAAGGAGTTCTATAGACTACATGAAGCAGAAACAGTTACAGTAAAGCAATAAACTTAAGTAAGCTTAATTATTTGTTTTTCTGTTGTTAGGTGGTTTAATATCCCATGAGATGTGAATCCTACTAAAAGGTGTTTTGTTATTTTCAAAGTTTTTCCCTATCTTCTCATTAAAGTTTCTACAATTTTAACTACTTAGACACTAAATTTGTGTTTTAATTTCTGATTTCAGAACTTTTTGAGATGAAAATTAAAATTTAAAAGTCTTCATTTTAACAAAAATAAAATGTTTCATAAATAATCTTCTATTTCAAAAATAGAAAAGTATCCAAAAAAATGGAGGCAGAATAGGAAAGGAGTTAACTTTTTTTTTTAAGCAAAAGTGGAATGGGAAGATATAAAGGACTTTTATGATTCCATAATGGCCAAGTTGTGTTACACTTTTGCTCATAAATCAAAGGGTTGAAAGCTGCAAAAGCTTCAATACCGAAGAGAGCTGCTCAAGGTCAGGAAAATGTCAACCTTCCTTTAAAGGTTCAACAATATACTTCTGCTTCTCATCTCCCATGCAGTCATTCAAATCCCTGGGATGTCTAAGATACTGACTCTCTTACAGCATCAAAAATACTGGGTCAACTGTGAATAAATGTGACCAAAAAAAAGAAAGAGAAAAAAGGCTAGGGAAAGAAAAATGAGTGAAGTCTGTAGTTGGATGAGTGTCATGCAGGTTTCTTTGGTGTCACAAGAGTACCCCCCCACTGAATATTAACACATGTTCACTTTAAGTGGAATGACCCAGCTTAAGCAAAAGTCTGTTCAAAGAGTAATGTAGCTTTACTTATAACAGCAACCAAATATTTTTTAAAAAATTAAAATTCTGTGGTATGAAACCTTGACTGTGTTATGAGCAGAAACTTGCAAATGAAGAAATAATCAAGAATGCAGCTAAAATCCTTCATTAGTCAAAATTAACCTCACTTTATCTCAGTATTCATGTTTCTATCCAATTTTGCTAGACTTTTATTGTCTTAGGATGGAACTTAAGATCATGGTAACTCCTCAAAAACTAAAATATGGCTGCCAACTGAAAAATAGTTCTGAACAAATTTTCTTCATTTGTTTAAAATGAAGCTTTGCCATTTGTTTGAGATTAAATGCAGGATGAATTTTGCAGAGATGGTTTAAAGCAGATGCTAGAAAAAATGTATCATTACAGCTAAATTTCTTTTCATTTGAAAATTCTTTCAGAAGAGGTTCTTTTTGATTATGTAGTATGGATTTCATAGACATTCACAGAGAGCTCAGGTTCCAAGGATTCTTTAGTATGCTCAAAGGAATAATCTTTAAAAAAGATTATAAATTTTGGAAACAAAGATATACAGAGAAATATGCTCCTCATAATTCTATAATTTGTTGCATATTTTTAGGAACCACGATGATTAGTGGCTAATAAGAGTGCTTCACTTGTTTGTTACTCGATCAAACTTGACACATGGCAGAAGTCAGGCAGGAAAAAACAGTTCTATTTCAGGTTTCCCATGTCTCAAAGTCACCATATGCAGGAAAATCAAAATAACAAGATGAATTATAATCTAATTCTTTTTCATATATGATATACAGACCACTGGAGTAAACTATTTTGAATTTACAATGAAAGTGTAAAAATAGAAATAGTCATCTGTCACTAGGCTGTCAGCAAAAATCTCATTAAACTAAATTTTCAGATTATTTTCATTTTACAGTTTCATACAAATGAAACTTTATTTTCTTAGGAGTTTCAGTTGCCTTCATGATGAGAGAAATACCAATAATACCAATAATTTAATTATTACCTAGTTTTCTCCTCAATAAATGAATAAATAAATAATAATTTCATGTACCTAAAGCATCTTTAAAAAAAAATCAGGTCAATTTTTTTGCCATCTTGAATAATAATCTTGAGTAATCTGACTGAACACTGCCCTCATGACCCACAGATATACTTTAAAGTTTTTCATTCCAATGGTAAATGATGGATTTATGCAAATCTTTTTGCTTATGATCAATGTACATCAAAACAAGTAATAGTACAGACAGTAAAGGAATCAAGGTACTTGAAGCTGGTTCTCTCTCTGAGGGTTACATTTTCCTCATGAAGAAAAAAATATCTTAAATTGATCTGAAACCCAATAATAAAAGGGACTCTGACTTGTACTTAAAGTCAGTGAGAAGTTTTCTTGGTTTATGAGCAACAGTTTAGTCCTCTGAGGATATTGGTTTGTGATGTAATTGTGACTGAATATCAACTAAATCATACGTTTTCTTTTTCTTCTCTCCTCCTTTCCTCCCCTCCCCCCCAACCCCTACCCCAAATTAGGCAAGTGGCTATGAATATTTCTGGAAAAAAGAAGTTATTATCATTAAGTAAGAAAGGACTCTAAGATAATACATCTTTCCTTCTTAAAAACAGGGGAAAAAAAGAATTTGTGCAGCCAATGCTGGTGTCTGGCTAATGATTTTGATTTGCAGGCAGCTCAGTTTAAGCAAACAAGTTGAGTGGCAAAAAGACCATGTTTGTACCACTGCAGAAGCACCTTTTTCAGGACTTCCCTTTTCCTGTACTAGGTCACAGCACACTGGGATTGCTTGCATAATAAAAGATGCCACACATTCCTTGTTAAAGTTATTCCATAAACTGCTAAACAATAAATTTATAAATGAATGCCTCATACCACTGTGTGAGAATGCTGCCATGGAATATATTGCACAGGGTATTTGAGGATATATATGTGCATATATTCATATGTGGGCATGTAAAGAGGGCAAAAGATATACTGATGTGCAAGCTGAAACAATATGTCCAAAAAGGGATTTCTTATACCCTTCATCTCTAATTAAATAAGTGTACTCTTTCCTAGAACATAGAGCATTTTTTCTGACTTATAACTAAAATTATCTGTCTATATGTACTTTAAACTATGTAAGTGACCTGAGACAATGACATCATAAATTCTTGTGAAATAAAAATCAACAGTTGTCAAAATTACCTTTATTTTAATGGAAAAGGGATATAGGAATATTTGATTACCAGCTTCATTAGATGATAATCAAAATCCAGTCTGTTTGATTTGTTGTAGGTTGATGACAATACATGTGCTGGAAGAGATCACGTACACTTGATGCATGTGTGACACTTTAAGTTGACTCTTTCCCACTTATTTTGCTAATAGAAAAATCTTTCAGAAAATAGAACTGTTGCCTCAAATGAAATAATTTATTTGTAATGCTTTTAGTAAATCAGTTAATTGAAGAAAAATTAAAGCTATAAAGCTGGACTTCTAAATGGACTGTTTAAAACAAGGTCTACCAAGAAAAGAGGTAATATGCAGAATTTTTTGATTAAAAATAATTTACACAGTGGTTTAGCAGATGATATGTAGCCCAAGCAATATTCATATAAGACTGATTAGATTCAAACCTTACTTAATCCGGAAAGCAAGCTGTCTTGCCTGACTTGAAACTTGGTATAGAAATAGCAGCAAGAACCTTTATAACTCAAATGAAGCTTCTTTGAGAGAATTTTTGAGTGATGACAGAAGGATAGAATCATAGAATAGTTTGAGTTGGAAGGAACTTTTGAAGTCCATCTAGTTCAGCAAACCTTGCTGTGAGGAGGGACATCTTCAAGTAGATGATGTTGCTCAGAGCTCTGTTTAATGACTCTTAGCAGAGTACCTAGAAACTTTCTCAGTTTCTTAAACTGAATTCGTTAGTATACATACAAGTTAAATTTTTGTCTTTTGTTTGATAAGAATTTGCATGCTGAACAAATCCTGCCACTTAAACTGTATAGATTTTTGCATAGATTCTGTGCAGTAGCACTTTTTTACAAGTTAAACACTATTTTAGCTCTGAATAGTCCATGATGCTTTGCCACCGGCTGTGTAGAGATCAAAAGTTGTATCACTGTAGCGTCTAACAAGCTGCCTGCAGAGCTGAAAAAGACAAGCACATGTGTGGGTTGCTCACTCACCTGCTTTCTTATTCTGGTGGCTGTGAGGGAGAACTCCAGCTTCCAGCTCTCTAAACTGGGTGGTGCAGAGGCTCTGGATCTCTCCCCAGGACTCTCATTCTCTCTTGCCTTGAAACTCTGCCTACATCATAGCTTGGAACACTGTCTCTTAGAAAAAAAAGTTTTGTTCTGGGGGTACTCCACCCAGCAGTCACCTCTGCATGTTCCATGTTCTTATGCATGTTAGTCTGCTCAGGTAGCACACACTGAATAAACTAATGTGGAGACAGTATTTCATCCATATCATTACAGCAGAAGATTTTCCATTCATTAGATGTCACTGCAGCAGCAGCAGCTCTGCAGTTCTCTCAGATTTTAAAAGACTGACCCAGAGATCTATACATTTCCCAAAGTCTGAAATACTGATTTTTGCAACTTCACTGTCAACTATTTTTCCCAAAGGAAAAATGCACTCCACTATTTAGAAAGACTAATGTGTCTTATCTTTCTTTAGAGAGGAATAATTTGATCAGACATGCTAGATAAATGTTCATTAATTCAACACTAATATTTATACACATTCAAAGTGCAAACAGTACTGATAAGGTATCTGTGGGAGCAAAAAATAATGAGGAAAGTTATGATGCCCACAGCTTTGTATAGCTCTGATGTGACAATAATACCTCACACTTTTCATAGTGAAAAATAAATGCCTGGATTTGAAGAAAATATTGAACAATTATTTTGGACTAAGTGGTGTCACAAAATAGACTAGAAGACAATAAGAAGAAAGATTTCTGATGACAGGGCATAGATTTAATATAGATTAAGAAAATGGCTTTTTTAGAAAATAAAATACCCAACAATATCAGACTCTCTATTACACCTCATGGGAATTCAATGCCCTCATAGAAAGAGAAGTTTGTTCTACCCCCAAAAAATGAGCATTGCTTTGGAACTGCTACACTAACCTCTCTCACAAGCACTTGTATCAGGTTTTCATTCTTTAGATGTTTAGGGTTTTTTTGAGGTAGAGGAGTAACTATGGAGTTAATTAGACTGCTGCTTCCATCTGTTGTTAAGTGAACCTACAAGTTTTGAGATGCGATAAGTAGCTTTTTAAAAATTGCGGCCAAAACTGTTGCAAAATAACCATCTTAATCAGATGGGCTTAATAAAGATATCAGATGCATTTCAGTGTGAGTCTGTTCCATGTTTTTCCCCCTCTTCATCTCTGATTGGCTCAGCTATTGTAAACTACCTTTTGCTAAAGAAAAAAATTCCTCTCCATGACAATGTACCTCTGTGCTTTGCAATGCACACAGATAAAAGAGAGCATGCCCAAACTCAGACAAAAGAGTAAGCCCCACTTCAGCTACAGTGAAATCCTAGCTGAAATAATTGTCACTGAAACTGAAAATCTGCTAAGAATTTTGTCAAAAAAGAGCGTAATTGTGAGGTGGAGAAAAACAACTGACCAAGAGAACTAAGGTGACAAAATCTTAACAGAGAGATGAAGAAATTTGTTTTATATGTTGAAGAATGCTTTCACCCAAATATTTTCACTCTGTTCTTTTTCAAATGTTGATGGCAAATTTATCAGGGACCCAGAAATGAAGTGTTAATTATTTCTTGATTTTACATTACCAACCAATTTTTTTACTATAAGGCTTGGCGAATAGAAATAAAAGAAAAAGGCATTGATTAAAGTACTCTTTTCACATAGAGGGACACACTAAAAGGAAATGAAAGAGGTGGATAATGAATTTAAATCAGTTATTTAAAATGTCACTATTGTCCCACTCCAGACAAGACAAAAATATGCATTACACTGGTTTGCTTCCAGACTGAGTCTCTCTACAGCAGTTTAAAAATCAATTTCAACCCCATAGTGCACAAACCTGCCAATATAGCAATACCATGCTATCTGATATTACAGTAATGACACATTGGATAGTATTTCTTCCCTTCACCTTTCCATATGCTGACCCTTGCTGTCCATCACAAAAGGAAACTATGCTGACATACTTTCAGAAATTAGATGTGGAAATAAAACATTCAGAAGTTTACAAATTCCATATTTAATGCTTCCAGGAACACTTGAGGTTTCTGGTGTACATGTTAATTATATGATCACATCCCACCTCTATGGGGACCGTCTTCCATCTGGCACAGATTTATTGCCCAAAGGAGCAAGTATGTTTCTCTGTTTTAACAGCTGTGTATCATCTGATATTGTCCCAATGACCAGTGAGAGTGGTAGGTATATGCTTTTGTTCCCTCCATAGAAAATACAGCAGGAGCAAGTCTGTATGGCTCTTGAATAGGTCTAGATATACAGGTTTAATCATAATTTTTCCTAGGGGATGAAACAGCTCTGATGAAGGAACCTCAGAGACAAATCATTTGGATGTCCAGGGAAAGCTTGATTAGACTGGATAACTCCAGCCTGTGTGTAATATCTTTTGAGCTCTTCCTGATATTAATAACAATAACACAGACAGCTTTGCTCTTAATATAATTTTGCTGTGCTGGTGCAGCAAAGAAACCAGAACCAGACAGTTTTCTCTTCATCCAAAGTACATCAAAGGCCGTGTTTTCTACAGATACTGAAAACATTTCTTTCTTCTTCAAGATACTAGTGGAAGTGTGCACTATCTCTCCCTCTCCCTGTCTCTCTCTCTTTGTATATATATATTTGTGTATATATGTACATATTTGTGTGTATGTTTCTAGTAATCAATTTTTTTACATAAAACATGAAATTTTTGGGGCAACAAATGTTTTTAGAACAGAAATATAGTTTAGATCTTAGAAGAATCATTAGAAATATATCATGGCTCTTAAAAAAAAGTACAAAGAAAAAAGTAATTTCTGTAAACATAATTTGTTCAGTTGGGGGTTTTAATGGTTCTTATTCATTTTAAGGAAAAACTACTATCTTGATCAGAAGCATATTGTGTAAGAGCATACTTCAGAACATAGATTAATTAGATTTCGTGTTTTCTTAATATTGTATTTATGTTGTAACCTCTTAAGCACCAGAAATTTGCAACTGCACAAGTTTCTACTGATAGATAGTCTTGGATCTGTAGCAGATGCAAATGGTGAATATAGAAGGAAATCATAATTCTGTTAAGGGTATCAGATGAACACAGAAACTTTTATCATTTAACCTAAACCTAGGCACTCTAAATTTTGTTTCATCTTGAAGCTGTGTTTGAAAATGAAGTTGTAAAGGACAGAAGTTAAAATACTGTTAGGCACATTTAAAAATAGAATTTAGTATATAATATGACAGTCTGGTTACCCAGAGAAAAAATGTGCACCTCACACAAGCTTTTATACCTCACAGCTTTAGTGACCTTTTGCTCGTTTGCAGTGCTGTAGGGGAAAACACAGGGTCTGAAATAGGTAGGAATTAGGACAACAACAATTTTTCAACACTTGTAGCACATTGCTTGCTTTTTGCTATGTGAAATAGTCTTGGGGTGAACAACATTTTCTACCCATAGAGTCCATGAGGGTCCTGGGGTCTTAGAAGAGATCTCAAAAAAGTAAATGTGCTGATAGGATCAAAACAATGAGAAGCCCCAAAGAAAAGAAATATGGTCAGCTCTGCTTCTCTCAAAAACCTAGTCAACCAGCTCTAAGTTCAAGACAGCATTTCGACTCATATCATTTGAATACCTGTGGTTCTCTATGCCTGCTCTCTTTCTTTTCCACAGAAACCTATAGTAACAAAGGCAGCAGCTGAAGTTCACCCTGTAACAAAAAGTTAATTACAAAAGAGTAGATTATCATCTGGTATTGTATCTACTCCTCTGAAGTCAAGGAAGACAATGTTCTAACTCAGTAAATATTTAATACATAGAATAAAAATTGTCCTTCTAAGAGGGGAAGATATTCAGTATATAAAGAATGGTAGAAATTATAAAAATATATGGTAGAAATTATAAAAGTAATTCCTCTAAGAGAATTAATATTTTCTTTGGAAAATATTCCATGAAAAAATTTCAAATCTAAAATTTCTCATAAAATACAGTGGTAGTAGCTAATTTTCTTGAGCACTGAAGACTGCTGATCTGTACTAAGTTATTATACTACCTAGGAATTCTAATATGTCTGCTACTGACTCAGAAGAAACACAGAAGTTGATCAATTCCATTTGTAATTACATTTGGGAAAAGGGATTATGAAGACAAATATACTCAGCTGTTTTGTTCCCATGTGTTTAACATGAGATTAATCACTGAATCAATCTTTCCCATGCTCTTACAGTATTTATGAATTCTAATCCTTTTCTAAGTCTTGAAAAACCTAGTCCCAACATCAGGGTCCATAAGAATACAAAATGAAAGCATTAACTTCATGAAACAATTTGTTCTCACACCCTTGAATTATAGTCAGCCTACTACTGGATAGATATGAGTGTCATTAGTTATGTAAATGATATTTCTTATATCTCATTCATTTTGCTACTTTACGTTTTATTTAAAATGAAGCACTGGAGACTTCCTTTTAAATTCCAAAATATGTCAATTGTCAGCTCTTCTGTCCCAGATACTATATTTTCTCCTGACATGCCTGTGACCTTAATAAGCTGTTTTCAAGGAGAAAAGAAATAGATCCTTTCATTTAAGAAGGCACCTTCAACTGTCACGTAACATCCAATAATTTTACATAAAAAAAAAAAACCCAAAAAGCTAAGTTCATATCTGAACAGGATACAGGAAATGGTACATACATGAGAACTAAGATTTCTAATATTGTAGGGTGGATATAATTTTAATTCTGTTATGCTCTTATTTTTCTTCCATTCTCACGCCTTTTTCATTAAACTAATGGGACTCTAACTCCTGATTTTTGTCTTGATAAGAGATACATCATCATTGTCATTGTCCAGGAACTATTCTATTTTTAGAAATTGTAGGATTTGCATCAACAAACAAACAAAGGAATTCAAGAGCTCAGCGTGCAAAACAGTATAGTTCTAGCCCATTTTAAAAAGTGCCTTTCTCATGACAGCATCCCTGAACATGCTTGGGGTTGATGTGTGTAGTTTGACTCTTGTTCTGGTACACAGAGCAGACAATTTCTACATAGTAAAATTGCCAAATTCTGGCTCATCTGCTCTTGTATGACACTTGGAGTCATGAAATAAATTCCAAAGAGGAACATGGAAACACTGATGGAAAGACTACACATACTTTTTTTTTTTTTTTTTTTTAAGGGTAGATTTAATCAGATTACAAAGAAATTTTACTTGCATATGGTACACTTCAGGATTTTAAATAAATTTTCAAGTAAACTGCATTCAAACATATTTTCAGTGTTTTCCAGAACTGGGCCAATGTATAAATTAGAGAAATGTGTTCTCAAAATTTTAAAAAATTATAATATTTTCAACTGCAAAAAAGCTATAAGAGGAAAGAATTACCTTTTCTTATTTACAATATTGTAAACTTTCTGAGTGGGAAAAGAAATCAGAGAAAAAAGAAGAAAAAGATTCCTTGTACACACCTGTATTTATTAAAGAAGGAAAACTAAAAAATGCTTCAAATTAAATTTGAAAACAAGGGTCAGGCGGAAGAGGAGAATTGGAATCACAAAGAACAAAGATCATGTGTTGAGATAAGAACAATTAACTGGAAAAGACAATAAGATAAGAAAACAACAATAACAGCAACAACATTAACAAAAACTCTGTACAAGAGAGAGGCAAGTGATTCTCATGCAAAATTCTCACCACTGGACCTGATCTGACTGCTCCATACTCCCTTGATCCAGAAGCAAGCTCTTCCCCTGTACATAGAAAATGGCATGTGGTGGTATAGAATCACGTCTGGGTCTTGCCATCCCCTGTGCTGGCTACAGCAAAAGTCAACCCTGTCCTGGCCCCGTGCCCATGACACCAGGGAAAGAATTTGACATTTGTCTTGCTAATTTTGTACAGTCTATAGAGATCTCTCTATCAAGGTCTTTCCATGAGGCCTTTCCTACATTCAAGAGAATCAACAGGTTCTCATAATTTTGTGCCATTGGCAAATTCAGTGTGCTCTCTACTGATGTCTAGTCAATGATGAAAATATTTCCGAGAACTGGAACTGAAATTGAACCCTGAGGAAAACTTCTGGTGTCTGGTCTGCAGGCACTTATTACCTGATTTACTGTGACTCTTAGAGCCTGACTCTTCAGATGATTGTTCACTCAATTTATTGTGTACATGCCAGCTGTATGCTAATCATTTGATCCAGAAATATACTCTGAAAGACATACTAAAATTTTGCTAAAATTAAAAAAAAAAAAACCAGCCCAAATGCAGGGCTTTGGCTTCAACCACTTGGCAGGTAACCTTGTCATGAAGGGATATGGAAATAACATCTATGGCCTGCCCAAGGTGGTACCATTCTAGTCCCTGCCATATAAAAATTACATGTTTCTTCCCAAAATACAGCCTCTCTTTAAAGAGTCTGCTAGACAGACTGTAACCATATGGGAGAGCCCTGGGTGACTCCAGATACTGTGGCATCATCCTCTTCAAAGTGAGATGTTTTGTTCCCTGTTTGGCCCTGCTGCTGAGAGCAGTTTGTTGAGCATTGTACAAATACTACTTTAAACAATAAATATATAGGTATGCATATAAGCAATTAGGTATATTTTATAGTTTTTTGTTGGTTATTTTTGTAGCAACCTTTATAATGACATATATGCTTGTTGCTACTATTGAAATATACATACTTTCTTTTCTGGTAGTAATTTTGTAGCAACTTATATGTGTTATTTTTAATTATAAGCTTACACAGTTTTTATTAGAAATTTCCAACAATCTGTAATAAAGAAATGTAGGAAATAAAATCTCCATGTTGCTCTGTGCTATGGAATCATACAAACCCATCTTTATATATCCACAAGCTCAGCAACCCTTTTGCTTTTTGAACAACTTCCAATCCTGTAAGTGTTCAAAAAAACTTGTCAATATGGCATTAGCTCAGTAGTGAACATGGTGGAGGTCTAGGGTGATGTTTGGAATTGATAATTTTAAAGATATTTTCCCACCTTAATTATTCTGTGTTTTTATCTCCAGTGATTACTATATAGAGATTAAATATTTAGTTCAAATCATTAGATTCAGTTCAAATGTATAGCTTTAATTTTTCTGCAAAAATTTATTTGAGACATTTTATTGGTGAAAGTTTTTTTTTCACCAGTACACACACCTAGTCATTGAATTTACAATTAATTTTAGGAACAATGTCCACCCCTGAATTTATTTGGTTGGGTGGAAAATTCTAAAAGCTGAGATTAAAATGAAATCAATAAATCATTCCAAGGGATAACAAATAAAAATAGAAGGAAAAAAATTAATTCCATGTTTAAAATTTAAATAATTATCTTAAGTTTTATAATGTGTGAAATCAGTAAAAAAAAATAGATTTAAAAAAGTTGTCACAATGTCAGCCGCTATACTGGTTCTGCCTATATATTATAAATTTACACCTAAATCTTTAAAAGATGCAAAGAAAATTTTTGGGTGACCTAAAACTTATGTTACAGGAGTTGAAGATTTTCAATAAGATAAAAAAACCCCCAACATTATTCCATATTAATTTTTCACCCCTGTTTGGCTGATCCAGGTGTTAAAGGACAGTTTTTGGATGATTTCTTCTAAATATTTGTTCATGTACTCTAGTTTATCACTACAGTATTTACATAAAGGCATGTAATTAGAGATAGATATGGAATTAAAAGCATAAAAAAAAAATCTCATTTATTTTTGGGAAAAGAAAATTTAATTTTGGTTTGTTTATCTAATCTTAAGAATATACAGGCATATCAAAAAAGTTCACAATTGCTGTATCTGCTAAAAAAACATCCTAACAAATCTGAAAGAATAATATTTTTCCCAAATATCCCAGTCTATTTTTCTAATATTTTTCCCAAATATCTCCATTTATGTAGAAGACAAGTAGCTAATTTTTATTTTTAAATTAGATTAAAATCTTTTCATATTTGATGTCTCTAACAGAAGACCCTGTTGATTGCATCACAATGGTCTTCACTAGAACTTGAAATGCATAAAGCTAGTCTTACACAGTAAGTTTTAGTTTGATTAAAACCAAATATATATACTTTCTTTGCATCTAATGTATTTGATTCTGACTAATTATTCAGTGTTTTCTGTAGATTGCAACCCATAAAACTCCACAAATCTCATTAAAATACACTCAATTTCTGTTGCAACAAGATGCACACAACTGAATATTTTGCAACTGATAATAAACTTATTCCAAGCCCAGAGGAAAAGTAGCTTTTTTATTCTCTTACTAAAGAGAAAACCACCAATTTCTGTTTGAAGTGTACATTCTCTTCTATACATAAAAGGCTGATATTATTCCTTTCTCTTTTGAATGGCAGTTTAGTGTATTTGGAATAGTGAGAATAATTTTGCTACAGTTCTTCAGTTTGACTGAGTGGCTTCAGAAGCCCTATGTGTATTTTTAAAACCAGAAATACTATTTTTTTTTCCTAAAGCATCCAGTTCATGTATTTACCCTGCCTAGCAACATTTTCAGAATTGCTTTCACCATCAGGCTTAGGGGCTTAAAATGCTGTCCTGTAGCAATCCTACAATTTCATCTCTGTGTGGTAGAAACCACTGGTTGTGTTTGTTTTTCATATTGACAGACTTCTTTTCAAAGGAAAAAAATATTTTCAAAAGAAAGCCTGAAAACACTGAGTCTATTTATACTCTCCCTTTTTTTGAAATTTGTTTCCTCTTTGCCTCAAGCACTACTTTTCCTTGCAGGTAATAAAGTTAGCTCCTTTGTAATTTTGGCTGTTCTGTAAACTATGAAACTTCAATAAGAACGAAATAAAGAGATACTCTCCTCTATTAAGGCAAAAGCCAACTTTTCCTAGAAAGAAAATAAACCCCTTGAAAAATGTCTATAATTAGTGATTCTTATACATAGAAGATTTTAACATTCAGAAGCAGTGATTAGTCAGGAAGAACATGTTATATTATTTAACACAAAAACATTCTATAGAAACAGTAAAGGCAACTACCAATTATGAACTGAAGTATCTAAGGAAAACTTGGGCTTGTTCTTCTCTGTGACTAAATATTTATTGTAAGTATATGCAATTAAAAGGAATGGCACCTGAAACATGGCATGCTAAACTCTTTGGCTGAGTTAGTTGGGGATTATTATGCAGAAACACTTGCATTTTGGGAAAGTATGCTAATACTCTAATAATGATTTCTTTGCAGAAGAAATTTAATAGACCTTGAATCCCAGCTACAGTGTTTAGTAGTGAAAATATAATATCAGTTACATTCATCTAAAAAAATAATATCAGTATCCTTCCATTATATCCTCCTAAAGATGTCCTAATCTTTAGGGAACTTTCTGGAAGAGAAACTAAATTAGGTGGTTTTGTCTCTTCTGTAGCCTGAAATTCTTGGTGTCTTAGACCCCATGTTATGTTTTTAATTGCCAAGATGAGATACATGAGTTTTCTCCCAATGTAAAGTCCCAGAGAACAACCTGATAGCAGGGCCCATACACGCAAAACTTAAGGTCAGGACTATTCCACTAGTGCATTTCTGCTTCATCATATCCAGTTACAACATACAAAGGCCTTAGAGCAATACTGTTTAAGACCTGTCGTAAACAAGAATAACTCACCTTAGACCTGTACTGGGGACACTGGAAGAGGAGAAGATGGCTGGGGTCTGTAGCATGAATGGATGTTCTCCTGTCAATTGCCGTGAGTCTGAGAAATCCTCCTCATCACCCACCAATGTCAGCACACAGGCAATATCCCTTTGGTTTTTTGAGTTACAGGAAAGCTCTGTTTTATATAGTGTCTTTTAGCAAAGTTGCTCTAAATCAGCTATTTGATGTTTGAACAGCATTTCACTTCATTCAATTTAATAAATGCTTTGTTACAAAAAATGTTTATTATAACATAATATATATTAAAAATATATTCCTTTTAGATTTTCGAAAGGCGTAAGCATGAATAGGCAGAATGAATTATTATGATACTATAGGAACAGTAATTACAAAACCATCTCAAATGAGAACAACACAAATGAGTTTAATTACAGGGTAAAAGAGATTAGGAATGTTGCTTCTTTGAAAAGTTGGTTATTTTGGTGCCCATTTTTCAATTTCTGTGTTTTGTAGAATGCCCATTTGTAATCAAAGATAGTAGCAAACAGGTATTATGATACACTGAACCCCAGTCATGGGCATTCTTGAAAAGTACAAGCCACTGAGGGACATATTTTATCTAAATCCTTAAAGAACAGCTTTGCAATGAAGTCCCACAAGACACCATTCATGGTCAAATGTGTTTTCAGTAAGTATTGCAGATAAAGCAGACGTGGGTTGGCACAAGTTTTTGGCAGACATTTGCTGATGCTTCAAAATCCATTTTAATTTTGGATTGTGTTAACTGAGTGTGTTGAGATACTTTATTGTTGTATTTTTTCTTTCTCTAGACTCTTACAAATGACAAGGGCTACTATTTATTGTCACTGCTTGGAAGAAGCTTAGGGAAAACATGATCAAGACTGAGACAACTGTAAAATCTGTCCTTTACAAAGGTATCTTTTCTTGTGTGAGTTCAAGTATAAAATGCTGATGTTGCATGTGTAGTTAAACTTAAATTTTTGCATATGTCAAATATTATTATATTAACAGATAACTTATATTAACAGACTAAGATCTCATCCATGGATCATGTCAGTTAGATTCTTTTTAATACACAAGTTCTTTAACTTGTTGCATTTTGTATAGAAAATCTTCATCTGTGTTAAGAAACAAAGATAATGAATGAAATTCATTCCAGTGTAGAAGGGAAAGCCATACTTACCTCTTTGCATGAAAAGCTGAAAAGTGCACGATTGTTCTGTTGGCTTGGGTTTTATATTCTGTTCAGGGTCGAATTCTAATTCTTCTGAACTAAAAAATCACTCAAAACTGCCTAAAAATGTAGTGGTTCTTTAAGAGAATGAAATATTTTCTTATTGAAGCCATTCATATTTTTGTAGCACATTGTTACTAGATGTGATATCACATTGCTTACTTTCCTTGATGAAGAGAGTTCACTCAGTTCCTTCTTTTCACCTTACTTAGGCAAGGAGTTTGGTTGAGTTTATGGTTTACAGGGAACCCGTCTAGGAATATAAACCTGGCACAGGAATAAAACAGTTTCTTTTTACTGATGGTATTTAAGGAATATTCCTTGAAAATATACTCTTTTTTTTTTTTTTTTTTTTTTTTTTTTTTTTTTAACATCTCTAGTACCATTGAATCCTCATAACATATCCACTAAAAATGCAGATAGAAAGGTATTTCTTCTTCTCAAAAAATGCATTAATTGCCTAATACTAAGCTATGATAGATAAGGGCAGACATGAAAAGAAAAGAATCCTGATGCCATGTATTTTATTTTGAGACAGAAGCAACAAGTTGACCTGTGATAGTTCTCTGATGGGACTTATTAATTGACAGGGAAGTGTTAGGAAGGTGGAGCAAGGAAGGGTTATGAATTTCTGCTTAGGAACGACACTTTTAGGAATGAAGAAGATGGAGAAATATTTCCATGGAATGTATTTTCACAGAAGAACATCACAATGCCATAATGAAGATTCTAGAAGACTTGGAATAATGGCATTTTAAATAGGTAACACTAATCGAAAAAAAAAAAAAAACCAAAAACAATCATCAGTTTATCAAACCTGGATTAGAATCATACATCTTCCTCCTGTATTGAAATACAAACCCCTAAGTTTCTCCCCAAATTTTCAATAGTCTGTGGGAAATGTGTTTGTCTTCCTTTTGATTTATGCACTACTTATAATGTTCCAAGAATATTCCTCTTTAGGAATATTTCCTCTTCCCTATTTCATTTAAAGCTTCCTCCTCTAAACATGCCTGTGTGAAGATGGTACATTTATCAACGCTGACACTATTCACTCACATTGCAAGATCACATGATCTTAATCTGCATGATTAGGCTTTCTGAAAATGCATTAACATCGAGACAGCTTTAGAAGGGGATGCTGTACAACACAAATGAAAGGTAGCTGATTCAGATATATGCAAAACCTGAAACTAAGTATCATTTTTTCTGTAATCATTTCAGATAAACACAATTGTAAACACATACATGTACTTGTTTTTCCGTCGTGTTCTCCTGTTTGCTCATGTGTAGCATTCCAGAAATACCTTGGTCAATAATCCCTGTATGTCTCTCTAATTTGTCTCATTGTTCCTGGATAACTTCTTGTATTGGGTTTGACTGAGTGTTAATTTTTCCTTAGCAGCCCCCACAGTGTAGTGCTTTACATTTCTAGCTGGAAGAGTGTTGCTAACACACCAATGTTTTGGCTACTGCTGAGCAGCACTTTCCAACATTCTTCTGCCCCCAGATAGGGGCTGGGAGTTGGCAAAACCCTGGGAAGGAGCACAACCAGGCCAGCTGACCCAAAATGACCCAAGGGATATCCCATACTATATTGCATCAGCTCAGACATAAAAGCTAAGGGAGAGAGGAGGAACAGGGTGGGGGGGGGGTGGGGGTGGGGGGGTGTGGCAATTGTTATTCTACAGTCTGATTTTCAGTGTGCTGAAGCCCTAACTCCTGGGAAGTGTCTGAACATCACTTGCTGACCAGAAGACAGACTTACTTTTCCCTTTGTTTATGTGTATTCAACATTTTGTTTGTCTTTTTTTCTGCTTTAGTAAAATGACTTAGCTACAAGTTGTTTTTCATCTTGTTCTCTCACCTGTCCCACTGGAGGGAGAGTGAGAGGGGCACTGGGCACCCAGCCAAGATCAAAACACCACAGTCTACTTAGGTGAGGAGCTATTGAAATCTGCCCTGAGGCATTGAGTTCCTGGATGGCAGTATGCATGGAAGGATTTGGGCACTTGAAAAGGTGGTTATCACCTCCCTTTGCCTGGGACTTCACATCTAAACAGATAAACAACCCTAATAAACTGCCCCTTTGACTGATAGAACGGTGCCTTGTTTACTCCCCATGAAAATCACCAGCTTCTGGCTCTGTGTTGGGTCCTGGCTTGTCCCTGTTGAGCCACTGTTCAGTACTCTCAGAGGACTGCAGCTGAGGCAGGAACACGATCTGCATTTGAGGACTTTATGGCTGACAGACACAACAACTACAGCAATTGTCCCGAAAGTGAAAACAAAATAATTAACAAGCCAAGTTACAGTCACATTCCATGGATCAGTAATGGAGGAGGAGGATTAAGAAGTAGAGGATGAAGAAGAAGTAGAGGAAGAAGAAAAAGTAGAAGAAGAAGAAGTAGAGGAAGAAGTAGAGGAAAAAGAAGAAGAAGTAGAGGAAGAAGAAGAAGTAGCAGAAGAAGTAAAGGAAGAAGTAGAGGAAAAAGAAGAGGAAGAAGTAGAGGAAAAAGAAGAAGAAGTAGAGGAAAAAGAAGAAGAAGAAGAAGAAGGAGAAGAAGAAGAAGAAGAAGAAGAAGAAGAAGAAGAAGAAGAAGAAGAAGAAGAAGAAGAAGAAGAAGAAGAAGAAGAAGAAGAAGAAGAAGAAGAAGAAGGAGGAGGAGGAGGAGGAGGAGGAGGAGGAGGAGGAGGAGGAGGAGGAGGAGGAGGAGGAGGAGGAGGAGGTGGAGGAGGAAGAGGAAGAAAAGTATGAAGAAAGAGAAGAAATAACAGTAGGAAAGGAGAGGTAAGATTAAGAACTAGATCCTTCAACAAAGAAATTCAAAGGAGAAAGGCAAATCAAATTGGAAACAGCCCCTCAACATATCACACTACCTATATAGCCTAAATGGGTAGCATTAATTACACAACGAGCCCAAACAGAAAAATCCAATTTGTCAGGAATCCTGGAAGAGATTATGGCCTGCCCAGAAGTCAGAGATGTTGAGCACTGCCTGAGAAAATGAGATGTGCCCAAGAAGCACCACCACATAGCAAGCTACCAGAAAATGGAAGAGGCCAGGTTGTATTTACTGATGGAGCCTGCCATGTGAAAAGCTGCTGTGTGGTGTCCCACACAATGAGTCATTGAGGCTGCTGAAGGGAATGGTGAGTCAAGCCAACTGCAGAAATGATAGTCATTCAACTAACTCCAGAGATTGCTGAATGAGAAAAGCAGCTTGAACTCTGCATTGATTCCCGGATGGTGGCTAATGCCACATAAGGGTGGCTACAGGAGTGGCAGAAAACCAATTGTCACTGCAGGGGTAAACCCATCTTGGCTGCTGTATTGTGGTAGGATGTTGCTGCATGTGTACAAAACATGACTCTGAAGGTAAGTCATGTAGATGCTCATGGGCTATAAAGACTTTTTGTTTAATGCATGCAGTCTGCAGACAGGGTATTTTTTTTTGCAGCTATTAAGAGCGTCTGAGAAACAGAAAAACCTAGATGTCATGAACTGCATTATGCTGAAAATATGTATAGAGACGCTGCTATTCTTTTCTGGGTCTTTTAGGCTTTTTTTTTTTTTTTTTTTTTTTTTTTGTCTAGCTGGAGTCTATAAAATCGTCCAGCCATACAATACTTCACCAAAAATAATTGCAGGTCTTCTTTTTTTAAAATCAAATCTTTATAAAATGGCTTTGTGAGAAGACATTTTTAGCACAGTCTTAAGCCATGAGAACATGGAAAGCTATTAATATTTTCCTTTCCTTCAAAAACACCAATTTAAAAATCAGCAATACAGCTAGATGCATTTCAAATCAAGATTTCATCAAGCAGTTGACAAAAAGCTTTCTGCAATCACTGGAATAGTTCCCACTGACCTCAGTGGTTTTCAGATTAGGACCCATATGTGTGCAATTCTATTGTTCAATTCACTCAAATAACAAGCCATTTAACTGGATTGTGTGTTCTCTGTGGAAGACTTAGCCTTACCAGGAAAGCTGAAGAACTCAGCAGTAAATCATGGCACCAGGAGTGAGAGTTTAGATGGTTATTGAACATTGTGATTTTTTTACACTATTTGAACAGAAAGAAAGTGCTATCAACGGCTTTCAAACTCAACTGTAGCACAACTTAGCATGATGCACTATCATTCTTGCAGGCATTGCCAAGCATTTCACCACAAGAGTTAATCATAAATCTGCACCAGTGTAGTGTGATGTGTTTTCTTTTAATACATGACAGCGTCTCAGGAAATGCTCAGGCTCCCAGTTTGTGAAGGTTTAGGTTTATGTCTCTACTGGAATTCACATAATGGTTGCTGCAGTGGTAGGTGAGGATTTGTATTTTACTTGGAAACATGCTTTCAGAAGAGGCAAAAGATTGCCAGAAGTTTATGTCATCAGTCTGCCATTTGGCAGGCTCGTTCTTCTCTTTCAGCATCAATAAGTAACAAGAAGTTTCCTGCTGCATTTCTAAAGTGGCTTAGGAAAAAAAAATTGGACAAAATATTCCTTCCCTCCTTTCCCCAGCAGTTTTTAAAGTCAAATCATTCACTTCACTTCATCCATAGAGTGATTTGTGTTACCAGAGTGACTGATGACCTTGGGTTTGTGTTGAAATGCAAACATTTTCTGTCTTTTAGCACAGCAGAATATTCACTGTAGAATGCTTCAGTCAGGACTTCTCCACCACTAATCACCTGATTATACAGTCAGGAAACAGAAACTCTGCCACAGGACTTCAGTGGAGTAGAACATGTTCTAAATTTCAAATAACAAGTTACTGAAGCCAGGGGCTCATCAGCAATTCCATAGCTTAATACTGTTACCATTGGGTGTTTGCAGCTTGTTTAACAATTTGACAGCTATTGATGACTAATTAGCAAGGCTGTTAACAGTACCCACGGGGAAAGAAGGTTGTATTGCTGTACTTAGCAGAGATAAACTTTGATGAAAGAATTAGAAGGAATCATATGCCCTTCCCAGCTGTGGCAGCACTGCATTCTGGCCTTACCTGCCTAAGAAGCCCTCTGTGCTGAGGATTGAAACTGGAGTTACATGCTAGCAGCCAAACAGGGATATGTGGAAATTAGATTTGCAGAAATGGGTAACCCTTGCCTCTTTGCACATTTCTTACATCAGCTTTTGTTTAAAGCTGCATGCAGTCAGGGAACCAGGTGATGCAGCTGAAAAGAATCAGCACGTGAAATTACCAAAAAGCTACTTCTTTCCTAGAGAAAATTCAAGGTTTATTTCTACCCTCACATGAAGCAAACCAGCTCAGTTGGACACAAAAGACAAATCCAGAGATACAGAAGCTGCTTTTTCTCACCAGGACTCTTCATTTGCTGAAAATATGTTTAGTTTTGCTTTCTGATTCAATTAGGTTGTACAAGATAAAGATTGAATTTTTTTGGGATTATAAGAGAAAATCAGTTATGTTAGGACCTTCCCTTCTTGACAGACCTTTGGTATCAAAAGTTCAGGACATTATATTTGAGATAGAAAGAGTTTCTGACTATCAATGTTACTAAGGTAATAAAATATCTGTCTGTTTGATTAGGGCAGTAATGGTGAGTCAGACCTTACTTGTCTCAAATTTTGCAAACATAAGGAAAACATAAAGAAAAGATAACAAAACAATGATATGAAGGTAAAACACTTATTTTTTGACATTTCCAAAAGTTAAACTTTCTTTTTCAATTTTTATTACGCAGTTAATTTTTTTTTTCATGTAAAGTACATAGAGTAATTTTTTTTAATTTCACGCCTTTGAAACAATATTTTAAAACAAATAAAATATAGTTTCTAGAGTTTATTCTTTTGTGGGGCAATAAATATACTCCTTAAACCACCTATTCCTGTAAACAATTCTAATAAAAATATAAATGAAAATGAGTTTTTGGATATTCTGATCTAAAAGTAGTATTTTTATTTTCTAACCTTTACCCTCTTTTGCTGCTGCAGTAAGAAAAAGAGTTTAAGTTCTTACCAGCCTATACAGGCAACATTTTTAGTGACGCTCCTGTTTTCTTCAGCAAAAATTAAGAAAATGTCTTTTATTGAATTGTACAGCTGTAGAATCTCTTCAAATGCAGCAAAAACTACATTCAATAAAAAGGATTATCTTCTAATTTCCTCAGTAGTGGTAGATAGCAGAGTACAAAGTTGTAAGCTACATTACTTGGGATGTGAAAATGAAGTTACAATTCCTCATTTAGCTACCATCATCAAATGAGTATCTTGAGATCATACCAGAGAAAGGACAAAATTTAAATCTGTGCAATGTGGCATTTTCTGATGTGTGTAGTGAGTAATTTTATTGCAGTATGTCAGCATAATTACTGTACCCTGAAGACAAAAGTTAACTGGTGCATTGTGATAAAGGTTGCTTTGAATGGAATTGACACTGTGTGTGCAACTCAGTAAGCTTATAAGAGTATTAAACACAGTGAAAGTGATAGCATGCTATTAAATCAACTTCAAAATCCTCTGTGCAGGATTATACTTTATTTAATTTGGTTCTTCTATTTTGGGTTTCACATGAGAGACACTATAATCTTATCTTCATCAAGCCGGTTTGCCCTTCTCAGTTTAACAATCGAGGGTCCTTGTTGGTTGGCTTTAGATGTCATCTCAGGGGAGTACATCAATGCCTCTGAAAAACCTTATCTGGCATTTGGCATGCCTCTAGCCTACCTGATGTCAGAATTTTCCTTTGAATGGCTGTCAATGAACACTAAAAAGCTAGTTGAAACTGAGCGTTGTTTCATCAGTACAAGAAAAATAACAATGAAAGAATATTTTACCTCCAAATCAAGCTAGTAAAAATCAAGTTGTTTATTGTTTTAAAGTAAACAAATAAAATACAATCTTTTGTTTGCCAGTTTTCCAAGAAAACAATCCCAAGAACTCTGAAACACAGAGGCTGGCAATGATCATTGTTTATTTATCCTGCCACAGGGGAGTAAGTACAAAATGAACTAATTATGTGACACGGTTTGACTCCACGTAGATGAGATAAAACCATCAGTAGGGGCAAGACTGCACATCAGGCTAGTTGGAAGATTGTCACTGCCTTCTGCAATCTGTACCTGTACCCACCTGAAGAGATAACACCAGTAGTGCAGAAATCAACAGCAGAGAAAAAAAGCCCCCTGCTTCCCATGAAAATGTATTTACAGTGTGGTAGTGGCCAAAAAGCAGATAAAACTAAATAGTCAGAATCAAAGCAGTGATGGAACATACGCAGCAGAAGTTAGCAAGTATTTTTTGCACCTTATAAATTGTGGTGGAGAGTGATATGTTCATAGGAAAAGGAAAAAAGAATGAACAGAGATGTAGTAAAAGGCTTCTAAATTACCTATGGAACTAGTTTATATGTGTAGCAGATCTAGCAAATGAGTAGAATATTACTGGGAAAAAAGAGAAGATGGAAAGAAAAAATAGTCCTTTGTTGGTAACCACTAAAATTTTAACGTTAGAAAACTGCCTATTACGGAAAGAAGAGATATGAGGTAGTATCTGACTGAAAATAGTATTTTAATATTATAATAATAATATTCTTACTTTCCTTGGATTAAATTTTTTTGTTCCTTTATCTACACTGAGCCACAGAGGTCACATGGGACTTATAAAATCAGTGATGTTTGGGTATATTGAAATCTTTGAAAAAATAAATAAGAGGTTTAAATGCTGACATCAGGCTATTCCATTCCACAGGCCCAGTTGAGTATTGGCTTTGGCTTTACATGTTGTATAACCTCAAAATTGAAAAAAGTTCCACAGTAACCAAAGAGAATAGTGAATGCCTAATTTGCCCATTTATTTCACTCTTTTCCTGCTCAGAATCTGCCTACAAGTGCACAGAACTGGAATCACAGCATGAACTCAGATGGTATATTCCACTAATTAGGAAGTGAGAATAAAAGGAAAATGAAATATTCTAATGAGGATTTTAGACACAATTTATGATACCGTACCTTAAAATATAGATTTGAGTAGTTCCTGACTGAGAGACAGAAAAATAGTTTTTTGAGTCTACATATTTGGATATTTACCTGGACAAAGGAGACCTGTACTTCAGTCTCCTCTTCAATTAATATTTAAGCATTATAATTTAAATTATTAAAATTTTAGGAAAATTTGTTTTTGAAGACCAGCTTTTTATGTAGTAATGATTGTTGCAAAAGGTTAATATTTTATTTTCTTTCTCTTGTCTAGCTGATATTAAATGTACCAAAAAGACTTTAAGTAGATTTAAGTTCAAAAGCCTCAGTGCAGAATGTTCTACACTATAGTGTTGAGGTTTTATGTGGCTAAAATGAAATGGGAATTCACTTTGCCTCACACAGAATGAGAGCTGAAACTAGATTTCTTAGGTAAATCCTATAGTCACAGGCCAAGAGAAAGGAAAAAGCTTGTAAATGCTAAGAAAATTGCATTTTTTAAGGTCTGCTGTCTTTTTTTTTTTTTTTTTTTTTTTTTTTTAAATAGAAATGGTTGCCTTCTTTATTTTCAAACTAGTGGCAACCACTCAATGTGAAAACAACTCAGTTTTATGCTTTTAGTTCCCAAAAAATTAAATACAAGACATCCTCTTGCATTGCTTTCCTGG
Source organism: Erithacus rubecula (assembly GCF_903797595.1). Classification (NCBI taxonomy): domain Eukaryota; kingdom Metazoa; phylum Chordata; class Aves; order Passeriformes; family Muscicapidae; genus Erithacus; species Erithacus rubecula. The sequence continues at coordinate 3,532,834 of NC_136661.1, forward strand.
TGATATCCCTTTCTCAGTTCCCTGCAGGCTTTGAAATATAGCTAATTTTTAAACAGAAATTTTATCCAGGAGCATCAACATTCCCTAAACAGATAATGAAAATAAATTTTAGTTTTAAGAAATTATTTAAACTGTAAATGTTTATTTTAAAATAAGCTTACAGATATTGAAGGATTGTTTCATTGTTCTGATGTGAATAACATAGTAATAATCCAGATAGTGAAGCCAAAACCAAAAGGAAATTACCAGGTTAGGGAAGCCAAGGCCCACATAGAATTGAGTCTGGCCATGGATGTCAAGGATATCAGGAAGTGCTTCTATAGATATGCAGTAAGCAAAAGAAAGACTAGGGATAATGTGGGCCCCTCTGCAAGGAAATAGGAGACCTGGTACCCTGGAAAAAGAGTAGGCTGAGGTTCTCCATGACTTCTGTGTCTCAGTCCTCAATGGCAAGTGCTCCAGTCATGCTGGCTAAGATGAGAAAGGCAAATGTGGGGCTGGAAGGATGAAGACCTTGCATCCATTGTAGGAGAAGATCAGGCTCACAGCCATCTAAGGAACCTGAGTGTGCACAAGACCCAGGGGATCCTGAGCTAGCCAGCATATTAAGTTGCTAAGCCATCATATACCATTTCTGAAAAAACATGACAGGCAGGTGAAGTCCCTGATAACTGGGAAAAGTAAAATGTAACCTCCATTTTAGAAAATGAGAAAGTGAAAGACCTGGACAGCTATGGACCAGTTAATTTTACCTCCGTTCCAGGCAAGATGCTGGAGCAAATTCTCCTGGAAACATGGAAAACAAAGAGGTGATTTGTAGCAGCCAACATGATTTTACAAAGGGGAACTCATCCCTGACAGATCTGGTGACTGCCTGTGGCAGGGCACCCATAGTGGTGGATGGGAGCTGAGCAAATGATATTTTCTACCTGGACTTATGCACAGTTTGACACAGTGACATCCTTGTCTCTAACTGGGAGAGACATGGGTTAAGGGACAGATGACTCAGTGGATAAAGAACTCGAAGGCTGGAAGTCTGGAAGGCAGCTCAGAGTTGTGGTCAGTGGCTCACTGTCCTTTGGGAGAGCAGTGATGGGTGGTGTCCCTCAGGGGTCAGTAACAGGGCCCAAACTGTTCAACATCTTTGTAGGTGACATGGACACTGGGAATGAGTGCAGCCTCAGCACATTCACTGACCACAGCCTGTGTGATGCCATCCTGAGGGACCTGGACAGGCTTGAGGGGTGGGCTAGTGCAAACATGATGCTCAACAAGGAGAAGCACAAGGTTCTATGCATGGGTCATAGACACACCTGTGGGCTGGGAGGGGAAGTGACTGAAAGGAGCCCTGTGGAGAAGGACCTGGGGGGTGATGGCTGATTAAAAACTCAACATGACTCAGCTGTGTGCACTCCCAGCCCAGAAAGCCAAACATATCCTGGGCTGTATCCAGTGCAGCATGGGCAGCAGGGCCAGGGAGGGGATTCTGCCCCTCTGCTCTGGTGAGAGCACCTGCAGTGCTGCATCAGCTCTGGGGTCTCCAACATCAGAAGGACATGGAACTGTTGGGGTCCAGAGGAGGCCATGAGGTTCATAAAAGGACTGCAGCTCCTGCCCCATGAACACAGTTGAGAGAAGAGAAAGTTGTACAGCCTGGAGAGGAGAAGGTTGTGTGGAGACCTCACTGATCAGGAATTGTGATAGGACAAGGGGGAATGGGTACAAACTGAAAGAGAGTAGGTTTAGATAAAATATTAGGGAGAAATTCTTTGCTATGAGGGTGATAAGTCACTGGAACAGGATGTCCAGGGAAGTTATGGATGCCCTATCCCTGGAAATGTTCAAGGCCAGGCTGGATAGGGCTCTGAGTAGCCTGATCTGGTTACAAGTATTCCTGCCCATGGCAGGGGAAGTTGAGTGTAGGTGATTAATGCCTATTTCAACCTCGTCACTTTCTATAATTCTGTTTCTGCGATATACAAGGTAAAGTAAATCCCCTCACTGAAATTACGGCTGCTAATGGAATAAAAATTAATTTTACTAAAAGAGGATTTTATCCTGTGCAGTAGTTAGAATTTAATGATAATTTATGGTACAATTGCTGAGCAATGAAAAGAAATAAATCTTGATGTCATAACATGTTGATGCAAATAATACATTCACATGAATGAATGCATGAATGAAAGAGATGAGATTACATATAAGCAAGTAAGATCTTGAAAAAAACTTCATTGCATCCACTTTCAATCAAATTAAAAACTTTTTACTCAATCACATAGATTTTGGAAAACCGAAATGTAGCAGTGGCCTTAAAAATTAAAAATCTATCTAGCATCACATTTATGGGAAGTGTCAATATTGCAGGCTCTGCAAATGATATTCTTTCAAATTATGCACAACAATACTGCTGGTGAAAAAAAAAAGGTGTTTGAAATGCAGTTGCATTCCTTTTGTGACCTGTATATTTCAAAATAATTTGTATTTTTAAATTTTTTTAGATTTTTCCAGAGAAATAAATTTATTTTCCCCTCTCCCTCCTGCAGAAGTCAATCACCCAAATCATCCAAAAATGGTGAAGATTAAAGGATATTAGTGAATCAGTACTTACAGAGTATTTATTCTCTAAGACTCTAATTAAGTCAAGTGCCTGTTTTTAAAATGTCTTCAATAAGGTGATACTTCCATCCACTTAATGACACTTGAGAATATCAGTCACATTGGCTATGGAGCTAAAATATGTCAAAGGATCAAAACAGGCCAAGAAAGACAGAAATTGACAATTTCTGGAACCCTGTCAGACAGAATAAGGTCTCTGCAAGACCATATGGAAAGGCACCACCACATAGGAATATACTTGCATCTCTTGCTTTTTCTTAAATTTATCCTTAATTTTTGCATTATGCTGTCAATTATCCTTTATGCTGAGATTGGATGTAAGTCTGAAAGTAGTTGGAATTTAGGCTTTTTGTTATTTTCATCTGCTAACACAGCAATGTCTGAGTGAATAATTCTGGGAGGAAAGAGTAAGTGTGCCACGACACTGCCACAATCCTGTAGCATGCTAATTGCCCTCTATCTACAAAGTGTGAGGGTGATTTACATGACAGGACAAAACAGGCTCAGGAGGTGCAATCTTAAGATCTGAAAAGGAATTGGCTTTTGTGCAGGCATATATTTATGAGTTAAATTTGCTTAGTGTCTCAAGGAAAGGTCTAGATGTTTATCCATCATATCTCAAAGACACTTTTGCCTACAAATTAATTGGTGGATGTTTTCTCCATCATATTAAATCTTTTCAGTGTAAAGATAGTAGCTTTTTCTATGAAAATACCAATAAATTTTATAGCCCATGTTTCTTCTATTTTTTTTATTGGATATGACTAAAACTTTTATTTACACTGCTATAAAAATCAAGAACAGCAGCAAATTCTGTGAAAAAATCCAAATAAATAGTTTAAAACTGAGAAACTAAATAAAATCTTCTAAAAGAAACTGGGCTATCCTAAATGATAACATACTTTGTAAATATACACAGGCTAAAGACAAGGGCACAGAACACAGAAATGTAACATGTGAATCTCCTGTTTTCTCACTGTTATAAGCAGTCTGATTTTGTTTCAGAGCAAATAAATTCTCCTTTTTGAGACTCCCTGTGGTGTACAGAAAGTAACCAATCAGATGGCTGGGTTAAATGTGTACAGAGAACATCTTTTACAGTTTTATAAGATTTCTGACTTTATGACACATTTTTTCAAATCATGGCTAAAGAAATTCTCTCATATCCTCAGCTGCTTGTTATTACAGAGATGCTAATGTTGTCTTTTCTGCCTGCTTGCATCAAGCTGAATCTTCTGTACTCCATCACAAATATCTTCTGCCTTGATAAATTTCTAGGTCTTCTTCAGTTCTTTGCTGTTTCAGAAAATCATCTGCATCCAAGTCCTGACGTTCTTTCACTGTTATGAAACAGATATATTAAAGTAGATCTGCTATATAAATAATTTCAGATTAAATCTAGAAAAGCTTTTTGGTTTGCATATTTTTGTTGTTTGTTTTGGCTTGTTTTATTTTGGTTTGGGTTTTTTTGTCTGTCTTTTCTGCTGGACAAAGTCTTCCTATTATAAAACATTAAATCTCTCTTGAATCACACACATGGGCTTTACAAAATAAAAAAATAAAGCCTAGCAAGTCCAAGAAGAGAGAATAAAGTAAGAAATCTATTTATGTTGGAGAAAGGACTTGCAGAAAAAGTAAAAATCCTCATTGTCTAGGCAGTTCTTCAGCCATCAATTCATGCTGTTTACTTGTACTGACAAAAAAATAAGAAACCTAGATGAAAGATTTCACTTCTACATGGCCATCATTTATTGCATTTAGCCAGTTAATCTAATAAAAAATGAGGACAGTATTAATGCCTCACAGAGTTACAAGGCAAAACAAGAAAAGATTGTTCAAAGAAGCTATTTGTAGGTTTTCCTAGAAAGCATATCTTCAAATTCAAACATGTAATTTAATTTGGATACTGTTACTTCTCCTAGTGCCCAAATTGAAACAAAACACAATTTTCTGAAAATTAAGCAAAGTGCTTGCTGAAGTCAATAGTAGGTCGTAACGGTTGTGGTCATATCAGTAATAATTAGATAGACAAATCTGAATGAATTATCAGTGAAAAGAGAAGTAATTTAAAAAAAAATAGGGTCTTTTTAGACAGACTTAGGATCTCTTTAGATACCAGTGCATATAAAATTTTAGTGGAAAAACTATAAATTTTCTGTAATGATACCCCAGAGATTTGTGTTCCATGACTCAAGCTCCACAGAAACGTTTGGTTTACAATCCCTTTGGTTTACCAAGTTAATCTTGCATCTACATTGTCTTGTAGATGACTCTTGCAGAGAAGAATCTCTCCTGATACACAGTACTGTCTTTCCTACTGTTCCATCTGCAGGTCCCTTTCACAGTGATGCATCAATCTTGAGAAATTCAAGGCATAAGAGACAAGTTGAAAGTCAGTAGCTGGTGTTTATAGCATGAAAAAATTCTGATACAGAAGCTGTTGACCCTGTGAAAACCTCTTTGTTTATATTTTAATTTTCTTATTTTCACATGAGATTTGGGGACTACTTGATTAAATTTCACTATATTTGGAAGAAAGTAGATGGTCCTAGTGAGACATATCTCAGAGTTAGTAAAGCATCTTTTGCTCAGTGACAGCATTTATCTTGTATGCTTAGGAGCTAGTTGTCCTGCCTGAAGGGTTTTACTAAATGATGCATGATTAAGCATAATAATTCACGTATTTGAATAGTTAAAACTATTTCCATGACACAAGTTAGAATGATAAAGAATTATCAGCAAATTTTTGCTTTGTTGTTATTCCTATATTGTTCTTTTCCAGCTTAGTAGACAGTGTCAGAATCTTTAGATCAGGAAGCTCAAGCTAATGCAAATTTGAATGAATGCATTCATATTTTACAGGAAATTTAATTTTGTGTCAAAGTGGTTACATCTGCAAAGAAATGGAGACCACCTAAGTCTGACTCAGATCACTGCAGCTATGGTTAGACTGTTTCCCAGGAACTTTGCAGTGTGCTCATCTGTAGCCCCCAGGGCTGGGGATTCTGCCCCAGGCTGCCACAGCAAGCCCGGATAAAATGTTCTGAATAGAACAGGTCTCCTGGCTGCCTCAAGGCAGCAGTCCGCTACAGAGTGCTTCATGCAAGCAAGGCCTGGACTTAGACTATCAGCTCTTTTGTGATTTCATCTGCTTGCAGCACTCTCTTAGCCAGCAAGAGAAACAGAGATCTGGGAGAGCTGCACAGAGATTCTGTAGGCAACTTTATTTCTGTGAAGTGGTCCAACAGCAAATCCAAATGCATAGAATATCAAAGAGACTTTATAGGGTTGAGGTGAATTGAAAAGTGAACAACAGAATTATAAATTGAAAGTTATCCAATTACCTTAAGGTTTTAGGTAGAAAATAACCAATTACCTAAAAGAGATAAGGACCAATAAAAACTCTAAAAGATATCATGGGTGTCTGCAGGGGTTGAACATTTCTCTAGCATGAACCTTCCTGAGGAAGGATTTCTTATCTTAGGAGAGAAAGTTCCAAGGGGGCCCTAAAGGGGTGTCTGAACCATCCACACTCACCCAGTCTTTGCTTCTGCAGGTGGATTGCAATAGTGTGCTTGCACTGATGATGTAAATGCAGACAGTGGGAAACCTATGTGTACATGCTACACTGCATTTAACTGCCATAGATAAAAAGAGCTTTTCTCATAGTTTTATAGTATTTTATGATTCTAGTTTTACTACTAACTGGTAGTTAGTTTATTATTTATATTTTTGTTGGAGAAGGATCATGACTGAACAAGCTTTGGAACAATGCTCTGAATATCTTTGTGATGCAATATAGTCCTTATTTAATTTTGCAATAATGTCTCTTCTGAATAAAAATCTTGTGGAAAAAGGTCTATATTTTATATAAAGATTTGCAAGGGAAATGTTAACTTTTTGTGTTTGTTAGAAAGAATAAAAGGCCCCACCTCTATTCTGCATCAGTTCTGAATGCTCTTGAATTATATGCTCTGCCAACTGTATACATATTGACTACCATGGGCTTATTCCCATTTTCTGTTTCAAGAATTAATGTACTGAATGCATATTCATAAATTTCCATTCCCTAGGACTCTTAATAGGCCTTTTTGAAAGACAACAGTTCAGAAGAAATGACTTATGTAGTCATCTTGTACTAGCAATATTGATATAAAATTGATTCAAAAAATTGACTTGAATATAAGTGGCTTATAATTCCTATGCATTATCAACTGTCAGCATAGGTAAGGGTATAAGGTAGCTTATACCAACAAAGTATATGATCAAAACCATAAGCAAAGTTAAAGAAAGGAAAAAACATCTTTCCTTATACTGCCTTATATAGAAACAAAGTACTTCACCCAACAGGTAGAGTAAAAACATATTTTCTTAGAGGGAAATGTTCTTTTCCCAAATGTCTATAAGAATGTGTGGTATTAAAGGCATTCTAGCTACTGTAAACACTTTAGACAAAATAACCTAAAAATGATGAGAGGGATGGAAATTGGTTCACAACATCTTTAAGGCCTCTGTTTCTGGCTATCAGACCTTTAGAAGGGAAAAGTGTCAGAAGGTCAGTGGAAGAATAGCAGAGGAGGAAGTTCTCCCTTAAGCATACAGGGGTTATTGCATACTCCCTTCTCTATTTGAGTTTTCCCTGCCATAGTTGAAGCAAACACTCCTGAGATGAACTTCAAGACTGTTGAGATTAAGAACACAGAGCTCCTTAAGAGAGCTGTTTTTCATTGAGAATGGCAGTATAGGAAGATACTCAGAACTAGTTTTGCTCATTGGTGAGCAGAAAGGCTCAGGGATCCTAGCTGTAGGAAGGAAAGGATTTGCAAGAAGGACACACTTCAGATATGTGTGGTGATAGAGGTGGACTAAAAGTACAGAAATGGGGAACTGCACCACCAGATTTATTACTTTCCTTGAACTGTTCTCCCAATGAAGATGGAAAAGCACCTATCCATAAATACAGATCAGATAACTCCTACCCTTTGACTTAACTGCATGTTTTCTGCTGAAAACCTGAATGACAATACCAAAGGCATCTTCTAAATTTCAACTGAAAAAATATGATCAAAAGTTGAATTTAGTTTCGTGTTCCAAAAGACCACAATATTATGTATTTATTTAGTTTCATTTTACAGTGAAATTTAGATCTCCTTCCTAAAAGCAGAAGGGAAATAAGATTGGAGGTACTTCTTCATCTAACTTATGAACTCTAACACCTGAAGTCTTACAAGGCATCCGTCAAAAATTGACATCAGCTACTATCTAGAGAGCTGTCATGATGTTGACTTAGTACCACTATTGATAATAAACTTGGCATTTTCTCTATTCTAGTCTGCAGTATTCTGAAACACTCTCTAGAAATACTTTTCCATTGACATGAAAGAAAATTAAAGCAAGCCTGTTCATGGCTCAGTGTTTAGCTAGATCAGCTAGGTTAATAAAATGAGGAACAGAGTCTTAGGATCTTTAAAAATGACTATTGAGTTGAAATATTTATATTCTTCTGTACCTACTTTGGACACCTAATAAGGGAATTTATTTTCATAGTTGAGGTGTTAACATCTTTTGAATTGTCTGAAGTACAATATTCAAGAACAGCAGTACTGCCACTTGACTAGTGTCTTTAAAAGCAAAACCTTGGTCTATATCATCCTTTCTGGGACAGTAAAACTTTAATTTTTTAAATTTTAAATTTGTATCTACAAATGTCTTTGAAATTGCCTTTCTCTTATACCTGCATAATGCACATGTTTAGACTGCCAGTTTTGAACAAAGTGCAATACAGACATACAGACATAATTATTTTTTAGAATTCATAGATATTCCCAAAAATTGCAACTGTGTTGAAAATGAGTGGCCATCCTTTTTTTTTTTTTTTTTTTTTTTTTAACTGTCTGTCTCTGGAAATAGCTGTTTTTGGTAGGCCATAATCCAGTTGATTTACCTTCTGGTATAATTCTCTTTGTTCCTCTTCGGGTTTGAGATATAGGGAAGCCTTTTCTCCTTAAGCTTAATTTGGACAAGTTGGTCAGTATTTCTCGCATATGCTTTTGGCTTGGAGATACTCAGGGCTGTATCAGAGCAGGCCAGAATGCAATCAGCCAGATGATGACTTCTGGGTGTAAAGATCCTGGACCACAGAGTAGTATCTATTGCCAACCAAGCAGCTACTCACTTATTCTTGTTTCTGCCTGCCAGCCTTGTGTAAGTCAGCTGGCAGCACTTCAGTGTACTTCACATTTGAGAAATCTGGAAGTGCAGTTAACAGAGCAATGCAGCCTTAGGAACATGATCAAACTCGATCTAAACAAGACTCCTGCTCACTGTAATTTAGCTAGCCTGGCATGGAGCACCACTTAACAATATTTACATATCCTGAGTTTTCAGAATTAGTAACCCAGTAGTCAAATGCACTGAAACTTTTTGGGAAGAGACAAAAGGCAGAGCTTCATGAGCAGTAGACTTGCATTAATTTTCGATTCATACAGGCATGTACAGATATGTGTGCCTGAGAATATATGTTTACATTTTTGAAATCATACTAGGGGCTGTTTCTAAGACAAGATGCCTTCATATATCTTTTCAAAGTATTTATACTCCGTCAAAACCTCCTTTGCTTTCTGGTTGCTCCACAAATCCTCTTCTCTTCCATCTCCTTGCACAAAATGCCCTGTATTTATTATAGAATGCATGATGAGTAGCTATGATTACATGGCTGTATTTGTATTTGGCAGCAGAGTCATTGTAGCACTTATATTTAGAGCTATGATGTTGGACTTCCCTATTTTTCTCATTTTTTAAGAATAAAGAGTGTAGCTTTAATTAATTAAAAACAAATTTTAAAATGTGGGATCATTTATTTGACATTAAATGTGTAGGCTATAAGAACTGGAGCCTTGTCATCAATTAAATCACTCAGCAACACAAAACATTGTTGCCCTTGGGCATAGGCTGTTCTCACTCTTGCACCATACCTACTGTCCTGTTCCCAATAAAATATTTTATAGAGGTCAAAGGCAAATATTTTATAACTACTTTTTCCTTCTTTTGATAGTTTTGATGATTTTACTAGCCTTCTGCAGAAGAATGAAGGGTGAGAGGAGAAAGATGTCTTGATAATATTGATAAATACTCTTTTTCTATGACAGGCAGCCTGAGCCATATGATAAAGTAGTTTCATAGTTCTTTTGTTAAGAAAGGAATCAAGTGATAATGTACCTATGCTTCACAGAGGTTCTTTAATGATGTATTTCTCCATATTTTATGAAGAAATGCACAAATGTGGGAAATAGGTGCATATTTGTATGATGGGGCAGGGTAAATATTCAATCACACTAAAGAATTTAAAATTTTTTAATGCAACATGAGTTCTTTATTGAGGACTGGTTTTGGCATTTTTCTTGTTTTAGGGATTATTTGTTTATGCACAAGGTTATTCTGGAAGTTGGTGATTCTATTCCTATATTACTGATATAAAGGCAATGATATACTTTTTTCTAAATAAGGCTTGGTTGCATTTGTCATACTGTACTATTAGTTAGAAATGTACAGCTGCTTAATTGCATCTTTCTTGTTAAACAGTTCTTTAGATTAAAATGAAAACCGTTTCCCAAGATGTATTTATCACATGAATCTCATTACCTGAAAAAAGGTTAGCAATTTAATGAAAACCAAGATTCTCGTGGGATATAACAGATAGACACATCTCTACTGAAAAAGGACAACCTATGTCCATGCTATTTCATCACCAAAGCAACCAGTTAAAAACTTTTCTAATTTTAAAGTAAGAATGCCAATGACATCATGAGGTTGAGTGTTAAAGGCTACAGACAGACAAGGGAGATTTTTCACTTTTCTTTGACAATATTTTAAAAAGTCAAAGGTAAAGTCCTTCATTCACATATCAGCTTATTTATTAAAACAATGGAGCAATTCTTAGTGAGTCCTAGTCAACATTCTATCCTATATTCCTTCAAAACTAGGAACTTACTGATGAAACTAATTTAGAAATGAGGCAGAATTCTCAACTGAATAGTAAATAATTTCCGTCCTAAATATACTTCTTTCCTATGCACACACATGATCTTGAACTTGCTTGAGGACTTGTGTTTGCTTTATTACAGGTTATGTATGTACTCATCTGTGTTCCAAAGAATAATGAAGGAATCCAGGCAATTATGTGCTGTTTTCTGTGGGAGGCAGAAGATGTGTGAAGTCATGGAAATAACTAGGACAGACAAAAAAGAGCAGTAGTCCACTCTTAGATTGGCAATTAGAAATCAAGGTAATGTTTACTGCATGGAAGGCACTACAGATTATGCAGACACGTGCTAACAATTAATAACTTGTATATTAACTGTCATATTTATTTTCAAGCACAGAATTTAATGATATAAGGTGAAAATTTTATAGAGAAAATGGCAAAAATTGTTCTGTTGAGAAAGTTTGTGTACAAGTTATAATGAATCATCAATGCCGAGGAATAGGTACTAGAAGTTCAGAGATTTAGCCACATTGCAAATTCTCTGAAAGGTTTTGTTTTGGTTTTTCTTTTTTTACTGTCAGACATCTGATACTGCTCTGGTAGCATCATGCAGAAAACTGAGCCACCAAAGCAAATCAAAACAAAGTCTGAACAGCTATCCAAACAAATATTCCATACACCTGTATGGGCATACTGGTGACACTTGACGAAGTCATTCCATGTGATTTTATAATTACTTTATATTACTGTTATATCTCTAGCTTTTAAGGTTTGACCCACATATCTTTGCTTTTAAGGAATATGGACACTACAAGGAGACTTCACTCATAGTGTTTGTCACTTTATCTCCACATCATTAATGTGCAAATGTGGGTAGCAGTCCACACATGAATGACCTTGTCAGGAATTACTATGAAGCAAGATGTCTCAAAAAAATTTAAGCTATGTTCTTTATTGAATACAAACTATTCTCCTGAGAAAGGCTCTTTCTGGTTGTAATCTTGCTTCTACTCTCTGGTAAAAATCTTCTGTTGAGGTGAGAAATAAAGCTATACCCAGAGCATTACTTTTTTAATAATTTTTTTCTTCATATGTTATGTTCTGGGATTCCCTCTCCATTAGCTACCCAGCCTTTTTGCAAGAACACATGATCACATATACAAAGAGCAGATAGAATGCTGTTAGTTTTTCAGTGGTTTAGTTTATTTAGTGTAGTAGGCCTCTTTTCCCTTACACAGAATCCATGACCCGAAAACAGTGGCAAATTATAATTCCATATAACTACAAAAACATGTATTTATATGTCCGTGTATTCTGGGCAGATGTCTTTGAAGTGCACATAACACCAATGAATAATAAAATTGACAGCATATTGGGAGAAAACCAAATAGAAGCAAAGAAAAACTGCAACCCAAATCTCAAACCACTTCAAATAACACTAGAGAAAATGGCAGTGCAAAATGGTAATAGAAAAATAAAAATGCATTTAGTCTAAAACTGCATTTTAGCCACTGGACACGTAGATGAAAAAGATTGCAAATGCATGTTGGTTTTGTTGTTCTTTTAAACAGTTCAAAAGTTTTAAACTTTTAAAAGTTCAGAGATTTAGCCACATCGCAAATTCTCTGAAAGGTTTTGTTTTGGTTTTTCTTTTTTTACTGTCAGACATCTGATACTGCTCTGGTAGCATCATGCAGAAAACTGAGCATGTTTTTCAGTGTTTGAAATTAGAATGGTAATTACTTAAACTATTGGAAGATATTAAACACAAGTTCTTAGTAAGCAGATCACACAATTTCAATGGCCATTCCCTGTAGAGGGGCTTATCCAAGTGTCTAAATCCCACTGACTGTTGCAGATTTTTTAAAATATGTGATTGTTGCACACGAACATGCTGAATAGGCCCTGTTTATATGCAGTCTGACATAGTTTAAGTAAGTGAATGGTACTTGTCCAATCTGCATGGTTTCACAATCAAAAGTTGAAGTTCTTGGAGTGCTGTATTCCTTATGAAAGCACAATCTAACTTCCTTGCCCTTTAATACATGCTGCAAAGCACAAGCAAGAAAGGTGTCATTGTGCTAAGGATTAAATGGAGGATTTAAAGGATTAGAAAGGATTAAATGTAATGCAATTAAATGCCCTGTGATATGATGAAAAAATAGCTTGTGCCCTGGCAAAATAGAAAACTAGCTACACAAAATGTTATCAGCCACTTGTATTTCACTCATGGCAATCTCAATGGGATAAAAGAATGTGAAAAAAAGAACTCAGGAAAAAGTTTCGTATACATTACTATGTCTATATCTGATTAGATGACATTATATGGCATCAGGAAATATGTTTTATTTCTGTGCAGTACTCTACCATGAACTGATGGAAGAAGTATACTTTAATTATTTTATTACTGACGTACTGTGATTAATGATGTTTGCATATAATTTATTCACTTCCAAATGATCCAGAGAAACAAACCTTTCTGATAAGATAACACATTTATCAAATGTAAAAATGAAATTTCAGGTGATTCTAAATCATGAAAAGAACTTCCTCTATAAAGAGGACATTGAATGCTTAATGAATTTTTTGTTTAAAGTATTACATTGAGTCTATCATATTGAAAAAATAAGAAATAATTAAAATCCAATTTTCAATGTTCCTTTGGGTATTTTCAAATTTGGAAAAGTTCAACTTAGAAGGATTCCTTATTAAACTTAATACAAGTGAATGTGAAAAAACCATGCAAGGCAAAAAAGTATTGTGAAATATTCTGCTTCATAATGATGGTTTTATTTATTCATTAGTAAAGCAGTACGTTGATGGGGATTGATTGCTTGATTTTAGGAAATTATGTTAGTATAGTCAGAATCTGAAATACTTTTGCTTACTCAAGCATATTGGCAGCAAATTATGTCATCTAAGTTGTTTAGCAATATTTTGTATTCACAACTGAAAGTTGAATTGTTTCAATTCAATACAATGTTCCTGTATTGCTATGAGTCATTATTTTCATGCCACAGCCCACTGAAAAACATTCCAAACACATGTTATTTGATAAATTTCGCTGTGAAGTCAATCAAGCAGAACCAACTAGGCAGGCAGGTTTTTTATTGTAATCCTGCATATTTGTTCTTTTTTTAAATAATTTAACAATTTTACTAAAAATGTACATGATAATGCTCATAAAAGACTAGATGATGGACAGAAAAAAAGAGGAAAATTAAGAAGTTAAGTCAATCTACAAACATGTCATATTTTGCTAAATGCAAGATATACATGTAGGGCATTTTTTTCAGAGTGGAATATTCCAGCTTGGGAAGCAATAACTCTTAAATATTAGGAAGTAAATAAATAAAAGTTGACCACGAATGACCAGTGTGCTCAGAAAAATATTGTAACCTTGTTTGTGTGAGCAATAGTCTCAGTAAAGATAGGCTGATTCTCTTATCCCTCTATGAAGAACTGCTCCCAGTGCCAGAAGAGGTGGCCATGAACAGTGGAGACAATGCATAGAATCAAAAAAAAATTTAAATGTGTAGGAAATGGATATTAATAGAATCACTGAATGTATAAAGAATACAGAAAATGGCAATATGGGCAGTGAGAAGATTCTTTAACCTACATGAACAGAAATATGACATTGAAGAATTAGTCACCCTAGAATATTGAATTTAAGCTAATTCAAAAATTTATTCCATAAGTGAAACAAATTTCAATTAGCATTATTAACCAATTGAACAAGTGGTAGGATTTGCAATTAATTCTTCATAAGCAATTTTTAAATAAAGACAAAATACAATACTTGCCTAAAAGCAAAACTCCTGTTGGAATACAAATTGATATAAAGCACACCTAAAACATGTGTTGCACAAAGGTCAGATAGATGAAACCAGTGTTATGACTTTATAACCTCTATAGTTGTTTAACTACTTTAGAGAGCTTCTTTTATCTGATAGTATATTTTCTATCTATATATCAAAGGAAAAGAGTATACTACAACATATAGGCCACAGGACATTGACAAGCTTGAGAGTAAACCTGGCAAAATTGAGAAGTGGACCCATGTGAACTTTATGAAATTCTATGAGTCCATGTGCAAGGGCACGTACCTGGTCCAGGAAAATCAGAATAATAGAATGGCATGGGTTGGGAGAGACCTTCAAACATCACCAGGTCCAAACCCACTAGCTATGGGGAGGGACATTTTACACAGGATTTGGTTTCTCACAGCCCCATCCAACTTGGCCTTGAACACTTCAGGAGTTGGGGAAGCTATAACTTTGCTGGGAACCTCTTGGGCATTACTGAATATCAGTAGAGCATTGGTAATGAACTGCCTGAGAGCAGCTCTGCAGAGAAAGATTGGGAGATACTGGTGGATGAAAATTGGATTTGGGCTGCCAACCTGCACGTGCATCCCTGAAAGTCAATTGTCTTTTGCATTGCACAAACGAAGGGCAATCACAGGATGAGGGAATTGATCCTGCTTCTCTGTTCCTCTTTGCTGAGACCCTAGCTGGAATATTTCATTCAGTTCTGAGGTCCCCATTGCAAGACATGGACCTCTCAGAATAGATCCAGAGGAGGGGAAAAAAATGGTCAGAGGGATGGAACACCTCTCCTGAGAAGAAAGGCTGAGTCAATTATTTCAGCCTAGAGAGGAGAAGGTT
This sequence comes from Erithacus rubecula, assembly GCF_903797595.1. Lineage (NCBI taxonomy): Eukaryota > Metazoa > Chordata > Aves > Passeriformes > Muscicapidae > Erithacus > Erithacus rubecula. Next base: position 3,548,104 of record NC_136661.1, read on the forward strand.
CTTAGGAGACCATATTATGGCCTTTGAATATATCATAGACTTACAATAAAGAAGGGGATTTTTTTTTTTTTTTTTGCCAAGCCTGGCAGTCACAGAACCAGCAACAACAGTGTTTAGCAGAAACAGGGAAGATTTAAACTGAATACAAGGAAGGCATATTTCACAGTGAGGGTGGTGATAATAAGTTGCCCAGAGTTATGACTGTCCATTGGAGGTGTCCAAAGCTGGACAGGGCAGGACTCTGGCTAAGCAGGTCAAATGAAAGATGTCCCTGACTGTGTCGGGAGGATTGGACCTAAATAATCTTTAAGGTCCCTTCCAACACAAACCATTCCATGAATCTATGACTCTGACAGTGCTGTGGGATGTGATTGCTGCTCACATCAATGGAACAGATCATTGTTACAGACAAGAAATTTTCTTGTACTAATTACTACTTGTTACTGCAAATATAACCTTAGTAGAAAAATAAAATTAAAAACATTTAAAAGTATTTGGCTAGGTGAATTTTTATGGCACCTAAAACAAATATGTCTTTTCTGCTGAAAAATTCACTACTTGTTGGACAGTTTTTCAGAGTGCTGGGCAGGAGATTGTTTATATGAGAAAGAAAAAAATTACTTGGCATTATTTTTTCTATATGCTTACACTTTGCTTCTAGATAAATAGCAGATCTTTACCAAATGAAATAACAGGGATAAATAAAACCTTAAATTGAAATCAATAATATTGATTTGGAGACTTATAGAGAGATTAATCTTTGCAATCATTTTAAACTGCACCTTGTTTTTTCAGCAGTGTGATGCTTAAAGGCTTTAGAAATGCATCCTGAGTTTGATAATGTGAATCAAATACTGGTCTAGGCTGATCATTCAAAGCTAAAAATTAAAGCAAACAAATTAACATAGTGATTTCTATTATGAAGCAAATTACTACTAAGGAAAGCAAACAAGGAAGAACTGTAGACTAATTTATGACTGTTAAACATCAGAAGAAATTACACTGAATTGATTGACCAATATATACTCGAAAATATAATAAAATTACAATTATTGTCTAGATAGTAATAAACAGCTAATGAAACAGTCACTGGAATACTAAATCCATGTATCTTTCTGCACATTTTATGAATGTTTTATTCAGCTATTATTTAGAGATCTGCATGAGATTGTTCATAGAATTTCTTACATTTTATGCTAAATTAATGGGAAAATAAAAATTTTCTAGGCTTATGCAGCAATCACTTGAAAATTAGGAAAAAACAGTAGTGAAATATGGTTATGATGTTTCAGTTTTCTAAAAACTATTTACAATCAGCCTGTCTCTCTAAAATGAGGAAGGCAGATTTTTAAATGTGTGCATTTTCTTTCCTAAACTTTTGAGTGGACAGTTAGATAGCAGGAGGGGGTGGGATATATTTATTAGAATGTCTGAAGAACAGTATCCAAGATGAGATATTGTACATAACATTGTATTTTGCCATATTTTTTTTCATGGTACTGTCAAACCGCAATACAAAAAGAAAAAAATTAGCAGCTTAAACTTAATTTGGGCAAATATTTCTTTCTGCTTATAAAAAAAAACCACCAGGATAACTTGAGAACTATATGGAATCCTGAAACGGACTAGGAAAGAGAAAAGTGCAGCCTCTCTTTAAAAAAGGAGTCAGGATGGTGAGCTACACCCAACACACTTAATTTTAGTTTTAGCAATAGTCTCATTTTTCAGACAGTCCCAGATTTCAGATTCTCTATGCCAATAAAATTCTTATCAAGAAAATTGGTCATTTTAAAAGTTGTTTTTAATCTGATACCCTGTCGCTGTCTTAGCCTTCCTGGGTACTACATATGTCTACATCTTCAAAGTCTCACAGACCTATTCTGATACCAAAAGTCTCTAGAACAGTAGCAGTGACTGTGTTGACTTGAAACAACTAAGTCCAGTTTCTCCCCTTTTACTCTACCTAAGAAACTTCATCTTGATCAGGAAGATGAAACAAATAATACACAGCATTTTTATCCTCTTCATGTGATAATGCTGTGACAATTCTCCACCTATTCCTTTCCCAGTGTACTGAATGGCCTTTGTCTCCCACTTTTCCACATTACCTGGCAATAGTCCTTCAGATCTCTTAACAATGTTATTTCTAGAGGTTTATAATAAATAACAACATTATTTATTATAAGAGGTACAAATAGGAAGGTATATAGAACAGAAACTGCCCTGCTCATTCCTTTGTTTCACGTATTTTCCATTACTACAAGTCTCAAATGTTATTAGAAACTCTCAGAAGTATTTTAAAAGGTGTTAATGCAGTGTTTTGAAAAGAGGAAGTTTCCATGGTTAAGTTGGTATCAAACCATTATTGTCTCAGAACAGCTGGGGCTGGAAGGTGCCACCAGAATTCTCCAGTCTAGTCCACTGAGTAGGGCAGGGCTGACTAGATTAGGTTACTAGGGCTGGGTGCCAGTGGAGCTCTGCAGATGTGCTGCTTGTCATCTACAAAAAAGTTCTTTCCTGTTTTTCATGGATCAAAAAAGCCCTCCAGTTTTGAATCTCCCTTTCCTCAGGCGTCTCCCAGCACTAGCCCTGTTTACTTGCCTGTGCCTGTTTGGGTGTCCCAGCTCTGGTCCCTGCTCAGATGCCTTTATGCCCTGCTCCAGTATGTCCTGCTCAGGAGTCTCTGCTCTAGTCCTTGTTCAAGCCTCTCTTTGCTCTTGACTGCAAGGGCCTCTCTGACCTTCCTCAGAAGACTTTTAGTCTGCTGCCTTACTTTTGTCTCCTTGATATCTTTCTTCTTCATCTCTTTCCTGATGTATTGTCCCTTATACCCTGGAATCTCTTTAATTTCAACCCTTGCCTCCACTCAGGTGTCATACCTGCCTTGGTGCTGCTTTGTTGCATCTTTTCTTTTTTAGATATTAATATCATTCCTCAAATATATTCTTTGCAGAGGCACCATGTGCTCCTTTGACAGGTAGGTACAGTTGTGTGTTCAGTGGTTTGGGTTTTGTCTGTAGCAGAGCTATCTTTAACTGGCTATGACCAGCTCAAAGAAGCCCCAGAACTTCCTTTCCACAGGTCATCACTGCAGTCTTTGTCCACTACCAAAACCTGCTGGTACATGTTTAAATGGATTTCTTTTAACTTCAGGTCAAGCCCATTGACTTTTATTTTGCTTACCCATCCTTGTAGGTCTAATTATTTGGGGCATCAGAAGTCCAAGTGCAGTTTAGAGAACTGCCAGATAACTGATAAAGCAGAAAGAACACATTATTTCAAAGAGATGATTCATGACTTACCAAAAGTATCTTACACAATATATGGATAATCAGTTATTCATTATCACAGCTCATGAAGCTTCTGTCAAGATACAAGAAGACATGGACTTGACTTTACGAGCTCTCCAGAAGATTTGAGGGTCTGTTAACTGAATCAGGCTTGAGTCTTGAGATCATAGAGGATATCCTTCTTACTCAATTTCAACTAATTCATAAGGATCTTCCTGCTTTTATTTATATTTCTTGATCTGAGCTAATAATATAACTTTGATTCCTCAAGTTCTCCTTAAAAATCTGCTTCTTTAAACATTATTTTATAGACATTCAAATTTTCACAAAACACATTTCTAAAATCTGGATAAATACACTTTGTTCCTTTAGCTGAATTTTATAGGTACATAACAGTTATATCCCTTAATATCCCCTTTTTCTTCCCACCTAGTCATGTGGTGTTCTCACCGGGGCATTGTTAAAAAACTTCTTTTCTTACAATGGAGAAGCTTTTTGAATTAATATCCAACCTTGGAGGGTTTTTTATTCTTCAGGTGGCAGATGTAAAGACTTTGTCCCCTTCCCTCTTCTTTCAGGGACATGAGATTCTCTTATGATTATATAAAATGAATGAATGAAAAAAAGAAAAAAATTTTTAAATTTTTGAGCATTTAACTTAGAATCAGGTACTTTGAAAATTATCACTTAATGTGTTATAACTGATGTGCAATAGCAACAAAAATTTAACTCCTATTCTCATTATTTGTGGTGTTTCATATCCATGTCTCATTCTTCCAGCATTTGGACTCCATGGAAACAGAAATATGAACCCAGATTTTTTTTTTTTTTATTCAGAGACCTTATCTTGTATTTGCAGGCACTAAATATCTTAAAGGGAAAGTGAGGTCCTTGCCATATGATATTAGTTGTAGATTACTTATAAATGCAGGCATAAATTCAGGCCTGCTGGCTTTACAAATTCAGTCTATTGCTGTCAGAATTTTGCATGTGTCTCCAAGGAAAAGGCAGAAGTTGTGAAAATCAAGTTACTCTTTTTTTCTTAAGATATTTTTCCTTTCCTTACTCTTCTTCACAACAACTGAGAGCTTCCAATCTTTATTACTGTCTGTAACAAGGAATTTGTTCAGCTCGTGAATGTAAGGACATGGTGTTTTGACGTCATCTCTCAGCAAAAGGTTAAGAACATAACCCTGGTGAAGTCAGGGCAATTGGTTACACAAGCACACAAGATTAGCAAGCACCAAACAGCTAATGCCTATTGCCTTGGCATCTCCCTGATCTTCTGTACCCTCCTTCTTCCTTCATCCTCAACCTGTCTGCATAACCAATCCTCATATATGTGATTCTCCCAGGCTTTTGAGGAGAAAAAAGCAAGTTAATCTCCAGCATGTACTGTAAATGTAGTCAAAAGTAAAAAGATAACAATTAGTAAAGAAAAATGTAGTCAAAAGATAAAGATACTAGTGGACCTCTGGACTGCTAATATTATGGCCTATAAAGAGGAAGTAAGAGCCAGCATTTTTGGATTTTAATGAGGGCAAACTATATAATGATTGGGGAAGGAAAAGAAGAAAATGTGCAGATTAAAACTGAATTATTTGTGGAGATACCCTATATGGAAGCGAACAGATTAAGAATCATAGATTGAACTAATCCAGGATTAGAAAGATGTTTTATAATTTGAGAGAATTTGATGGTGTTTCTTTTTTGAGGCAAATTTAAGGCATTACTACCAATCATGAATTATCATGTTAGATACATCACACATATTTTTAAAGTGAAATTTTAACTAAAGAACATAGATATAACCTAGCATGATACAAAGTAAACACTTGTGGCAATTCTGTTTGAAGGGGAATTTTCATTGTAATAAAAGCCACTTGGTTGCCAAGAGTCTGAATAGGGTTTTGATTCATCTAACAAATATATGTATATTTTTAGCACTTTGAAGCTGTTACTGATTGCCAGTGAGCTTAGACATTTCTTTTCACCAAAGGCATGTTACTGTTTTTAACTGGCAGTGAGTCAGTCTAGAGGTTCATATAGAAGAAAAATTGTACCATTAATGTTCAGGCTACCAAATTATGTTCAAGCTGTGAAGGATTCAGTGGCATTGAAAAAAAAAAATAAAGCTGCCTTCTATCAAAAGCCTTCTTTTTTCACTTTTATAATTGCAGCTTTGTGCCTTCGTATGTACATGACTTCATTATTTCCTTAACTTTGAGTATTTTAGAGTCTTAGATATAACAAAGTATAAGCAGTAAAAATACCTCCAAAATTACAAAATCAATAGATTGACACTTGCATGTCATTCATATCTATTTTTTCTTTCCACTCCTCCAATATGAAGCTCTTAACAAAGCTGTTCCCATTCACAGTAATGCATTTTAATTTGTTACCAAGCAGGTTTTCAAAGAGGTGTTTATTTTTGTGTCACTCACAGAGCTGTCCACTTTGATATGTAGAAGTGAATGAAAAAAGGAACACAGAAAAGTTGTGATGGAAGAGATTTGAAGTTCTCTTACGAGAACTCAAGCAATTAGAGATTAAAAATTCCCATCTCACTCCTGATACAGGATGGACTGTATTTTCTGCTTACCTTAAGTACAAACAACCTTTTATAGCAGTCAAGCCTAGATTGATATATCACTCCTTTAAACGGGCAGAAAGCAACAAGGACCTGAAAATGCTACGGAGAAATCTCACTGTGCCAGCCAAATAACATAAAGTCATTCAATTAACCTTCGTCCCACAATTTTTTACCAGAAGATGCTATTCTTTACATTATTATTTACTATCTGAGTCAGAAGTATATTTTCATGATTTATTTATATAGCATACCAAGCTTTAAATAAAACATGCATCCAAATTCAAAGTTCTGTCTCTAATGTGTCAGTTATGTGACTAATTCATTAGGTTTGTCACTGACTTATGAATTATACAAGTAACTTTTAAGATGTGAAGTTGATTTGGATCCATATTTCATACTTTGGAATGTAAATATCTGTTTTATTAATAGCTGTTTATAAAGAATGAGCTTAGCAGTTAATGTACACACCATTGAAAATACAGGGAGCCCCCAGCACGCCATTGCAATACCAAGTCACAGACAAAGATTTCTATCTACAGCCCTGTTTTAAAAAACAGATGTTCTTCTGACTAAGATGGATTCTTCTGTTTTCCTCTTGAAGGTAGGTGGGAGGATAGAAATGGAGAGACAATAATACTTGAGCTTCACACCGTCATCAGAGAATCTATGTAATTTTTTTGTTACTGCTGAGCCTGTCTGCACAATAATGAAAGCATATCAGTCAGTACTTTGGATCTCTAGGGTTGGGATGTCATAACTCAATTACACCCCCACTTCAACCAGGTGAGAATAACTACAGCAATTAATGAATAAACCAGGCATCTAAGGATTATAGAAGCCTACTGCTTAATACACACAGGAGACAGAATGTTCTTTAAAATCAAAATTTTTCCATGAATGCAAGAAATAAGTAAATATGCTTTTCGATGAGTTTGCACTTTTTGCCTTCTAATCCATTCAGACAAGGTAGACCAGTTATCTTCTCATCCTCAGGAACTAGGCTGGGAGCACTTGGCATGGATAGTGGCAGGAAATGGCTGTTGACAGGCCAGTTCACTGCTGCTGCAAAGAACACACAATCTCCAGTCTTGTGATAAATACAATTCCATTCTCAGAAAAATAACCAGCTAACTCTTTCCATAGTAATATTAATGTATTTTTTTACTAGAAATAATTTTAAGTTTGTTTCTGATGTGATTTAAGTTGGTAAATAAGATTCAAGCCTTACTAGGAGAAAAAACCTGAATTTTCCCAAGTGCATAAGTCAAATGTCCTTCACTGTCCTTCACAGTCTGAAAATTAAATTGTCATTAAAGAGAGCTAACATCTGCTTTCAGGTTTTAGAGCTTCTGTTTTCCAGAAGGGAACATTCATAAAATAACAACTTCACTAATTCTTAAAAGTTTTGTCTTAGCAAGCAATAAAAGCTTCTTTGCAAAGGTCACTTAAGATAAATGAACATTAGAATGTTTATGCTACATGCATTTTATTGTGCCTGGTGATGGTTAATACACGGATCTGTGGGCTCCCCAAAAACCCCCAAACAGAACCAAAGCCCACAAAAGCACCCTGCTCTTAAGAACTCTAAAGATGGGATCACATAAATCTGGAAGTACCCAATCCTGTAGTGATTTAATAAGAACTTATGGATTTGTTAAGCCAAGTTAAATCAAGTTCATGTAGTTTGTGAAGGTAGCTTAGAACTACATATTCCTGTAGGAATATAACAATTCTTTGGTATTTATTCAGGAGCTTTGTGACATATTTGTTTACAATACACTTACACATCACCCAGCTGAGCGTTACTGATCCAGACAGGATGAGGTAACCCCTTAGTAATTTTCTTTTCCTTTAAGTCATCTGCATTTTAAAAGTCATATAAAATGAGGTGGAAAAAGGAACACCAGAACACATCAGTGTACTATCCTCACTTTATTTAAGAGGATCAGCTCAGGGACAGGCCTGAGGGAAAGCTTTACACTGACAGACAGACAGACTGACAGCTGCGCCTCCCGTCCCTCCCCACTTCTCCCCCAGAAACTTACTGTTGATTGATTACTGGCCAGTTGGCAGAGTTGAGATCATAATTTCACATTCTTTACTATTTTGAAAATGTTGCCATCTCAGTGGGTCAAATTATGTTTGTGATTATGAATATCTGTGCATCATTTGGCCTCTTATTCAGGGGCAGGTATTCCTGATTTATACTGCTGTGGAAGGCTCCATGAATTCAGTAGGATTTATACCTTTTAGCCCAGAATAACTTTTGTCCTAGTGACTGAGACCCACATTTAATGCTTAGGTAGCAGAGTAGGTCATCCAGCATAAATTAAAGGACTTCAGAGCCATACTCTATGAATGATTTAGAGATATGAAATTTGTGTAGCCTTTTCCTGCTAGTGCTTTTCCCAAAGATCTACTATTTCCTTTATTAAACATACAAGAGATGCCATAAAATCTATTTGTTTGAATTTTAGATTCTAACCTTTTAAAGCTTTTAAGTCATTCAGCCAGAAGTGATTTCCTTCTGCATGCATGAAGCTTTCCTCACTAGAATTACTTTTCTGGAGATACAAAATCCATGACTGACTTGACCTTGAATTGTTTACCTTCAGAAGCAAAATTCCTTCTAAAGCAAATTTATCAGGCCAACAAAGATAAGAAACTGATGCTGTTTTACTTTGTTCCTACTTCTCTTCCTGTCAATGTTACTGACCTTAAGTCCTAAAGAGGGATGTGAAGTTGAAAAACTGTGTGAGTTGCCTAGCATATACTATAGTTTGCAGTGTGGGAGCCCAGGGCGTACCCCTGGCCTCCTTGGGGGTCTCAAAACCCCCCTGGCAAGGGTCTCAAAGACTCTGAGTGAGACCCTGGCGTCACAGGTGCTGAATTCTAACCCCTGGGGGAAGTTGTCAGCACAGAGGGAATGGAAACAAGCTACCAAAATTAGTAAAGTATAAATTAGACTTCCAGTACATAGATAAATAGGTTTTTTTGAATGTTTATGATAAGGGACACGTGGCAAAGATGGAGAATTTGGGGGGTGGACACCTTTTCCTCCTTCTTCTACATGTCATCCATGTTGGGTGACACGTTGGCACTCTTGGATTGGATGGGGTCAGGGCTGGACCATTTAATAAAATTGTATCATATTGGGAAAATTTTGTAAACATGTAATACGTAGTACAAACTATACAAGATAAGCTCTGCCTTTACCAGGCAGATTCCACCATGGATGCCAGGCTGAGCAGACCCTGCTGGCCAGGCAAAAAGTCCCAGAGATATGAAACAATAAAGAACAAGAGAACAAGAGAAAACCGTCTCCGGCAGTCTCTCTTCGGCGGCTTCGGGGAAAACCAGGGTTTGAACCACCTTCGTGTCCCTCTGGGGTGATCTCGGGGCAGAGGAGGAACCCCAGACTGGGACACGCAGATGTGTGGTGTCAAAGTCTACTAAGGTGTGATGTTGTATGGGAGAACAGAAGGGAAAACAAGAGTGTTTTGGGAAATGGTACAGATAAGCCACTAAGGATTTCATATTTTGAGCCAAACTACTGATGCAAGGTCATAGGATGATACTTATATCTTGATAAGCATCACAGTTAGAGGATTTTGAAATGATCAGTCCCTTAATTATGTAACCATCCTGAAAGTCATCAGTGAGTGCGGCATGAAGTAACAGCTATAGTAAGTTCTGGGAACTGAGCACTAGACCTAGCTGGACTGAAGGTTTCTAAAATCAGGAAAATCCATACAAGAGCTCAAAGACCACCAGGAAGAGGCATCTCTCACTACTGAGGCTGATGTGAAGCCTATTGACAGCACCAACTGGTTACAAAGTAAAGTTTACAAGAGAAATAAAGACTTACCTGCAAACCTTGAAGTTTATTTCAGATTTTGATAATAAAATTTCCTGAAACATGAGATTCTATTTTTCTAAGTGATGGACAGCATTTTAGACTCTACTGTAGAATGCACCACTATCTATCAACAGTGAACTTTTTTTCTCTTAACCTACATTAAGTGCCCACATTATTGTCAGCTTTCTTTCTCTTAATGCACATTAATTTCTGGATATCTTCTGTTACCATTCCCAGAACAAAATATCCAGGCATATTTTATTCTAGTTTTTCAGCTAGATAGACAGGAATAATTTTTGTTTTGTTTGACCATTGTTGTTGTTGTTGTTGTTGTTGCTGTTGTTGTTTTTCCTGGGATAAATATACTTCCTCTTTGGAAATCCTGATCTGCTCACATAATATGCATAGGTAAAATATATGGCTTAAACAGAAAAAGTATCCTACCTAGAGCAGGCTGTGGTGCACACTTTATGTGATAATGAGTAAGGAGCTGGACAAGCCTCCATCCAGTGTAGAGGTAAGAAGAAAATATCACGAAACTTGACAACTAGATCTGGTGATTCCAAGTGGAACACACCCTGAATAAATGTGAGCTAGCCCATTTTTTTATAGAAATCTTTGACTCAGAAGAATTTCTTACAGTTATTTAAAAGTTAGCTGTTACTATATATGTGACTGATCCTACTGTAGTTAATGCTTACTTTTCCCAGGGGCCTGCAGGTGTATAGACCAGATTGTTTGAGCTCCACCATTACTCCAAAATTCCACACAACTGGGATGCTGTAGATAAACTCTATTATATTTTCAGGCATGTCTTGAAAATATACTATGAACACTTTTGATCTTTTTCTATGCAGGTGAGCCTTTTTTCCCCCACACCTGTACATCTAGAATAACAGAAGTTTTATCAGCTTGAATGACAACAGAATCAGATTTCTTATTAAATGGCATTTGTTAGAAACTCTTGTTTCTTAAGGAAAAGAGACTAACTTTTAACCCACAATTTGCTGTATTTTCCTAAATCATTACATTACATGTTTTAGAGCAGGTCATATTAAAATATCTGACTAGTAATGAAGAAACTGTGTAGTATTAATTCATTAGTTCACTTGCTAGTGAAAAATAATATCTCTGCTATTTATTGATTTTAAATTGACTGAAAATGGAAGTTGGTTTTACCTACGTAAAAACACAGGATAACTTGGTAGAATATTAATGCTTCCGAGCATTTCCTCTTCTTTCTTCTCGCCCAAGGTGGTACTATCACTGGCAATGAGAAAGAGGTGCACTGGAAGTGTGCTGTTGAATGCAATCATTTTAATCATTCTCAGCACCATGTTGTAAGGTAACCAGCATTTATGACAAACTATTTCACAAATCTCTGATGAGACACTTCAGTAAAATGACATTTTTATATATAGGCTGTTTCATTAATCAGAGGTATATGTGAACAGCTATTGAAGCAACAACTCACAGAAAGCTAATGGGACACACTGCAGTATCACTCCTGTGGTGAGGATAGTGAGGGGAACCCAGCATCGGCAGAACTAATAAACTTAGCACAGCAAATTACTGTACCTGCTCATGAAACAATGCAGGTAGAATGCCATTTCTCAGCAGCAACTTTTTCACTACAAATGAGCAGTTTGTATCATAAAATAAACCTCCTTACAAAAAATATATGTATTACTTCTTTGTGTGTGTGTGTGTGTGTGTGTGTAATCTCTTTGCTAGCTTGTTTGAATGTGTTCTAAGTGTGTGATTCCTTTTTTCTTTATATTCATCTGAGATTTTCAGTCTCACAGTGATGGCTTTATAATCATTTGGTATAACCAGTAGAAATGAGAAGAAACACATTTTAAAGGTTTTTTAAATACTAAAATCGTTTCAGCCAATGTATCATATTTACTGTGAAAATACATCATGGTAGCATTGGTCTGGGGTATGTGTTGGGTGCAGGGAGGGCAGAGAAGTGGAATCTTCTGCAGGACAATAATTTGGTACAGTAAAATAATATACTTGACTCTGAAACTCTGCAAACAGAAAACCATTTCTCAGAAGTAATGTTCTTGTGGTACACAAGCAGATTCCAGCCCGTTTCCAAAAAAAGTTAAACTGATGAAATATTGCAAAACTAGTGAGAGGTGAAACATGCATTTTTTTATTTCATGGAGAGACTGGATTATGTAAGGTAGCTTTTAACAAAGTTTATAGCAGATCTAGTAAGAGATCTTAAAATATCCTTGTGTGAACTGGGATATGACAAAGAACATGGATCCACTAGCTCTCTATGCCATTCATCAAAGCAGCAATATGTATCTCTGAAAAATATGATCCTCTTTTCCTAGGATTGTGTACATGCTGTTTTTGGCAACTGTTTATTGAGATTTAGGAGACCAAAAACTATTAGCAATGTCATTCTGCTGTACAAAAATATTAATTGCAAAACTTTGGCCTTCAAGAAGCATTTTTCTCCGTGCCTTAACAACTGCCTCTTATTTTCTTCCATTACTTAGAAATAAATGAGTGTCCTGAGAAAAAATTTAAAAGGCTAATAAATCTCCAAACCACAGTCATAATTTTCTGGGAAACTCATCTACTCTCACAGTGTGCAAGAAGGAATCTCTTTTTCCTCAGCCTTGTACAGTATGCAGCCTCATATCTACCCAGAAAAAGAAACTGTAGTAAGGCCCTCAATTATTTAGAAGAGTGTATGTAGTGCCTTCAGAAGTTATTAGATTTGAAAGAGAAAGAAGATTGACTGGAGAAAGGAATAAAAAAATCAATGAGTAAGATGACTGATTAATTATTTTGTTGTATCAAATGACTTTTTCTTTCCTGCTATTTTCATGTAAGAACACATCATTTTGTGGAAACAAATCAAATAATGTTTCTAGAGTTGATGAAAACTCTTCAGATGTTAGACTGTAGTGCCTTAATCTTTCTCTAGCTTGATAAAGGGGATCAGGATCATCCAATATTACTTTTCTCAAAGAGAAGAATAAGTAAGATAACACATAAATTTACATGAAATGCTTGCTCAGGAAGATGTAGCAAAAATGGGTGCAGTTTTTCCTGAAATTCATAATACTGTGGATTGTTTCTATCTTGTGGACTCAGAACTCCTTACAGAAAAAAAACAACTTGAGAAGTATATTGTCAAAAGTTAAATTGACATAAGGTAGTCCTGACAGTCTGATTATAGAAGTCTTTGGCATCTCAAGAATTTAAAAATTACTTCCTCATTTATGAAGGAAATAGAGTTCTTAGTACAGATTTGACTTTAAAAACATGGGTAGTATATAGCTGAAAGCGCACTAATAAAAAACCAAAGACAAAGCTAAGTGCAAAAATACAAAGTGTTGAAATATATACAAAGCAAACTAAAATCTTAAATTCTCCTTATAGACAAAATTAGGAATTAAGGTGAATTGTAAATGCACTGTGAATTTATTTCTAAGTTTGTTATTTTTTTTTCTAGCAATATGAAAATACAATAAATGTCACAGTTCTTATGGGAGAAAGTGGAAGGAAATATGTCTTTGTTTTTAGAGGCAAATGTAATTCTTTCTAAAATCAGAAAAGTCCCAGTTGGCCATAAACAATATCATGACAGTTAATAGACACAGGAACACAGAAAAACAGTGATGTAGATTTAAGTTTGGCCAGATACAAATTATACCCAGCTGTCTTTTTCACAAGGGTTAAGAGATGTTCACAGGGGGTCTTCAGAACATCTGGATTCATTTAAAGAAGAACATGTGGCATGAATCTCAACTGGATACAAAACGTCAAGTTTTTTTGTCTCAGAAACATGAAAGAAGGACAAACTATCCTAAGTTCATCTTTTTAGCTGGACATTTCTACGTAAGTACTATTTATGCGATGAAACTGGTAAGATTCATGAGCCAGAGCACGAGGTAATGAAGCTATATTAAATACAGAATTTATTAAAAAAATAAGTGTTTGCAGTTTCCATAATTAAGTGTACCTTATTAATCCACCATTAGAAGTTCTTCTGAAGCCTTTATTTTTATTTGCCAGTACTTGTTGCTCTTATTACTGTTATTACTACCAGAAACAAATATTTTCAAAACTCACTCCTTCACAGTAAACTGGGATATAGGGTTTGAGTTTTTTTAAATTGTAACTGACTGCTATGTAACATGTTCCTGATAGTTTAATGATGAATCTGTTACATCAAAAATAAGCCACAGCTGAACTGCTTGGAAAATAAAATAAGAAGACAGGTGACATTGTCTTAATCACTGGAGCACAGCTAGAAAATACGTGGTTTAGGTGAGGTTAACTCTTTGAATACTTGGCATTTTCAGGAAAAACAAACAAGCAACTGTTACTTGAGCAATGAGATTGTTTAAAAGTCTTGTTTTCACTTAAAATGAAAAAAAAAAGTGATAAGCTTTTATATATGCAGAGTAAATATCACGCACAATTTTGAAATCTAGTGAGATTTACCCTCCTCTCAATGTTTTTTTTCAGTTTTTCTTCTAGTCATAATGGTTTCTAGAATTTACCTTACTATTTCTGAATGCTTGAGTTAAACCATAGCATATAGAGTATTCTGCTGTCCACTCCAGTTTAATCAATAATCCAAAACCTAAATTAAACTAAAAGACATCCAGTTACTATAACTTCTTTTAATTCATAGGACTCCTCTAAATGGCAGCTTTTTCCTCCCTCTCTCTCTCTCTTAATCATAACTGACCTTCAGGAACTGCTGAGTCTTCACAGAAATTGTAAAAGGATAGGTCATTCCTTGTGGTATACATTTCAAGGCAGGGGATGATGGGGGTAATACACCAGAGTAATTTAGCATGAGAGTATATGGTTTAGTACTTTCCCATGTGTGATGACTCTTTGATATGTTAAGAATAAAGTCTAGATTGCATATAGATTTCACATTGTTTTATTTTATAGTGTTTTAGGTGAATCACATAATTATACAGTAAGCACACTAAATATGATATTAAAAAATTACTCTTCTGATAAGAGAAGGCATGGGAATACCAAACACTGTGGTAAAAGGCAGAGGAAATAATTAAGGGAGAGCTAAACATCTTTGAAGTGTCATCAGTATCAGTTTAGGCTGGAGGTGCTATGGGAGTATAAATTCAAGGGTACCAACAGGATTACAGTCTAATGTTATGAGGTAATTAGCAATACTCAGGTTCTGTTTCAGGTAGCACCTAAATTAAAAACATAATACTCTGCTAAGGTGCAAGGATAACTTCTGAAGTAGAAAAATGTGTGCTGATTCACCATTTTCTTGTGAGAATGCTATTGTGAGAAAGAAACAAGTTATTGGAAAGAAAGGTATGCATTTGTGCTAGTTTTGGCTGGGAGGGAATTAATTTTCATCACAGTGGCTGGTATGGGACTGTGTTTTGGATTTGTGCTGGAAGCTGTGTTAATAAGAGAGGGATGTTTTTGTTACTGCTGAGTAACAAAAACTCAGCACTTACAGAGAGTCAAGAGCTTTTCTTCTCCTCACACAGCCCCAACAGTGAGTCAACTGGGGGTGCACAAGGAGTGGGAGGGGACACAGCTGGGACAGGTGACCCCAGCTGACCATATTGCATCACGCTTAGTGGGGATCAAAGGAAGAAGGGGGAACATTTCGAGTTGTGGTGTTTATCTTACCAAACCACAGTCCTGCATGATGGAGCCCTGGCTTCTGGGGACAGCTGAACACCAGACAACCCATAAGAAATGGTGAATTAATACTATTTTTGCCTTATTTGAATGTTTTTGCCTTACCTATTAAACTGTTTTTATCTCAAGCCATGAGTTATCTATGTTTATTTTTCCAGTTCTCTCCCTGATCCTGCTGATGGGTTGAGAGGTTGTGTGGTATTGAGTGGCTGTCTGGGGTTAAAACCATGACAGCATTACAAGCCTGTGGTTCGAAGACAGAAAACTCAGCGTGACAAGAAAATTAAGAATGGATGCTACAGTAGTGCAGGGAATCAAGGGGAAGGAAACAGTATAGTGTATTGAGAACATTTAAAATGCATACATGTTCTTTTAAATTGTTTCTCTGCTTGTTTGTTTATCCACCTAGTGCATGCAGGTGCACACACACGCACACACACAAAGCTTAGTGCATCTCACTTTGGTATTTCCTTTTCCTACTCCATTAATCTGACAATGTGAGGTGGGTGGGAAGAAGGAAAACTGCAAGAGTGATGGTGACATATAAGAAGAGTTCTTCTATATTATGTTTTGGTGACAGCCCTCAAAAGGGCAAGTTCACTGCTCATAGCTGCAGTTATGGGCAGTGTTTACTTCTGGAGACCACTCATTGCTGTGTGCTGAATACACATATTGGCTCTGTGTACTTGTCTTGTCTGCAAGCCAATCCCATGGCTTAAGGGCAGGTGCCCTGCAGAGTGTCTTGTACTACAAACTGGCCATGAACTTGTCAGATTATATTGGCACAAAGTCTGTGTCTTAATCAGATAGAGCAACAATGGTGTTAGTCTTAGCAAAATACATGTGGACATAGAAATCACTGTAGAACGTGAACCAATTTTTACAGACCTGAGCTACTGATTTTTTTTGAATCAGGCTAGCATGAATACTTTGGGTGTATATATATATATATATATATATATATATATATATATATATCTCAAAATGTAGATATAATCTGTATAAATTGTATCAAAAATATTGTATATATATATAGTATTTTAAATTTTTTTTCTCTCTGTGAAAGGAAATACCTCCACAAACTAAACCAGTAAAAAGTCCCAAGAATAATTTAATACCTACTTACAAGACTGTATGATATTCTATAATATTTTAACTGCAACAGTCCATAGCCTGAGTTACAGTATTTTATAGGTAGATTTTGATCAGGGCTGAGATATGCTTGAATTTCAGTGAACAGATCCCTGGAATTCCTATCAGATAGTAAAAACCCATCTGTTTTGAGTGTGATTACTGAAGTAATGAATGCCTTGTATGTAAAAGAAAGCTGTTTGACATGTAGCAGCAAAAACATAAATGATGGAAAAAACCTATTTCTCTCTTTGGGGTTAGGTCGCAATTTTGGTAATGAATCATCTTCAAGAATAGCATGGAAAAAAGAAAATCTCAAAAAACAAATGATAAAAGAAATCAGTGTGAACTACTGTTTTTAAAATTAAATACCATCTTAAGTCAGCATTCACTCTTCCAAGACTTACTTAGAAGAGCTATAAGCAGTAATGTAAGCCACAGTTGCCGAAGTCTGCAGATTTAAGTTTTGATGTCAGACAAACCTTGCAGAGTAGAACTGTGGCATTAATCATTCTCTGTCCAGAAAATAAAGAAGCTGTGGTTGCATTTCTTTGACAATTCTCTGGGCAAGCTCAAACGGTTGCTACACTGAAAATAATCACAAGGTTTCCTATCTGAATGAGCATGGTCACCAATGAAAATCCAGGCTTGACCCCAACAGAATGATAACAGCTTTAAGGACTCCAGAAACAGATGAAAAATTAGAAGACAGAAAGTAAAAAAGATAGCTGAATGGTTACAGGTGGTTTAGAAACAGTAATGAAATTACTCTGACCACAGAGCTTTAATTAATGTTTAGATGATGCTCTATTTCATGCCATGACCATTGTTATTTTTCCCAACAATTTCTTTGATAACAGTATTTATTCTGGGATTTTTGTCGCGTTTCTCTCTTTTTAGGTTGACATCAATAAAGAAGCAATGTCAGTTATAAGAACAGAACATTGTTTTGACAGTTTTTCTGTTTGTTATCTTGATTCTACAAAACCTCTGAGATTGTGACTATGATATTCTTAAGTAGGCCTTGCTCAAAATATTTCAGGCAGTCAAGAGAATAAATTTCTTTTTTAAATTGCAGTAGGTTAATGTGAATCTTAGGAACAGATTATTATTTTGCTCCAAGGGTATTAATATATTTGGAAAAAGGACTGTTATCAATTTTGGCCTTAAAAATACACAAATGTGTACTACAGATGGGGCACAGAACTAAGAAGTCCAGCCCAAATATGTTCTCTTAATTTGTTTTATTTGAAAACACAAGTTACTGTATAAAAATTAAACCCTATACCTTCTCATAAATAATTCACGAAGGTGGAGATCAATGTAAAGAATGAAGTAACATGAAGAACACAATAATACCATTTTAAAATGGATTTATGGCTTGCATAAGTTTTCTTGTATTTCCTTCAGTCATTAATAGGCTTGTGTCAGATTTAAAATAATGCATTTACTGGCTAAATATTCTGCTTGAGTATTAAAATGTTGAGATTTTAGATTCACTCAAATACATTTTATGATTAAAAATTTTATTAAAAGTCTTCACCAGGGGGTTATAAATAGATCAAACAACTTTTTTATCTAGAAAGCTGTGCAGTTTTGGAGGCACATTTGTATGGGGATAGGTGGAAGGTGTGGAGAGTTTGGCATATAAGGATATCACCCTAATCTTAAAAATTTTGTTTGAATTCTAGGCGGGAAACCAACAAAGCTTTTTATACCTTCACTTCTCCAATGTATTTCATTGTGTAGAAAGCACTAGCAGTAGCAGCTATTTTTCATTAATTTGGGATATATGAAAGCATACCAAAAGTGGGGCAAGAAAAGTTGCTAGATATTTCAGGACTGGCTGGGCAGGGAGGTGAGAACCCATGATGAAGTCACTCCACAGGGGATGGTTATGCCTTGTGGCTGTGCCTAAGGCTATAGTGTTTGGAACAGTGTTTAAAGGGTCAGTGTGCAATTTAAACAGCAAAAAAACCACCCTCCTAGATTTACCTTGTCTTGGTTTTATTTTTAAACTCTGTAAAAACCCACAGCGCAGAATTTTCTTTACTGAGCCAAAGGTTTATTCTTCCCTTTCTCTTCCTTTCTATTGAATTTTTAGAATTCAGCCAGTCTGCAGCTAAGTTGTTGAACCAGTAATTGATATTATATTAGATGAAACAATTTTTATTGTAAAAGATATTTCTCTCCTTCTCTTTCTCTAATTATTGTAAATATAGCAGTTTTGGATTTTATTGGTGGAACTGCATTTATTTAAAAATACTGTGTGCTGGAGTTTTTTGTTTTATTTTGCCTTGCTTTTTTAACTACACACTTGATCATCCAAAAGGAAAAAACATGAAAACTTTAATATTTTAATTACCTTTAGTTATGAGAGCACTATTTTAAGAGTGTTCTGCTTAAGCTAAATACAGAACTACTGTGCACCAGGAAAACTGAGAGATTTTCCGGGTTAAGGATATCCACAGCATGACATTCTACAAAAAGTAGACAATGTGAAGTTTCTGGCTTCAACTTCTTACATTGTCAGCTATATGCAGCACCTGATATACATCACTGCTCCTTTTACATGCACAGATCTTGAAGGAGATTTGGGTGCTTGAAATAAATTTTCATATGCCAAAGTGAAGCAGTACTTGGGCCACTAGTTTTCTCAGTTTTTTATCCTGCACACAAAGCATAGGTCAGTGTAGTTTATGTTGGATACAGCACTTTTTACCTTCAAGAAAATACTATTTATAAAGACTCATAGGATCACTAATGCCAAAAAAATTGGCAAGTACCATTCACATCTATTTCTAACAATCTGAAAGTAGAAGAAAGAAAAGAAAAAAAACCCACCAGACAAAAATGGGTATACTGAAAGGAGTCTTATGGATAAAAGGCAAAAATTATACTGCACACACCACACACAAACCCAAAAATAAAATACAGTGCAAAATATATGTAACTCTTGCCATGATAGCTATTGGGACATCAGGAGAATAAAAGAACAATGACATAAATGAAAATGGAATTTAAATGATAATTCCAGTGTGAAAAGATGCAATAAAAGCCACCATGGTGATGATGCTGCAACCATCAAAGCTCACAGATTCAATAGGTGGTGTAGTGTTTTTCTAAGGACAAAGAGTTAAATATCATTGGACACTGTATGATTGCAGGACATATCACGCTGATAGAATTTGGTTCCTTATTTCCATTTTGACTACTCTCCAATTTCTCTGCTAACTACTCATAAGAGATATTATCCTGACGAGATTTGTTCCTTGGTGTTAAAGTTATTTTTTCAACAGAATTCTATGGTTCCAGTAGAAAGGTGTATATGCAGAGCATTTGTTTCATAGTTATCAGAGACTGTCATAATCTCAAATCAGAGACCTAATTTGCTCTTTCCAATCTCACATAGAAAGTAAAATTTTATAGAAATTTCTCAGTTGTTCAGAACTCTGAGGAACCTCCATTCTGGGAAAGATAAGCGTACTCTGAAGAGATAAGAAAAACTGATTACCTTGAAGAAAATTATATGAATTTGTCAGTAGCTCATAGAGACACTGAAGTCAATTACTTGTGAGGGCTTACAGTGCACAAAAATTTACATTTTGTGTTTACAAAATAAAATTTTTCTTCAAGCACTCAGATATTTTCAGAGGTGGTCCCATGAATCTTGAAACTGCAAGATCTACATAAGGCCTGAGACTCACTAAAGATCTGGATTAAATCCTATACTGAAAAACAACACAGTAATTAAAAAAAGAAAGAACTCTTACTGGGCTAAATACAATAAGAGGATGTTATGAATTCTGCAATTATATCCATTTTCTCTTTTCCCCACCTTCTCACAGAGCTCCACAGTAGTATTCTTGGTGTGTTCACTGCCAACCTGACCAACATGAGGAGAAAACAACCTGTTTTCTTCCAAAACTGCAAAACATATTATTAGCTAATCCATAAGGGAGAAATCTGTACAGCTGCTTACTTACTACATTGAATCTGTTTCAGTTTTTACAGTGTTCTATTATATCTAGTAGGTTATATTAAAAAAAAAATAAAAAAAGAACAAAAAAAAAACAAAAACAAAAACAAAAAGCCAACAAAAAAAAAGTACCCAAAAAACAAAAAAAACCCAAACAAAAAGCAAAACAAAAAACTCCCTAGTCTAACAGAAAAAAATAACTGAAACAAAATAAAAAAACACTCCCAAAACCCAACCTACTTTGGCTCTTGTTTAGGCTTGTTTTGCTGGTTCACACTAGATTCTGTTTGTCTAGGGAATTTGCAGAAGCAACTGACAAAACCAGTGGGGTTTTTTTCTCTATATACTTCTGTCTATTAGTCTACAAAGCAGACTATGGTTTACACTGATTAAAGAAAAAAGACCTCTGCACTATCTTGAGCACTACTTTGAACACAAACCACCATCTCACGGAAGTACTAATATGATGTTTCTCACCTCTCGCATAACAAATTAATAACACCAGCTGCCTATGAAAAAAAGGAATAAGAAGAGTGTATTTCATATTTGAGAAGTTTTTGCTGAACTGATATTAAATAATTTCTGTTTTTCTATGCCTTGTGAAACTACTGACAGTATAAGGCAATAATATGTCAGGTACTAAGCAAATTAAATACACTATGTCCATGTTTCAGCAACAATCGGTGGGGATACTAAGGACTCAGTGATTGTAAGAAGGAATAACACATTTTTTAAAGCCAAAATACAAATATAAGGAATGATTTAATTAGTTAATTAAAAAGAGCCATTATTTTTAGTAATTTACTACTATTTCACATTTTCACACAACTTATTTCTTATACATTACTTGAAAAACTATATTACATACATGCAGGATGCTACAGTGCAGTCACTGCAAAACTGACTAATCTGTTAATCTACAGGAAGGGAAATGTGTTTCAAACCAATAGCAAGTAGTTTAGCCTTCATTTGGGAAAGCCAGGTGGTCTTGCCCCATTGGAGTGTCTTTTGAACAATCATTACAAAAGTTGGGCTCCAACATAAAAAGCCACTGACATTTCTTGAGCAGGAAAATTTTGTGTAAATTGCGTGGACATAGAGGATCTAATAATAAACTGCAAACCAGACCTAGAAAATGCACACAGAAGCTCAGCAGAAAATTTGAAAAGCTCATAGTAATAGATCATATGTCACCAAAGAACCTAAATCAGATTCAGTAGAGTAGAGCAAGCTTTACTTCTCCCATATGGATTGTTCAATATTATGTCTGGCTATTTCAATACAAACAGTTTGTTTTCTCCCCACAGCTTAGCTGTGAGTGTGTAAATGGTGCTGCTATGGAGCAGAGTGATAAAGAGAACATGTACAAGCCAAGATTGGATAGTGGATGGAGCCAACACCTTTTTTAACAATGGACATTTAACTATTGACAAACCTCACTAGAACTTTTTTATTAGTAGATACACTATTTCAACCTATCTGCTCTGCTACAGCTTGCTACTGGTACCTCAGGAAAAAAACAGGCCAGATGGGAAGCTAAGCTCAAACTGGGAAAAAACAAGGAAACCGATGCTAAAATTAAAGCTTTCCGAATGTGCCATAAAAGAAGAGTTTTCTTGAAGAAACCTTAGTAGTTTCTTAATTTGATGCAGCCCAAGAGACTCTTAGTTGCTCTGATTAAGTCCTAAAACAGTATGTCAATTTTTTGATTTCAAATCAAGCTGAATCCATATGAAACATTATACTGAATCCAAAGGAATCATAGAAATTTTCCAATCAAAAGTTCCCCAAAATTCCAATAGATAATAAGTGCTATTATCCTCATTTATAAGCTTATGTAATTATATATTTATTTTGGTTTTACTGCAGGATAAAATTGAATTTCCAGTTACTCAAATAACATACAGAGATAAGATCATGCTATTAAAGATCAGTAAATGTGTATGTAGAAACCATGTCTTGGAGTAATCTGATACGAGCAAGCATGCAGTCTATTTTTAGAAGCTCACTGCATTACTGTAAAATTAGCATTTCTGCTAAAGTCTTTCACTCCTTGGTTAGTTTTGTAGATTGTAACTTACTGACTAGAGGTCAAAGTTGTATGGGCAAATAGATATTCTATTCATATTGTGCGTGTGTGTGTGTGTGTGTGTGTGTGTGTGTGTGTGTGTGTGTGTATAACTGTAATAGTCATTAAACGTCCACTGAACTTGTACAGTATTGAGCTAATTGCAGAATTGCTAATGCTTGAAATATAAATGAAATTTATGTTCTTGCTCCCTACTATTTCATTTTCAGAGTCAAAAGGGTTAAAGATAGACTCTGCGTAAATCAGGCACGACAAGTTGGGAAAATGCTGCCATGACATCAGAAATGCATGTATCAAAATGCCAGCTCTAACATCATTATTTTTAAGGAAAAGAAACTAGGTTTACTTTCTTCTTTAATTCTTGTGTATCACTATTAAACCACTGAAGGAATTGTAGTATTTACTGCTTAAAAATATGCGTACCTCATAAAAACTGGAATTTTAAAAGACCATGGAGCTGTGTTTGCTTTGCCCAGCACCTCTCTCCCATAGTGCCCATCATGGCTCCTGCCTGGCTGTACTGCAGGGATGATGACAGCGAAAACCTTGTTAAAGACATTCTACCACTGAAACAAATTCGATTCAGCCAGCAGCACTTTTGTGTTGGAGGACTAAAATAAGACGGGTCTGCTGCAGTTCTTTTCTTGAGGTGAATTGACACCTGTGATAGCAATAGCAGGTGGCTTTTTTTTTTTTCCTTTCTATCAAAAGCCTTCCTTTAGGACTGAAAAGAACAAAGGATCTCTCAAACCACCGTTTGTTCTGTTTTTATGTGTTGTTCCAACAGTACGTATTTTGCCCACTGAATATGGCAAATGAAGCCGGTTGTGTCTTTCAGGCAGAAATCTCTCTCCCATCTGGCACATTTCAGGGTCCGAACGCACTGCTTCTATAAAAGCAGAACGAGAAAGCGCAGAAACAAGGATTTTTTAATCAGCGGGGCGAATCTTTAAATACAATATCCAGGCTACCTCCACGTGGAGAAAAAAGTGACGTAATGCTCTGCGGAAACAAAAAGGCGAGGGCCGGGGCAGCGCGGTGCGGGCGGCTGGGCGGCACTCCCGGACCGAGCCGAACCCGACCGGACCGGACCGGACCGGGCCGAGCCGCGGCGGCCCCGGGGCAGCGCCGCCCTCACGGCCCGCCCGCCTCGCGCCGCGCCGCCAGGTGGCGCTCCCGCGCCGGGAATCGCCCTGGGCGGGCCCCACACTGCCCGGGAGTGCCAGCCTGGGAGTGCCAGCCTGGGAGTGCCCCACACCGCCCGGGAGTGCCAGCCTGGGAGTGCCAGCCTGGGAGTGCCCCACACCGCCCGGGAGTGCCCCACACCGCCCGGGAGGGCCCCACATCGCCGGCAGCGCCTCACACCGTCCGGGAGTGCCAGCCTGCGAGTGCCAGCCTGGGAGTGCCCCACACCGCCCGGGAGTGCCCGGTCAGCAGCGCCCACCCGCCGGCCCCAGCCCGGCCCCGCCTGTGCCTCGGCAGACTGCCGCTCAGCAGCCTTGTAAATGCAATGGCGCTGCTGCTCCGTAACCACGAGCCGCTTATGAGCGAGACAGCCTGTGCTTAGGGAACCATAGCGCTCCAGAGCTGTTCGGGAGATTTTCTCCTGGTAGGCATGCTGTACAGCATTGCAGAAACTTATACCGGCGGCTAATGTGGTGCTAAAAAGAGCGTTAAAAGAGCCAAATAACTACTAGCCTGTGTAAAGATTTTATGTTAACTCCCCGAACTCGTAACTAAGAGCTCCCACTCACACTTGGAGTATTATTGCCAGGTCTGGAGCCCTCAGTACAGACAAAGGTGTGGACCTGTTGTAGCGAGTCCAGCAGAGGGCAAAAAATTGATCAGAGGGCTGGACCAGATATCCTATGAGGAAAAGCTGGGTAAACTGATGCTTTGCCCAGATACCCCCCATCCCTGAAAACATTCAAGGTCAGTTCAGACAGGACTCTGAGTTACCTGATCTGGTTGAATATGTCTCTGCCCATTGCAGGAAGTGGTTGGACTAGGTGACCTTTAATTCTCACTTCCAAACCAAACTTTTCAGTGGTTCCATGGTTCTATGGCTGTGCTGCTACTTGACATGAACCTGGAAAGAAATGGACTCCTCTCTGTCTTTCAGGAGGCATCTGGCTGTGTGTGTCATTTTTCAGAAATTGTTGCTGCCAGCTGAAGGAAGCTATTGAAAGTACTTATGGTGGCTGCTAGTGTCAAACCAGTTATAGATAGCACACCAATTTTCAGATAATGTTGCCAATTAAAATAACATACACACAAGAGCTTTACTTCTTCAAGATCTTTCCATTCTGTCTCTACCACCAAGGAATTATCTGCTGTATCCATGACATCTCTTTGCATGGACTGGCTAACCAATTTGTACCAAAAGATGCACTGAAAGAGAAAAAAAGCAGAATAATGTTGCAGAATAAGCAACAGAAATAAAGAGATCTGAGTTACTTTACTTTATGTTAACTTGCCATTCTGGCATGTTTCACTCTCCTAAAATAACCAAGTTGATGACAATATTTTTTATTTAGGGAGAGAAGAGACCCATTTCTATTCATTTTAAAATAAATTAAGGGGCAATACTCGTGCCAATATCTGGAGTATTTTGTCTACACCCCAGAGTTTTCCATTGTTAATGCCTGTTGCACATTCTCTACTTTGTTGTGCTTAGTATGGATGCGTAAGAATTAAGCATAGATGTATTCAGAATGAGCCCTCTACTCCAGGAAAAAACAAACAAATCCTCAATTATAATAAGCCACAAAAGCAGGAATAAACTTATCAAACCTAGGTTGTTTGTGAAGGTGAAAATAGGTAGTAATTATTTATAACTGGAACAGCTAGTAAACATACAAAATACCTATATTAATATTATTTAGAGCTTTAATTACTCATACAGAGATAAGAATATGTAGTTAAGTGTTATGAGCTCTGTGGATCTTGTTAATAAGCAGCTTCAGTGGGGTACATTTCTTATTGCAGGATACAAAATTCTTCACACCTGTAACTTCTATTGTCTCCCTCCTTTTGTGTTATAGAGAGTGTAGAATAGTACTGGGTGGTGTAAAAAGTGATTAAAGGGTACTTATGACATAAAGAATTTAATAAGCTGAATGATCAATTTGCATTGATGCTTATCCTGCTTATAACGCCAAATTGAAATATATTCTTAGTGGAAAACTTCCTGTGTCTTTGTTTTAAGAATATTATTTATAGCATTGATTCATACCGTTAACCTTCTGCTCTTCCTTGAATTTACTTGCTCACTTTTTATTCTGATTTCTTCCTTTTTCTCTGTAGTCTTCTCTGGTTTTTCACATTCACCCACATCATCTTCAGCTCTCTGACATTTCAGTCTGTTGATGCACATAAACATTCTGCCAAAACAAGTTAGCTAGAAATAGGGCCATCCTTAGTGACTGCTCCACTTTCAGCACCACATTTTACCAGCTGTGATTGACAGAGCTCATGCTGTCATGCCTAATAGTTCCTAAGTGGTGATTAACTGGGCTAGTGATAAAGGAATGGGGGTTGATGGACACCTAACTTTCTGCTGCACTAATCCCACCCAGGTGCAGATTCTTTACTCTTTCAGAAATGCCACACTGCATGATTTGCTGTGTTTTGCTAATTATTATGGTGGTTTGGTTGTTCATTTTGCCTATACTCACCTCATTTATGAGCTCTGCTGAGTCTCACCCTGAGGAAATTTGAAATGCAGGGGCTGCATGAAGGCGAGAGAATGGAAGTAGAACATCTGAAAAGAATCTGCCAAAAGCCTGATGCTTTGATTTAACGGTATGAAATGACAACTCAAGTTATGGAATTTAGGAAGTAGGTTCTGGATCTAAGTTCCAAGAATGTATGAGGATTTTTAAAGCAATGTTACTCTCCCAGGCAGTCTCTTTGCATCATGCTTTTATTCTTTCTCTTCTAACTTTTGTCTGTTTTGTCCTACCATACTCTTAATTATCCAGGCTATAATAATCTGAACTCTAATAATACCCCACTTTCCATTGTCTATGTCTGTCTGCATGTTCCAAGAAGCAAAAGAATTATTTTGAGAATTTTTTAAGCCTCTCATAAATCACTGTAAGACTTCCTTTATATTTATGTGTACTGTATTATTATGTCTGTGGATGCATTTGGTCCCCCACAAAATATTAGTGGTTTAAGCAGAATTGTACATTACAGGATGACAGGTTGTGTACAAAGCTGTTGCACAACACCAGAACACTTGAATGTACTACACGTTCAAAGTATGTCATAAAGGAGGATCTGGAGCTGACATATTTTCTCACTCAAAAAGAATCTAAATAACCATTAAAAAAATTCATGAGAGACTGTGAAATCTCTGGAATAAAACTCAGAAGATGTAATGAGGCTTAAATTTCTTGCATTGCGTTAGGCTTGTGACCAACTTTGGGTATGCTTATAGTAAAGCTTTGGTTAAGATTAGGCATATACCCTCAACACAAGAATTGCTATCCTATCGTGGTTTGCATTGTCAAGTGTTTGTTCTTAATGTGCACAAAGTAAATAGTTCTCAGATAAATTTGATAGAAATTTTTGATGAGTTGGGCAGGCACTTCAAAAGTGCACATATAGCAGTTCAGCTGGTAATTAGTTAAAGTACCTGGTTCTTTGAGACATGTGAGCCACCTTATATTTATTTTTTGCTGGTCTTTTCTTTACCACTGTTCCCATGGGGAGATGGCTATTCATTACCTGTACAGTACACAAGAACAGTTCAACATGAGCTGGAGCAGAAATGACACTGAGATAAAGGTTGCACTAATGAGAAACTGGAGCACAAAGCTTTTAAATGAAAATCTAAAAACATCTCCTTATGTTTATCAGGCTTGCTTTAAGGGCCAGAGAATTCAGTGAGTTTTGGTATTTAAATATCAGGCTAGCATCACTCCGAGTAATTTTCTTGCAATGGTTCCAGGAATTCACTTAGTATCATGTCAGATATTCCTCACCAGCTCTTCTGAAGTACAACCAACCTCCTCTCATGTTGTGCTCCTTATAAATAAATGCAGACAGCCTTTAATGATTGTGATGATTCAGATGATCCTCATCTGTAAGCTAATGATAATGCCTCTCTGACTGAAAGATTTGTAAGGCTACAGTCATTGACATTTGTGACACACATAACTCTGCAGGCACAGCTTTTGAAAAGCCTATAAATAGAATAGCCCGTTATATCTTTGTCAAGGAGAAAGGTTTGTTGCTTTTTTAAAAATCTAAAATTAAGCAATATTTGGTAATATTCCCCTTTAGATGCCATAGAATTTCGAAGACAAATTACGTTTTTTTTTTTTTAACTGTGGATTACTGCAGTAAAATTTAATGTTTTATGATTTATGTGAAATCTTGAGATTAGCTGCTCAGTGCATTTTGGAAATTTGCAGTATTCATTGCGCAAGTACTACCAAGAATATATGCTTGAGTACTCCGAGGACTGGATTTCATCAGCAGAATTACATTTAGAAAATTAAAACAACTGGAGGACAACTGTATTGTTCATGTATAGGGCACGACTGCTGGAAAATGCAGAATCAGAAAATGATGCAAGAAAAGGAAGAGATGCCAAAGAAAAAACTTGGAAAAGCACGTATTTATGAGTATAGTATTTAAGGCCTTTACAGGAAAAAAGGCTTTATGAATGAATAAATTTTATACTACTTAGATTTTGATTTTACCATAATACCCACAGTAGCTAATAAACCTTGTCTTCTTTGCATACTAAATGACTTTTCAGTCTTCCAAATTTATTGAGAAGTGTTTTTCATATACTTTTAGAAATTCATTTTGTGGTCTCAGTATTTTCTAGCTGATGTATGTCAAAGGTATAATAAAGAAGACTGAGAGTTAAAGAGTATTTTAAATAAATATTCCCATGCTAAATGTATGTCTGCAAAGTTGATACAGTAGTGCAACTATTCCCTAAATAGTGTAATGTGTGCAGGTTTATGGCTAGAGATTAATTGTGCCTTAAAAAGACACTCTGTAATTTTTCCTTGTACCAAGAAGTGTAAGGTGCTCGTAGGGATTATGCCAATCACAACAACAAATGTACAGGAGAATACTGGATTCACAGTAGCTGGCTGTTACTGCAAACTACCACAATACGCTTAGAAAAGGAGTATAATTGTTCCTCTGCTAATACACTTCCTAAAGCAAGAACCCCTTGTGAGGTAAGTTCATATGGAAGCACAGATGTTGGGCTAAGCCATATGACTTGTCTGAAAGGGGTTTCTTCATTTGTTTCATGAACAGTCTGTTGCTTACATTGGTAGACAGAGAGACTAGAAACTTTCTGGTTCTGTTGCTCCTACAGTTACTGCTTCGAATTGTTTTGTTGATTACTTAAAATTCTGAAAAATATATTTAGAATAAAGCAATAATGTACAGGCTATGAAAGCAAAAGTAGAATTTTTAAGTGAAGTTATTAACTTTGTCTGCATTAAACAGAGGGAAAGTTCAAAACATAAAATTTGTGCATGAAAATTTTTTAATTATTCTCATGTAGTTTTGAAAGAGAAGACAAACAAAGCTCTAAGTACTTATTAAGATTAGTAGGTTTACCAGGAACACTCTGCCTAGTGTTCTTGTTTGTACTACTGTCAATGTATCTGCAGCCTATGAATTTCACCTATGAATTGCTGGCATTAGTTGTTGCTGCCTAAGATGCATTTCCTCTTATAGACAAATTTCTATTTTAATTCAGTTTCGAAGCATTAACATCAAGACATACTTTTGATTTTCTTTTCAGATTTTCAACACTTTAGAGGAAGGATTTAGGGTATTTATTGCCTTAGCAGTTTGACTGGAGATCCCATTTCATAGTTTGACAGTGCTGTGCTGGTAAAATGTTCTTCCATCTCCTTCGCCACTTCTCCAGCACACAGCCAAGTATGTAAATAAGTAAATGAGTAAGTAAATAAACAAATAAATAAAGTCTGCCTGATAAGACACTTTACCTCTGTTATTTATGTCCTTAGATGAGTTGTATGTATATAATTTGTGTCTAACATTTTATTTGTCTAAACAAGACCAGTAAATGAGAGCCTGCAGAAATGGTGTTTCACAAAGAAAAAAATGGGGTTTTTCTTAGTGAATCCCGTGATGCAGTCTGCATAAACAATGCAGCCAAATGGAGGTATAATTTCCCCTTGTTTAAGTATTACTGAAATCTGAATGCTAAAATTGCTTCCTAACTTTTCAGAGTAAACATTGATTGCCTTTTCTTCACCAAGCTTCAACATGGAATAATTAGGTGTAGGACAGAGTAAATTGGTTTTGGTTGTTGGCGTTTTTAGGTTTTTTTTGTTGTTGTTGTTTTTTGTTTTGTTTTGATTTGGTTTGGTTTGTTTTGGGATTTTTTGTTTGTATTTTTTGTTTTGTTTTGTTTTGCTTTGCTTTGCTTTGGTTTTTTTAACTAATCCAGTGAATTCTGGAGTATATCCAGAGTATAGTGAGAGGTGTGCTGCTTCAGTCAGTGCAAAAATTCTTCTTTGTAGGAGGAATTCTTCAAAGAAGGGACTTGGGAAGATGGTAAGAGGGGAAGAATCTGAGCCATTTCCACACAGCCATGTTTATCAGCACTGGAACTACTTCACTTATACATGTGAAGATCTGACGGGACTTTAAGAAAGTTTATTTTTGAAATACCTTGTTTTAAAATATTGAACCTTATATATTACAGCTAATATTGCCATTAAAAACTCTGATTTGTCAGCGCAAGATTTCAAGGAAAAGCAGTTTGATTTTGCCTTGATAAAAATGCAAAGGATTCTTCCATCTTTGTTCAAGTCTGAAATTTTTGGTCACATTTTAGTCACTTTTTCCACTGGAAAAATTATCAGGTAAGTCCTTGTTAAAGTCTCATCTAAAATTAATTAGACAATCTAGATTTTAGCCTTGATATTGTCTTTAAAAAGTGCTGTATGGAAATTTATGACTTTTTTGTCAATATCTTTCTTCACTACATTGGAACTTTTTCTTCAATATAAATCTATTTCTTGGTTGTGCCTAGGAAAATCAAATGTAGGATACAGCATGCTGCTGCCATTGTTGCTAGCGGTTTGAAACATTATTGCTCTGGTCTGTACTTGTCAGCAGAAGCTATTAATAGAAAAATGGCAAAACCTAAGACACCCTAATATAAATGCCAGAGAAAATGCCTAGAATCAGAGAAAACTCTGACAATAGGTTCCTTTAGAGTATTATTTTGTTAACAGTGCCAAAATATTCTATAGTTTAAACTGAACGCTGTTGTTAAGCTGGTTTTGTTTGAGGCATGATGCTGTTATATTATCCTGTTACCCTGTAAAAAAAATCTAATATAGTCTGTGTTTGTAGATCAAATTACTGAAAGTATAGTATTAAAAAAAAAAAAACAAAAAAACCAGCTGGTTTGAAATGTGGTGTAATGTAATACTTGATATACCGGCTCATTTGAGAGGGGTATGTGAGTGAGTGAGTGATTGATTGTAAATATTTTTCATGTTTCCATTACTGAGCAAGACTTTTGACCTTGCAATTCAAGATTTATATCATCTGGATGTGATTTTTTTTTTTTTTTTTTTTTTTTTTTAGCTATGATCTTGAGATCTCTAAGGTCTATTTATTACAGCAAATTCAGAGAATTTTACCTTGCACTGCAGAAATAAGCCATACCGTTTGGGATTGTAGCAAACTTTTTGTTCCAGAGAGAGTAGTATACTTAAGTTTTCTTGTATATCAGAAAGAAAAGGAAGAGAGGAAAGAAGGGAGGAAGGAAAGGAGGGAGGGATGGAGGCAGGAAGGAAGGGAGGGAGGGATTGAAACATTTCTCCTTAGTCATATGTCACTACTCGTGTAGCTTACATTAACCATATTAAGGACTTTTCAGAAGTGGTGGGGATGGCTTTGAGACTTACAATAATGGCTTGGACAGGGATACAAACATTATACACTGAGGTCATCAGTCTGGAGTAGTTTTTTTTTTCCCCCAGAAAATAGTGACATGTGTAAAGAACGTGATATTTTGTGATGCTTTTCCTAACCCATTTCACAGTTTGTCCAGAGCCTTCTGAATGGCAACTCAGCCATGGTGTGTCAGTCCCTCCTCCCCATTTTGTTTTATAGTCAAACTTGCTAAGGATTCTGTCCTTATTCAGGTCATTTTGGATTCAGTATCAATCTCCAGGCTATATCACTAGAGTTTGGCCTCAAGCTGGACTTTGTGACTGTTCACAATCCCCTTTTTGGCAGCCCTGTTTTAAATCCACCTCACTGTCCATTTATCTACCTGATACTTAATCAGCTTGTTTATGAGGGTACTATAAAAGACAGTGTTGAAAGCCTTGATACAGTCAAGATAAACATATCCACATAGCCAGTAATCACCTTAGCAGATATTCATCACTGTTTTGCTTATCAAATGAAACTCACTCACAGAATAAAATTTTGTGTGAAGGCTGTTACCTCTAAATACATTGCACTTGGCAGCAAATATTTGATTTCACTTGGTGATGAGCATGCTGACAACCTTGGCAGTTAGGGCTTTTTCAGGACCAGGCCATAATGGGTTAGGCACTGCCACAGAAAAAAATTATTCTCAAACAGTAAAAGAATTGCTGGTACCATGCTTTTCAACTGTGTAACACTGTGGAATTTTATGGAGGGGTAACATTCATCTTCCATCTTCCATAAGTTAATTTCTGAACTCTGGAATATCTGATGTGTGAAAAGAGCAAAATAAAAAAAAAAGAACAGAAATCTTGAGACATTTACAAATCAAAGTGATGTGGTGGTGTCATCAAACTAAACTGCCATTGCATTTTACTTTTACATTAGCCTGTTTATATTGTCAAGGTTAAAAAATAAAGAGTAGGTGTTTATCACTGTAGGTGCTAGGTATTACTTGACAACTGAGACATGAGAGTTTAAATCTATTCATACTGAATTCAGCAGGAATTTTGGCAATGGTTTTAATGGGGTAAGGAGTTGGCCTTCATTTATAAAGAAAATCACAAAACCTGCAGAGCTTGTATAAGAATTGCAAAGAGGTATAATTTATTAGGGAGATTTGTTAGAACACAGGACGTAATCCTACAGAGCTAGTACAAGCATAATTCTTTCAACAGTTAATAAATTAGAACAGGGAAGCCTATGGTTCATAAGTAAATAACATATAAAGTAAAAAAAGACAAGATGAAAGGTGTACAAAAGTTTGCACAGAAGATAGAAACACTCCTATTTTACAATATGGGTTGAATACATATGCATTAAAGCATTAAAGCCCAGGTTTAAGATGAAATTAAAGATAATAAACAGGAAAATTTGCAGGTGATTCCAGTAACACCAAAAAAGAAAAAAAGAAAAAGAAAAAAGTAGAATTTGTATTTAAATAGTAATTTCTGGAGACACTAATGAGCATCAGAGGATGGAAATTTGATAAATCAAACTGACAAGTAATGAATTCTTGAAAATAATTGTGTGCATAAAATCATTACCTGATATTTCTTAATATACAAGTGTCTGCTTTCTCTGGCCTGCTACTGACCTGCTATTTTCCAAATTAACATAGATACTGGAACATAAAACAGGAAACTGGAGATTTTCTTATGGACTCATCATCATATAAGTTTTAAGAGCTCTTCCCTTTACCAAGCACAGTCTGAGAAGTGTTTAGCTATAAACCAGTGCCCAAAGAACAAATGAATTCTTTTTTTTTTTCCTTTCTTGAAGACATTAATGATACTTGGGATGAAACGAAAACATACAACCCCTTGAAAAAGTAGGTCATCTGTGACAGCATAGATGTAATTTGGAGTAATAATAAAGAAACAATACTGTAAAAAGCATGCAGTGCACTAGTATGCCACTTCTAGTGTCACTCTTCTGTACAAAACAGTCACTTGGAATTTCATAGTCACAGAGAGGTTGGAGTCTGTCACTCTGTAGGCAACTAGGAAGTTTTGTACAGGTGAGCAGTCCTTTTATAGTCTATATATTGCAGGACAGCAGTACAATACATACAAGCCAAGTAATTGTATAAAAAAACCAATCAAAACTTTTATACAGATGCAAATAATACTGACCACAAAAAATATGTTTTTTACTTGTTGTCAGAAGGTATTCAGAAATCAAGTGCCTCTATTGTGATTCATGAAATATAAACTAACAAGTAAAGTTGTTTTTGTTGTTTTTATCACCCTCTTTACACATGATAACAAAAAATGCAACTATTTAAAACAGGCATATTTGTATGTGCCATTGTGATTAGTGATGTCCACTCAAAATGCTGACATTTGATATCTACATCTGGATGCACTGTCCCTGCCCTAGCCCATTTATTGGGGGTGGAACTTCCAGCTTCCCATTGCAAGACCAATCATACATATCCTTTCAAGGGATGGGAGGTGCTTAGGAGGCAATTACTATCATATTGTCAAATTGCATCTCCATCCTTATACTCACTTGACTGGGCTATTTAGTTTAGGGGGCACTTTCTTTTTGTCTCTGCATGGGGCAAGTGATTTAATGACCATGGATGCAAACATGGCAGAGGTACTCAGTGCCTTCATAGCCTCAGTCTTGCCAGCAAAGACTGGTGAAGAGATTCAAGGGGAAGAAAGTGGATGCAGATCAAACCCTAGTTTATTTGACCCATAGTATGCCCATGATCAAGCTTCTTCGAAGTTTTCTGAAAGAGCTGATTAATATCTTCACAAAGCTGCTCTTTAGCATCTTTGAAAACATGAAAATTGGAGGATGTCTGAGATGACTGAAGGAAGTACAATATTATGTTTCTGTGTTGGTTTTGCACAGCCTGATTTTTGGTAATGGAGGGGCCACTGAGGTGATTTCTGTGAGAAGCTGCTGAAGCTTCCACCATGTCTGTCAGAGCCAAGCCCTGATGGCTCTGAAGATGGACACACTGCTGGCCAAAGCTGGGCCAATGAGAGAGGTTGGTAACACCTCTGTGACAACATATTTAGGAAGAAAATCAAAACAGTAGGGGGACACAGGTTTTTTTATTCTACCCAGAGAACAGGAGGAGATGAGAACATGTGAGGGAAACATGGCAACACCGAGGTCAATGCAGAAGGAAGGGCAGGAGCTGCTCCAGGCACTGTACCCGAGATTCCTCTGCAGGCTGTGGTGAGACCATGGTGAAGCAGCTGAGCCCTGCAGCCCATTGGCATCTATGGAGGATGAGAGATCCACCCACAGCCCATGGGGATCCATGGGGATGCAGAGATCCACCCACAGCCCATGGGGATCCACAGGGATGCAGAGAACCACTCACAGCCCGTGGGAATCTATGGGGGATGCAGAGATCTACCCACAGCCCATGGGGATACACAGGGGATGCAGAGATCCACCCACAGCCCATGGGGATCCATAGGGATGCAGAGATCCACCCACAGCCCATGGAGATCCATAGGGATGCAGAGATCCACCCACAGCCCATGGGGATCCATAGGGATGCAGAGATCTACCCACAGCCCATGGGGATCCATGGGGGATGCAGAGATCCATCCACAGCCCATGGAGGTGCCCGTGCCTGAACAGGTGGGTGCCTGGATGAGTCTGTGATCCTGTGGGAGACCTGGGGCAGAGTGAGGGCCCTGCTTCCAGGCTGAAGCAGCCTGTCCTTGGAGAACTGCACCCTGTGGAAGAGTGACCCATGCTGCAGCAGTTTTGGGAGGACTGTGTGCCTGTGGGAGGGACTCACATTGCAGCAGCTTTGGTAGGGCTGCTGCTTGTGAGGTTGGACCCACACTGGAGAAGTTCATGGAGAGCTGTCTCCTTTGGGAGGGACTCCATAGCCTCGCAGGGGATGGACTCCTCTCCTGTGACAGTGGAAGGTCTTGGGTGATAAACTGACCAAACCCCTGTCTCCTTGAGCTTTTGGTGGGAAGAAGGCATGGGCTGGAGGAAAAAGAGGGTTTTTAAAGGGCTTATTTTCTACTCATTATACTCCTCTGATTTTGCTCATCATAAATTCACTTTGTACTTCTGAGTTGAGCCTTTTTTGCCCTTGGAGTGTTTTCTCCTGGTCCTGATCTCAGCTGTTGAACCCTTTGTTGATTTTTCTCTCCTCTGCCTAGCTGTGGCAGGGGAGGGTGAGTAAGCAACTTCTGTGGGTGCCTGGCATTTGGCCAGTGTCAGACCTTGACAACTTCTAATCAAAAAGTACCAAAATAACTATCTGAGGAAATACAAACTAGTCCACCCACTTTGATGCTAGAGTAGTGTAGTGGTTTTGGTTTGCCAGTCCGAGTCACAGCACCAATTAATATTGGGGGTTGAGCACTGGTTAAAGGCCAATACACTCACTAAAATTATTTGCTCATTTTCTGCTGTGAGATAAGGATTAGGAGAAGAACAAAAGCAGGCTCAAAACCTTGAAAAGTGTAAAGAAAACTTTATTAGCAGAACTAAAAGCAGAATAGTAAGAATCAGAATAAACCTTCAGAACACTTTTCCTCCCCCCTCCTCCTCTTTCCTTTCCCACTGACAACATAAAGAGACAAAATCTGGGACTTTCAGCCAGTGTTCCACCTCCAAAACAATCTTTCTTCAGTTCACTTAGGGAGAGGTGTCTCTCCTGCCATGCTATGGACACGTTTCCACAAGAATAGGTTCTCTCATGGCTTTTATTTTCACAAATAGCAGCCCCCGGGAAATCTGCAATCATGAATCTTCCCACAGTTTGGTAGTTTTCCCACAACTACATCATGGATCATCTCAGCTTATTGGGGTGCAGTTTTAAGTATGAGCTGTTCTGACATAGAGACTAAAGTTCTTTTCAGCTCTGGGAAAGAGAGATCTTCTTCTTCTGTCCTAGGGACAGGGTTTCTCATCTCGCTCATCTCTCTCTACATTCAAGCTTCTCATCAAATCACAGTTATTTCAACATCTGCTTGCTTTGGCACTGGTACCTCTGCTCATGGTTGTGGTTAGAATACGGCATCGCCCCAATGCATTCCATAAGTTACAGGGGAAAAGCGCCTTATGTATTGATTACATCTTCACCATAGCTTTAAAGGAGAATTTCAATCCAAGACTAAGGCATCTTCTCATTCTTCTCCCATTTGGGCTTTGCCTCCTCTTTCTTCACTGACATTGGTGTCTCTATGTTTCTCTTTTCATGTGCCTTCAACTTTCCTTTTTTCTGATTCGAGAGAAGTGGAACCCAGTGATTGTTCTGTTTTTAAATGGAATTTTATAGTACTGACAGAGTTAGTCTTACCCAGGTCTTTAGGAATTGGCCTTTCACTGTTGATTATATAATCTCTGTCAGGCAATGATGTTGAAGGCTCGCAGTGTTGATTTTGGCTGCATAATTTCACGTGCCACCCAGATGATTCTTTTAGCAGTATGATTCTGGCTGCCAGGCTGAGGGGCTGTGTGGGAACCCAGGAAATGGCATGGCAGAATCCCAGCAGCCAGGGCCCAGCCCAGCCTGGCCCAGAGCTGATCCCCAGGCCCAGTGGCCCCCAACTTGCCCCGGGCCAGCAGCAGGGCAGGGCTTAGTGGTGGCCTTGCCCCAGCCAGTGGAGCCTCCTCACCCCCACCCAGCCACCGCTTCAAAAACCAGAAACAAGACAGAGATTTTCCCTCTTCTTTTCTTAAATATATGGAACTAGGGTGGTTCTAGCTGGTTATTGGTTCTATCAGCCACAGAGGAAGCTGTAATATTTCTACAGGGAAGGTCTATTCCTTTTCATTACCAAAAAGACTTAATAGAGGCAAATCCAGGACAGGTAGGTCATAGAGTCTTACTGAGTCTTACTGAGTCTTACTGAGTCTTACTGAGTCTTACTGAAAAATATTTCTGTGCCTGTGACTCTTAGCCTTGATTTTTCAAGGGTCAAACACGCTTGACACACTGAATTTCCTTTAGTGAAAAAATAGCCAGACTTTTGATCATTAGGAGAGAAATGGGTGTCCTTTACTTCAGCAAGGCTTTTGACAGTCTTCCACAATACTCTATCCAAGTTAGGATGACACAATCTGAATGGGAGAAAAAATAGATGTGTACAAATTTCTTTGCATTGTTAGGCTTAGCAGGTCGAGCTGAAATGAGTTGTACTTTACCAGGTTTCTGGCAACAAGTTGGGCAATCCAGGGACTGACCATGCACAGCACCTTGATTGTTAACATGGAGGAGTTTATGGAATGCTTGCATATAAGGTGTTCTGTAAACAGCATGGGGGTATCAGTTGATATGTCTGAAGGCTAGCTGTCCAGAGGAACCTGGAGAGCTGGAGGAATGGATTGCCATGAAATTAATTATATTCAACAAACACAAACTCATGTACCTGGGAAGGAATATACCTCTTTATAAGTGCTGGAGACTCACCAGATGATAAGCAGCTCTTCTGCAAGAGGATTGTACGTTGTGGTGGATGGTAGGAGCCTGTGATGTGTTCTGGAAGCAAAGAAGGCCAACAACAACTCTGTGAAGATAGAGGGTTTCTACAGACTAGGGACCATTTAGTGTGGAGAGGAGGCTTTAGGGCAACCCAACAGCAGGTCTTTGGTGCTGACAGGCAATTGAGGAAGCACCAGCCAGTCTGTTCACATTAGAGTGTGAGAGAAGGCTGAGAAGTACTGTGCAGGTGCTGAAACGAGACACTCAGACTGGATCATCTGGAGGACAGTTAAGCAGCAGAGCAAAGCAGGCCATAAAATTTATGTTGCCAATCTAGTCTGACCTCGTATCAGAACAACTACAGGGAGACGTCATCAGGTTTTCATCAGCCTGAGTTGTGTCCATGTTCCTATACTATGGTCTTGTTTTAAATTGGTGCCGGTAGGGACATGAAAAACTAGGGGCAGCTAGATTATAAAAACAGTAGAGGAGTGGTCAGTGGAGCAGTCAAGTCAAGATGCCATTCCAAGAACCCTTACAACACAGCCTCCCCTTGCCATCACGTAGTGACTGATTGTCCTGTCTGCTTTGACTGCTTATATAAATGCAGTCCTGTGTCAACACCACACTAAATCAGTTTTGCTTTCAACAAACACATCACAGTATCTGTACAAAAGCAGTATGAAGCAGTTTAATCAATTCAGTCATTAATCAGTTTTGCAGGAGAATTTGAGATAGATTTTGGCATAAAAATGCAGCTTTGTATTTCTTAATATTTTCTTCTTATATCACGATCAGAAGCTCAAATTCATACTTGTGGTTTTGGTATTACTTTATTTGTTGGTGTCGTGTGGAAGCAGGTTATGTGTGGAAATATATATGTCTTTATAATTGTCTTTAATTGTCTACTGTCTATGTATGTTCTTAATATTGTCAGATTCAGAATAGGCTTAAGAAAAAACTATACTGAAAAACCTAGTACTAAAAGTTGGTATGAAATTTTAAGTATTACAGTTTTTGGTTTTGTTTTGGAAAAAAAAGAGGTTCTAGCCTTTATGAATGTGAAAACAAACTTATGAATGTCTGTGTCACACTGAGGAGTCTAGATACTCCTTTAAATTTTGAAAGGTCTGATTTATTCCTGACACCTTTATAAAAGCTCAGAATGTGATGGCAGAGCCCCAGCCAAAAGTAGTTTGAAAAGTATCAAGAAACCTTCATAGTACCTTCAAAGGAGGCACTTAAAATGTTTCACACTGCATGTGTAGAAATGTAAGGGGGAATGACATGTCTGTAGTTTCTGATTCCCCATTTAGCATTTGAAAGCTAACATAGGAAGACAGCAAATATTCTGTTTGCAACAGGGCAATATTCAATTGTCTTTTAGGAGAGAAATGGCCTCTTCCAGCTTTTAAATATTACATTGAGGCAAGCCTTTTCATTTCTTTCTCCCACCAAGGATTGTCTTATTCCTGTAACTCCTGTTAATGCTTTTGCACACATGCACAATTAAAACAAATTTTTCAAAAAGCAGGTGCTCTAAAATCTATTTGAATCCAGCTGCTGATAATATGTAACCATAAAAAAAAAAAAAAAAACCAGGATAAACTTTAGAGCCTAACGTCTTTTTCTTAATCTAATGTATTTTCCTACTCTCTCCAAACTTTCCCTTTTTTTGGCAAGGTACTTTGACCCATTAAAAACAATTTGATTCATTTTCCATTATGAAAGGTAAAAGCCATTTGTATTCCCAGTCTGTTTTAACTGTATGTAACTTAGTCACTTGAAATGTAATCTGTTAAATGATTTCTGAGCTTGAAAAGCAGGTTGATATCTAGCACTCTCATGGCACTCCAGACCCCTTAGGATTTGTGTGTTTCCATGCAAGGGAAATAGCAAGTACCCAAAGTTAAAAGCAGACAATCTAATGGTTTCCTAGCTTGTTTGCTTTCAATATCTTTCAGGAATGAAGTGGAGGAAGCTGCTGAAAGGTGAATGGGAACAAAAAGAAATGTATAAAAGGGTTTATCATCATAAAAGGTGAGTGAAATAGAGTGGATGTTTCATGCTGTTTCTTGTGCAA
Source organism: Erithacus rubecula (assembly GCF_903797595.1). Classification (NCBI taxonomy): domain Eukaryota; kingdom Metazoa; phylum Chordata; class Aves; order Passeriformes; family Muscicapidae; genus Erithacus; species Erithacus rubecula. The sequence continues at coordinate 3,588,189 of NC_136661.1, forward strand.
TTTCAACTTGCCATTTACCCTAGCACAAATGGATATGGGAACTGCCCTAACAGAAATTATTTTGGATCCTGTTGCACAATAAATTAGATAGTGTCTTGGATATCTGTGTCTAAGCTAACTTTTCTTTACCTCAGATGTTTTTGAAGACCTCTCCAGTAATGGTGAATAATAATAAAGTTCCTACACAGTCTTCCATTCTGCACGTCTGAGATCCTTCTTCTTGTAACTGTGACCTCTCGTATCCTTCTCTTATTGTTTTAGGGTATAACCATCTCTACATTTCTACAGAGGATTCTCCTTCCAGACTTCAGCTACTGAGGAATAAAAGACGATGTGCTGTGACCTTTTATACTAGCACTTCAGAGTCCCATATGAATTGCAATTACATTTTCTCTTTTTGGCATGTGTGGCCCCTCAAGGCTTTACACAGCTGATGATCTGTGGCAGGTCTCTCCTGAGTATCAGAAACAAGATTGCCCAGATGAACAACAGCTGCACATTCAAGTACAGAAGTATTTCTCATGCAAAAAGCTATAAGAATTCTTCCTGGAAAAATAAAAAAAAGCATACAATAAGACATTAGTTAGCAACAAAAATACTGTGTTTTTCAGTTGAAAACCCATTCCACTCCTACCTTGACAGTATACATTCATAATTCATACTTATTAAATATCTGTGGAAGCCAGTCATTCAGTGATCTAAGAAAAAAACATGGGGAGCAGCATATACAATGAAAAGTGTGGTGATTCATGTGTTTCTCTTGCTAAGAAAATTATTTCTTATTAGAAGACTTGAAATAAATGTATCTTAGAGAAGATAGATACTCAAATCTAGAGACAGGGGATATACTGAGCTACCTTGAGAATATCTAGAAGCTATATTCATTACTTATGAACATGTTTGTTAATAAACCTTCCAGTCAGTTTACTAACAAAACTTGAATGAGCATCTTGGTCTTGTGATTTTCTTTTGATTCCTGTTTTGTGAATTCAGCAGAATTGGGAGAAAAAAAAGTCTGTGCAAAAAAGCAAGGAGTTTTTTCTAACTGCTCTAAGAAGTCAGTGAGATTCAGAAACCTCACAAAAGAAGAGCTTTAAGAAGGATGACCATTAACACTCTAAGAAATTAAAACAGTGCTTCTCTTTGAACTTTTACATTTGGAAAAAAATATCCTCCCCGATTGCCCCGTTTGTATGGCTCTATGGGTGAAAAGTTTTGCCTTGCCATTAATCAACTTGCAATTGAATTGTCATCCATGATTTGTGATCCTTTGCTATCAGACCAAACAAGTTCTCAGTGTGCTGTAAAGCACATTTTAAAAAACTGTTTATCAAGTTTGCTTCCATCTTGATGAAGGAGAGTAAGAAAATGCCTAAAAATATTTTAAAACAATAATTTCTATTTTGTTTGTTTGTTTGACTTGCCACATCTTTGTGCTCAATATGACTTGTTTGTAAACAAATCTCTTGGCAGACAAAAACTGTAGATCATTGCAATATTTTAAGAAAAAGGGAGACATTCATGTCTACTTTATAGAGGTTTTGTGTAAATTATATTACATGGTAGATCTGCACGTGTGGAAAAGCAAAAGTCTGGAATCACTACAAAAATTAGGTGAAAAATATTTGCTGAAAAAGCAGGCTGCTTTTAGAAGTATCATTTGGCATTCATTTTTGACCATCACTTTTTAAAAACCTGGCTCCATTAGACTATCTTCAACATTTACCTAGTCTTCTGTGTCAACCTTGTGCAGACAAAAATACATATGCAAGGAGTCCTTATTTGTTTCTTAGACATAGAAAGAAATATAGCCTTTGAAGAAGCCATTGATGAAACAGTCTTATAAATTAAAACACCAACATCAACGAAAAAATCCGTAAGTAATCTGTATCCTGAAAATCCCCAGAAAACACCTGCCTGCTTTGCTTTCTTCACTATGTTCTATAATACTGAAAAATTCGTTAAATTTTTAGTATTTTTATTTTATTTGACTTGATTCACTTGATTATTAAAAGTATTGTCCAAAATCTGTGATTTGGATGGTAATAGAATCTTAATTTTCATGCAGTTTTTTAGGTTACTTAGCATGCAAATGCCAGGGGATGAAAACAGAAACTTAGAGCATGCATGTTACAGATGTTTAAAACAATGTTACAGAGCACATTAATATTTTTGGTGAAAGCTACTAGAATACTCTGCTCAGGCAAAAACCTGCACTATGATGACTAACATGATGGATCCACCCTGTACATGGTAAATTGGAAATTACCTGGAGCTGTGATATTACTGGATCTGCTTAACAGCTTATAAAAAACTCGGGGTGAGCAAAAAAGCAGAACATGATATAAGAACAGAGATAAAGCCATTTGAGTGAAAACTGGCACCAAATTAGAAGAAATATCGACTTTTTATAATTACAGTCTTTTATCTTATGTGAACTTCCAGCTGGCTAGGGAGGCCTGTTTATTAAAAAACGAGCAATCCCAGAAGAAAAACAAATTAAATTACAGGAAGCCACTTCTTACCAGTTTGAACTAGTTCTGTATTTTCTGCTGAAGTGATCAATTTTCTTTTATTCAAGTTATCAAATTACCTCCTCAGAGATTTTCAATTTCTTTGCAGCTGGTGGGTGCTTGGATAAAGCAGAGGATAGAATTCAGCTCACATTTTTTGAAGGGCTTTGGTATCTTTCAGGATAAAGAATTCAATGTAAATGTAAGATTATTATGTAGAAGAAGTGCTGTGAACTCGGAAAGCAATTAAAAAAGACAATGTGGAAATTATTATCAGGTTCATGAACAGAATAATGAAGGCTAATGCATCTTTTACAGGAATTGAAAAATGCAAATGAATAACAATGTTTATTTATAAACTATTATCAGTGTAGGCTGTGATGTGTTTGGAGATATAACATATTTTAAAATGAAAGACAAAATTGCTGGAGCATCTAAAAGAAAAAAAATATATACTAAATCCTGAATTCCAAGGTTATCATTTGAAATCTGTAGGGTTAATGACAGTCAAGGAAATAAATAATATGTTTATGCAAAAGCTTTTGGTTGGCTTAAATATTAACATGATATATTTTTATATGATATTGTATAAATTTTAGGAGAATAAAATGGAAATAAAATCACCTGTACAATATTCTCAGTGCTAATATTATTCTGAATGAGTCACCAGGAGAGATTTATCTGAGCTTAGCAATGTAACATTGTATCTGATATGGCTATAAAGATATTAAATGAAAGCTACACCTGTACTTTGGCAAATCTGTGCATACAAACTAATTTCTTTTTGAATTTTGTGAAACCTAATATTACTGAATTATATTAAAAATCAGAACACTTCTGCACAATATCTTTGTTCTCTACACCTCCAACATAGATGAGTGTATGGAAGGTAGAAGAAGAATTCGTCAAGGAGTGGTGGTGGAGGTAGTTTTTATATATTTTTCTCCCTGTGAATTTTAATTTTCTAAAATAATTTATGTGGATTGTGTACTTAGATCCATAGCCCTGTGCTAGGATATCCTTTTGGTACGTGAGGTTAAACTAATCTTAAAGTTATCTCACTCAAAATGTAGAAAGTTATGCTGGTCTGGGCTAGGGTGGACTTGCTTTTCGTCATGCTAGCAGCTTTGGCACTGTGTTTTGTGCTGAAAAGAGTGTTGATAGTACAGGGATGTTTTTATTTTTGTTGAGCAGTGCTTTCACAAGTTAGGTTGGAGGTTCACAAGCAGTTGGGAGAGGATAGTTGACACCAACTGACCAAAGGGATATTTCATACCATTATGATATTTCATGGCATTATGCTCAGCATATAAACTGGGGGGAGAAGGAAAAAAGGGATATTTGAAATGATGGCTTTTGTCATCCCAAGTGACTCATGATGGAGGCCCACTTTTCTGGGGACAGCTGGACACCTGCCTGCCCATAGGAGGGATGGTGAATTAATTAAATATTTTTATTTGCTTCCATGTGAGACTTTTGCTTTGCCTATTAAAATGTGTTTATTTTATCTACACCCATGAGTTTACTTTTACTCTTCCAGTTCTCCTCCCCATCTCACTGCAGGGGAGTGAATGAGCAGCTGTGTGAGGCTTAGTTTCCATCTGGGGTTAAACCATGAGAAAACCAAAACATCTGTGATGAGAGCTGTCTGTGGATGCTGCCAGTTTGCTTGTGGTCATTACTGAAACGTTGTGGAAATAAATGGAGAAGGGTAGTACCTTCCAGTACCTGAATGGAGCCTACAAGAAAGATGGAGAGGAACTATCTACAAGGACATGTGACATGATACATGGTAATGGCTATAAACAGAAAGAGAGTAGGTTTAGTTTAGATATTAGAAACAAAAATCCTTTGAGGGTTTTAAGACACTGGAACAGACTACTCGGAAAAGTTGTGGGTGCCCCATGCCTTGAAGTTTTCAGGACCAAGCTGGATATGGCTTTGAGTAACCTGGTCTAGGGGATTGGAGCTAGAATCTTTGAGGTTCCTTCCAACCCAGGTCATTCTGTGTTTCAGTGATTCAGTCTGGAACATTATGGTTTGGATAGCTGATGTACTAATGGGTGTGCTGGTTTCACATGGGGTGTGGGAGGTGTTGGAGGGAAGAGCACAGGGCCCAGAAACAGGAGGGCTGTCCCCTCTCTGGGAGCTTCCCCTGTGGGCTGTGGGGACCAGTCAGAGGGATGATTTAGCAGTTAGCATCCCAAGTAACCAATGAAAAGTTATTTCGCGTTCATAAATCACATTGGTAAGGCTAACTCGCTCTCTTTGGCCTTCTGGCCGCAAGGCCGATAGCAACCCCCAGGGCCCTGCGCAGCTCCGGGCTCGGTGGGGCTTCGGCTCAGCCTGGCTTGGCCTCTCGGCTCTGCTCAGCTCAGCTCCTGGTTCAGCCCGGCTCGGCCTCTTGACTCTGCTCAGCTCAGCTCCTGGTTCGGCCCAGCTTGGCTCCTTGGCTCTGCTCAGCTCAGCTCCTGGTTCGGCTCAACTCTACTCCTCGGCTCTGCTCAGCTCAGCTTCCGATTCAGCCCAGCTCGGCCCCTTGGCTCGGTTCCCAGTTCAGCCCGGCTTGGCCTCCCAGCTCCGGGCTCGGCTCCCAGTTTCTTTCTCCACGCGGCATGGCCGAGTGGGAGATGGGGAGCCACAGAAGCCTCTCCCTTCCCCCTGTTCTGAGAGGAGAGGCCCCCACCTGACCACGTGGTGGAAAGAAGTCCAGCCTTTTCCATGTGGTCCTAGCGCCCATGTTTTTCCCAGCGCGGCTTGGCCCAGCTCCTTCGCTTTCTAGATGCAAGTTTAACCCTTTTAGGCCTGGATGAGACTCTAGATTTCCTGAGCTCCCTGGAATGAAAAGAATAAAGCAAGAAGTCTACTGAAGTCAGTGAAATGGAAGGTAAGTTTTCCAGATGGGAAGACATTGAAGAGATGCCATTGATAAGTAGCTGAAAACCTTTTTTTGTGGGCTATAAGGGAACTGTGACTACACTAAAATTTCTTTAAACTGTGAAATATACTTGGGGAGGTTTTAAGCTCTTGAAAAAAGAGGACCTTTTGCCTTGAGGAAATGGGACTCTCTGTTTTGGGACCGGAAGTATGGACAGAGACATTTAATAGAAAAAGAGATGAAGAGAATTTTGTTTTTCAGCAGACTGCCTTTGAAAGTAGTACCCCAAGTGTGCAGCACAACCCGTCACACAGCTCTGGAGGGACTGTGGGGATGGGAGGACATAATGGTTTGCAGATCCGGGCAGATGCAGATTGTGAAAGTGAAGACACCCCCTGAGCCTAAACCAAAAAAGGTATCTTTTCTCTCTAAAGTGAACTGAAGTTGTTATTTAAGTAGATAACTGACCGAAGCGTTCTCTGTATGTTGCTGTTAAGAATTGTGGAAGGGGGAGGAGGGAATAAACTAGAAATCTTATTCTGAATTGTTTTTTTGTGTTATTAATAAATTTCTTCTTATACCCTTTTAAGTCTGCCTTGATTTTGCTCCTAAATCCTATCTCTAAAAGAAATTAAATATATTAAAATTGGTAAACCCATGTCAAACCCCAACAATGGGCAAAAAGACTGAGGGTTTTGAGGACAGATGGTTGTTGTTGTCATGCTCTATCTAGAGGCCAGTTAAAAGGAATTTCTTGGGGATCTGTCTTGAACCTATTTCCTTCAATTTATCTGTGGGTGTGTCCTCACAAAATTTATGGTTGAACCAAATTAGGATGTGGTTAAAAATAGATTCTTAGAGATCCATAGAAAACTTGAAGGAATGGACCAAAAGGAGTGCTGTTAAATTAAACAAGGATAAATGTAAATGTCTGTAACAGGTATGGACTAATCCCTCTGAATGGTACAAAGACTAGCCCTTTATATTGCCTGAGCATTGACTGACTGATGAGCAACTGTTGAAAAGGCCCTGGAGATACCAATGGATAGAAACTGGATCAGAAACATAGGCAGTAAGTAGATTGAAGAAGTGCTCATTTTCCTTGACAATTTTCTTGACACATTAGATTACCTCTGGAGGACTATATTCAGTTTTACAACTGTCATTCAGATAATTTGTGTCTTGGAAGAAGTTTAATTTACTTGAAGTAAATTTAAACAGGCAATTACAAAATCTCAAATAATAACACCTCTTTTGTTTTAGTTAAGTAATTAGTAGCATTTTAAATGTAATCTGTCTGTGTCTCTCCTGCTTCCTTACTGCATGGTACTTGAATGGTTTTTGACTGTTTTATTATGAAACCAACCAATAGCAAACAAAACATTCAAACTTGAGATAACATGAGCACAGTAAAGTAAAATGCAAAGGTGATGGAATAAAAGCATGATACATTATGTAGGAAAAATCATATTCATAAAGAAGAACAGTGAATGAACTTAGCATATCTTAACAAAGCAGGTAAAGCAAACAAAATATTTGTCCAAATCAGCCTTTTCAGGAAACTTCAATACTGAATGTTTAGGTCTTTTTTAAATCCTAGTTTCCTAAACAATGGAGAAGGTCTATGGACTGCTCTTTAATTAGATTACCGCTCCAAGGCGAGCTCCATGTCTAACAGGAGCCAACATTGTACTGTTGTGGCAAAGAAGGTTAACAGTATCCTGGCCTGCAACAGGTAAGGTGTTGACTGTGGCCCAGGAAGATGATCATTCCCCTCTACTCAGCTCTAAGATGGTAAAGGGACTGCACTGTCTCATCTGAGCCAAGTTTGAGATAGCTGGGCTGTTCAGGCTGGAGATTCAGGGGAAATATTGTCAATACGTGCAAATACCTGAACAGTGGCTGCAAATAAGACTGCACCAGGCTCTTTTCAGCCATGCCCAGTGACAGAACAGGAGGCAATGCCTGAAACACAGGAAGTTTCATCTGAATGTCAGAAAGCACTTTTTCATTGGAAGGTGACTGAGCACTAACACAGGTTGCCCAAAGCAGTTGTGAAATCCTCAGAAATATTCAAAAGGCATCTGGATGTTGTCCTGGGCAACATTTTCTAGGTGATCTTCCTTGTGCAGGGGTGATTGGACAAGATGATGTTCAGCAGCCATTTCCAACTTCATCCATCCTATGATTCTGTAATAAAAGCAGCGAATCAGTAATAAAAACCAGCTGCTTTTCTAAAGAAACAGAAAATTTTATAATTTTGGCTCAATTTTATAAAATTTTACTTGAATTTTTCTTCTGCAGATATTTAATATTTTTTGTTTACCTATTTATTTATTTATTTATTATTTATTATATATTTTTAGTGACACCACTCACTTACAGAAGGAACCTACCTCAAGAAAATATTAGCATTTTTATTAGCTTTTTTTTTTTTTTTTTACTTTAGAGATGTATATACCTTGGTACAGAGACACATTATAAAGATCTCTGAACATCTCAGTGGAATTGTGAGTGGCATCATTCATCTTAGTAATGATGTATCATAAAAGAGGCATGTATAAATAGGTGTAAATCTTTAGGCAAGTTTTGTGAAGAACAGAGTTAGCTTTTATATGAGACTCTAAATTCAAGACCTTCATAGAAACTAGAGTGTTAAGTGTAAAAAGGCTATTGCCATCTTTGATTAGAATTGACAGATTTTCTCCTCACAGACATATCAGTTAATTTAAAATAATATTTTTAATTGCTTTGGTTTTATGCAAATAAGATTAGTTCACATTTGATTAAATGTTTAATATTTATAAATAGCAGGAAAATACTTCTCCTGTATTTGTACAGAAAATAACAGAAATATGCTGTTACAAATATTAAATTTTTAGCTCCCTATCCCCACCAAAATCCGCTGTAAATGTCTAGATTCTGTCCTTAAAAATGCTTATTTCATTTCATTTTTTCAGACCAAGGGCCTGATAGTTGCATACTTTTCATGGATGAAATATTTGCTAATTAATTCCTTCCTGCAATTCTAATTTAAACAGCCTAGTTCCTTATATTATGCAACACAGTTATTTAGTGCAGCTATACAAGAAGCAGTTCACAAGGAGTGATCCTTGTGTATAAAAATTACATCTTCAAATGTGCCTATATCTTGTATGTGAGTTTAGCATAACACCAACACAATTCAATTAAAAATCACAATGGCTTTATCACTGTGCTTAGATCAAAGAACAAATAGCTGTAAGGAATTCAATTAAAAATTACTGATGGAATGTACTGGTAGTATGTGTTGTTTAATATAGAGTGGTTTATCTTAATTTATATTTTGGTCTGTATTCCTCTATTTGTCTACACAGTAGTGTTTCTGAGTGATTAATAACTACTGATAGTATTCAGGCTTGCCTAACAGTGTGAAATTCAATTGCAGAAGCAGGTGTCTGTATTTCTGCTTCTCCCTTGGTCTTGCAGAACTATGGCTGAAGGTGTTATCACACAGTTTCTAGTACTTCAAAAATATTTAATGCATGATTCATTTTTGATTCCCTGTGAAGTGACATGGAGTGTGTTGCTTGGGCTAGCCAGTACAAGATGCCAGTCTTAGAAGCACAGAGCTGTTTGGGTTGGGAGAAGTCTATAATCAGCTTGTCCAACTCCCCTGCCATGGGCAGGAACACCTTCCACTAGACCAGATTGCTCAAAGTCTGAGCCAGACAGAACTTGAACATTTCCAGTGATTGGGCATCCACAGCTTCTCTGGGTAGTCTGTTTCACTGTCTCACTATCAGCACAGCAAAAAATGTCATCCTTATGTTCAATCTAAAACTCTACTTTAAATTTTAAAACTATTGCCCCTTTTCCTGTCACTACGGGCCTTTGTAGAAAGTCTCTCTCCATCTTTCTTATGTAGTTTTTTTAAGGGTTTAAATATTGCCATAAGGTCTTTCTTAAGCCTTGTCTTCTTGAACAACTCCAATAATTTCATCACCTGAAGAGGGCCTACAAGAAAGTCAGTGAGGGCTCTTTTACAAGGGACTTTAGTGAAGGGTCATGTCTTCAACCAAAAGCAGGTAGATTTAGGTCCTGTAATACTTCTTTTCTAGTTGTATTTTACTGGATTAAGAAGATAACCTTGATATATTTCAAGGGTCTCCTGGATGGCTTAAGTCTTGGTATGCTGTCAGGATGGCTGAAGTCTCCTGATGGTATCAGAGCCTGAGTGTGTTTCTTCCTGACATAAGTTTACATCATCATACACCCTTCTAATGCACAGCGTGCAGCAAACAGCAGCTACAAGATTTCTTTTGTTAGCTTGGCCTTCAAATTTTTACCCATAATTCTCAACCCATCCATTGCTGCTTTTCAAAAGCAGCTTTGTGCATTCAATCCATAGTTTACAGACAGGGCAACCTTTCTACCTCTCCTTCTTTGTTTGTTGTCTCTGAATGGTATATAGCAATTTTTTGTTACCCATTGGTTTAATCCCAACATCATGCAACCACTAAATCACACTCTGATCCCAGTGGAACGCAGACAAGAATCAGAAGTAAGACTTGTAGGTTGAGATACAGTTAAATAATTGAAAAAACATGGGGATGATTATGGTGATAATTAATCAGTAAAAAAAAAAAAAAAAAAAAAAAAAAAAAATAGAGAAAACCCAAGGAAAACAAGTGACTCACAATACAGTTTCTCACTTCCTGATAACTGATGCCAAACCTCCATAGTGCATTGTGATTAGCCCCTGTTTCAGGTAACTCCCTCAGTTTAGATACTGGGAATGATATTCTGTGGAGTGTGTGTCACCTGCCCTAACCATGCACACTCCCAGAATTTTGTTCACTTTTTTACTTCCAGAGCACAAGACACTGAAAAAGTCCCTGACTAAAGGCAAGCAGTGCTTAGCAGCAACCAAAACATTTGTGTGTTTTCAGCAGTATTCCTATACTAAATCCAAAACACAGCACTGTACCAGCTACTGAAAGAACTAAACTCCAACCTATTTGAAATTAGGACACCATGCTACGTGCACTGGTATAGAGACACTTTTAGAGAAACACACCATATTTGAGCCCCTGGCCACACCCTGAGCCACCAAATCATTCACTCAGTCTCCCTCTCCAGCAGGACAAGGGGTAAAAATAAAATGGACAAGATCATGGGTCATGGTGTAGACAGAGAAATCACCCATTACTGTCACAGGCAAGCCAGACTTGACTTTGGGGAAATTAATTTAATTTATTGCCAATTAACATAAGAATAAGATTGTGAGAATTAAAATCAAAACTAAAACCACCTTCACCGTCCCACTCCTTTCTTTCCAAACTCAGCTTAAGTCATGACTCTTCTTTGTCCTCCCAAACATTAGAAGTGCAGCAATCTGTCTCCCCTACTTCTTCCTCCTCACACTTTCCTCCTGCTGTAGTGTTGTGTCTCTTCAACAGAATACATTCCTTCACAAATGTCTCCAATATGGATCTTGGACTGCAGTTCTTCAGGAAGAGTGTGGGTCCCCATGAACCAAAGTTTCTGTCAGAAAATCTGCTTCTTTGTGGGCTTCTTCATGGACTGCAGTTCCTGCCAGGAGCCTGCTTCAGCTTGAGCTCAGGCTGCAGCCTCTTTCAGGGCACCTATACCTGTTCTAGCATGCAGTCTCCACAGGCTGCAGGGTGGATATGTGTTGCACCATGATCCTACGATTGCAACAGAACCTCTGTGCTGGCACTGAGTCTCTCTTGGAGCCAGCTGGAATTGGCTCTCAGATGTGGGGTAGCTCCTGGTGTCTTCTTGTGGAAGTCCTTCCTATGAAAACCTTGCCATAAAAATGCAATACAGAAATTTATCACAGGTCTTCCCCTTGATGCCTTGCGAGGCAACCTAAAACAGAAGCTAGAAAATGTTAAAGGAGTAAAGTAGATATTTAATAAAAAGGACTTTAAAGGATACACCTTGGGCAGTATGAGAGCCTGGCTGAGGCTACACCCAGATGGACTTCTGGCCACTAGTTTTCACCCTTTTGTAAGTTTTAGTCCATTTACATATTGGGGTTAATTGTCCAATTACAGCATCAGGTTATGAAGTCCCATCCTCCCAGACTGCTCTCCTCAATTCACTGCTGTTTATACCTTTGGGCCTGAAGTCGTAATGATGTCCTTGGCTGGAAGCTGATTGTTTTGTCTAACTAAACTGTGAAGAGAACTTGCTAACACTTTCTATGATGTTCAGAGTGAGATACTAATGCAGTACAGAATGTGGAAAATACAAGCTAAAATTTAAGGCATCACCCTCTTAATGCCTAGTGCATCATCAGTCCCTATTTCTTTTCTATTACTTAAAATACCACCCTTTTCTCCCACTAAGACTAGTTTAAAGCTCTCCTTGTATGTACCTTTAGATACTTTTGCCTCTATATATGTTTATGAGCTAGTAACCCTCAAAAAAGGATTCAAGCTACAAACTTTGTCCTCAGAAACATCCACAAGGACTCCTTTTGAAAAGTTTTATTAGCAACAAGAAAGGATCTTAGTAACAGAATTTTAACATGCAAAGTGTTAAAGTCTACAGGGATAATGCAGCTGAACAAGCATTGGCTCTTTTACTAGTTTCTGTGCCATGACAGTGTCTGTGTAAATGCTGGTGCCTTGGGTGTTTCCCAATGTATTGGTGAGAGATGAGTGCCAGGGTGGAGGCTTGTGACCTGGATTTCTTTATCCCTCTCTTTTCTAGCTCTTTTCAGACCACTTATAGTCAATTACTTTTTTTTTTTTTTTTTTTTTTTTTTTTTTTTTTTTTTTTCAGTTGTTCTATGTGTTTGCAAGAGTTCTGAGATCATGAACTTTTGGAAACTTTTCTGTGCTTTATATGAAGTGTTGTGATCAAAGTCTCTATGGCAGAATCCCTGGGGTTCATCTGCTTTGTGTTACAAGCCTTATGTTGGTTTCCTCCTTCTATTTGTGGCTAAATTTTGAAAGGAAGTTTCAGACATTTGTAGAAGTGACTCAAAGTCATTCTTCATTGCCAATTTAGTTACAGCTCACTTGGCGTTTTGAACTGCTTTAGCAACTGACTGCTATTCTTTTGGAATGAACTAGAAAAGTATAAGCAGCAGGTAAAATATATTAAAAGCTGCACTCACATGGATCCTCTCACTGTTAAAAAATGATCATAATTTTCCAAATTTCTCACTTGAGATGTACACAGTATGTATCCTTCCTATCATGTCTTTGATATATTTTATAAAGTGATCTTAATTATAGCGTTCTTCAAAATACCCATTTTCCTATTATGTAGTAAAATACATGTTCAAAATGCAGTTTCCCTCATTGTATGATATTCTTATTATCAGTGTCTGTAGCACTGGAACAGAATGATCTAAAACAGAGCTTGAAAGACTCTGAGGTCCTTCACCTGGTCTGCTATTCAGTAGTTGCCCTGAGTAGACTCATAGTTGGGTGAGTTTCCCTACTCCTCTCATCACTTTTCATCAGTCACCCTCACTTCCAGAAACACATTTTACCTATAATTCTACAAATCACCCCCCCAAAACACAAACAAAAAAAAAAAAAACAAAAACCCAAACATCTAAAACAGCTCCAGATGTGGTTGTGTGTTCATGTGAAAATAATGTCTGTGTGTGTTTACATACGGGCATAAATATGTTTATATGTGTATTTGTACATAAACTTCTACAAAAAGTGAAAATTTTTGTATTATTAATTATAAGTCTATGTATTATAATCCTGTATTCAGAAAATGAATATCTCTGTTTCTGTTCACAGATATTTTTTTAAAAAATAAATACATTAAATGCAAACTTAAAATAACAGTCAAAAAAATCTTTCCTGTTGTTATAACAGTTTCTCTTAAAAAATGAAAATAGGAGCAGAAACTGTCATAAATAAGGAGAGAGCTTGTTAGGTAAAAGTCTAGCAAGAATCTGATCAAACTGGAGAGTATCAGAATAGCATATGCAGATGTACCACACATCAGTTGCGTTTGAAAAACAGGTTCTGCATCATAAACCCAGATCCCAACTTTTCTGCCATACTGATCACCATTTCATTTAGTCTCTAGTGGAATAATTGATAACAGTGTTCCAATTCCATGCAATTAGCTGCTCTGGGTGATTTTAAAACTCTGTTAAGACAACGGCATTTTCTTAAGGCTCAACCTACTTCCTTTCCCTATGGGTTTTTATTCATCAGTTGTTCTATGTGTTTGGCAGAGTTCTGAGTTCGTGAACTTTTGGAAACCTTTCTGTGCTTTATATGAAGCATCGTGATCGAAGTCTATATAACAGAATTATCTCTGGGGTTCCTTTGCTTTGTGTGAGAAGTCTTATGTAGGTTCCCTCCTTCTATCAACTGTTGATGAATACTGTTATCAAGACAGGAAATGTATGTTTCTAGCAGTACTAGCTTTCTTTTCTCTTAACTGGGGCATCTTAAAAGAGGTTGTTTGGTTGTCCAGGCTCAACAGCGGAGGCGGCCAAAAGTTTAGCAGGATGCAGCAGAAGAAATTCTATAAATTGTAAGCAGTAATAATACTCATATTTTAAGAGATTATAGTGATGGAAACTGTTGAAGTCAGTAGATTTATTTACCACATGCCTTTATATTTTAGCTTTGTTTTCTCTGTATCTAGTTGCAGTGACAAGAAAGTGATTTTCTTCTTTTTTGCAACCTCCTCAAAAAAAGTGACTGAACAGGATCAATGCATTAATCCCTTACCACATTTAATTCTTGTTAATAAGGAACATATCAGATAAACAATCTTCAAGACTAAAAGAAACATAGAGCTTCTCATTTTTTGCTTGAAATATTTGATGTATGACATAAGAAAGAAACAAAATAATTTTTAAAAACCTATGAATAGTAACATGGGTATTTTAGTAGGTTGTACCTGTCATGATTTGACACTGGGCAAATGCTAGGCATTTACATCAATTATATATGTTTGTTTCATTGCTCACACAAAGTGTTATTGTGGGGTTAGTCTCACCAGAAAACAGTATTTCTCAGGCCCTGTTCACACGCTGGGATAAAAAAAATCATGGAGGCTTTTTTTTCCTAGTTTTTTATTCCTTTTTTTTTCATGTTTTGTTTAATTCTGCTTTGCTCTTTAAGAATCTTTTATTTATTTCAGGTCCACGGTTTTAATTAAGCTACTTCTAGATGGAATTAAGGCAAATTTTAGCATTCATGATTCTAAAACATAAGGAGTTACAGTAATAAAATCAGCAAAGAACCCCTGGACAAAGATTGTGTGAAATTAAAGAAATCAGGACAGCAAAGAGATGATCAGATGATCAAAGTTAATAAAGTGTAATTAGTAATGAGGTATCATAAAGATGCTGCATATTAAAATACAGATATTCTCACTTCTCATGCATCTGTCTTTAGACTACATAGATTTAAAATAATGCACAGGAAGTACCCTACTGGATCAGATCAAAGATTTGTGCCATATAATTATATCTATAATAAATAACTTTGAGAAAGGGTAAGAAAAGGATAGTGTGGTGAGTTCTTACTCAAAACATCTCCTCTCATTCCAGTTACTTCTGGTTTTCACAATGAAGGCTATTGTTTTATGTGATAACCCTCACTGTATTTTAACTCCCATTTGTTGGATTTTTTTGAAGTATGCAATCTCTCAGTATTATTACAATCTGTAGATCTATAGTTTGAATAAACACACTAGAAATAAGAATAATATATAGAATCAAATATGGATAAAATTTTTTGAAAGTTCTTGCATTTTCACTAGGGTGATCTGCTTGGGACTTGGAAGGTTTCTAACATTTTTGGTTTGAAGTAACTGCCCTGTTATTTTAGTCCCTTTGTGCACTTAGTGGCCATGAACTCCATGTCAGATGTCTACATAACTGGGTGTTTAGGGTGATTTCTGTCTTTGAGCTGAGCTTTGCACTGCCTGCTTCAAGGTGTGCTTGGAAGCAGCTCTGCCAGTAGATGTCTGAGGGGAGCAAATAACTCTCACTGATGTGAAGAGTAAACATTTGATGGTAAAGATTCAGAGCTTTGTATCTAATGCGGCAATGGACATTTTCCCACACATCAACACTAACAGATCCCACCACTCTCTAGATGTCTCTTGGAGTGAGGTGAAAGTCCTGTCAAGATTCCTGGCTCCAAGCAGATGTCTTGAAATCCTGGGGGCAGTAGACTTTGAAGTTTAGGCATTCCCAGTGCTAAGATTTCGAGGAAGTAAAAATCTTTATTACCTCAGTAATCACAGAATTGGTGGAACTGACGTAATGAATGGCTTCTTCCTAGTCAAATCAAGTCCCAAAAACCCAAACAAAAAGATCTATCCCCCACACACCCTCAAAACCCCTCAACCAACCACCAAAAGCCCCCTTTTAGATTAGAAGCAGAGGATTTCTTAAATGAAACACTAGTATATAAGATCAGGCAATTATAAGCTTGCATGCAAATTGAATCACTGAGCAATCTCAGAGGACATACCTTCCCCTGACAGCTTCAGCTGGATTTGTGGACACTGAGGAGGTGACCTCTTTGCTGTCTGCAGCTTTCTGAGGAGGGGAAGTGCAGAGGAAGATGCTGATCACTCCTCCCTGACATCTTGTGATAGGATGCCTGGGGAGGATTCAGAGGCATGGGAGAGGTTTAGACCTGACAGTTAGGAAACATTTCTTTGCCAAGAGAATTGAAAACATTGGGGCAGGCTTCTTAGAGAGGTGGTTGATAACCCTATGCCTGTTACTGTTTAACAAGCAGTTAGACAATGCCTTTAATACTTTAATTCTTTTGCTCAACCTGAAGTAGTCAGACTGTTAAATTAGATGATCATTGAAGGTCCCTTCCAGATGCACTTTACTCTTCTAGTTTAGTTTTGTCTAATTGAGTTCTTCCAGACTTCTAATTAGAAGTTCCAAAATAACCTTTCTAGACAAATCTGATTCAGTGAATACCAGGAGCCAAGAGGAGCCTCTTGTCTAAGCCAATACTTTGAATATCACATGTGATACAACATTCAAAGGTCGCTATGCTAGAGACTAATTTCCTCTAGACAATGACATTTTCATCCTCACTAAATGAGCCACTTTAGGAAAGCAGAGTCAACTTGACTCATATTGAGTACATCACATGAAAAGACTAACCAAGTTCATATTTGAATATAGAGGAAATTGAGGCAAGTACAGCAGAGTAGGGAGAAGGTACCAACCCAGGCAGCAGGTGCCAGAGCAGCTATTCTCTGTTCTCTCCCTGTCCTCAGGTATCTAGCTGGTGAGATTTCAAACACCCCAAAGTCATTCTAACCTACACTGTCTGATCTCAAACTTTGGAGTTGAGAGAAGCAAAGATGACTTGGAGCTGCTTTCTGCACAATTCCCTTAAGCTGAACTAAGCTCATATCTCTTGTGATCTTCTGCAGTGGCAGCAATAACAGCAATAGTAGCAGTTTTTTCCCTCATGTTGAACAGCAGCTCAAGATGAATAAAATATGTCATGTGCACTCTTGCAGGCTTGAAACTGAATGCCTGCTACTGGAGAATAAATAGTATTATAATATTTTATTACAAAATATTGCAAATGCTGTGGCTACCAAAACAGTGGCATGATAGCATAGGCAAATTTTGGACTGGGGAACAGAAACTGCACTATGGTTTTATCACTAATAATGGAATTCAAATGATATTAACATAATCATGGAAATAACTAAATAAAAGTCGTTCCTTTTACCTTTCTTAATTCTAGTTAAGGGATTTTAAATAGCTATCCTTGAATCTTGCTTGAATCATTTGATTAACTCAGTTGACATGCAAATGATTTTTGCTGTATTTTCCAGCAAAGTCCACAATATTGTCTTATCCAGGAATAGAAATGTTTGCTATTTTAATTTGTTGTTGTTGTTGTTGGGGCTTTTGTTTTGTTTTGCTTTGTTTTTTATGAAGAAAACTGTCAAAGTTCTTACTCATACAGAAATATTTTGCTCTTATTCTGGTTTGTTGTGACCTGCCTTGGATACACAACAATTGTGTTTCAATGATTCCTTCTACAGAACTACTGTTTTGTAAAATAATCACATAATTGCAGCTCTTAACATTTTATCTTTCATTATCTTTTTTTTTCTTTCTGAAAGCAAAAGCACATTATAGGGAAATAAAACCATTATTAAAACTTGTCA
The DNA here is from genome assembly GCF_903797595.1 of Erithacus rubecula. Classification (NCBI taxonomy): domain Eukaryota; kingdom Metazoa; phylum Chordata; class Aves; order Passeriformes; family Muscicapidae; genus Erithacus; species Erithacus rubecula. The sequence continues at coordinate 3,605,748 of NC_136661.1, forward strand.
GGTGCTTTCTCTTTTCTATGGCAAGATACTAAGATGTTTTCAAAGAAATAAAGAGAATATATAAATGTTTTGACCATTATCAAGGATTTAATCTGTATTGTACTTTTACAAGATTGTAGGATGTTTCATGGTACAGTTTTTCTGATGCAGCAGTAGACTGCATGCTTGCAAAATTTTTGGAAGTAGCTGTCATGATTTTAATGGAATGATGAAGATGCACAATTTTATTTATCCTCAAAAGCAGGAAGGAAGAATAAATTTCACTGTTCTAGAAATTCACATCTTGTGCTTTTTGTGAGGTAGTGCACACAGCAAAGGATTATTTTTAAATTTTCATCTAAACCAACTTTCTTAGTTGAAAGTCTTTTGTTTACAGAATTCTTGGAATACATATGTCATATAGACATAACACACTCTTTAAAATATTTTAAACTTCCAATTTTAAGAAAAAATAAGCTATGATTATATAATTTGATTGTAGTGAATGTTAGTTATTGCAGTTAGGTGATATTGGATTGATTTCAGTGAGAATATTGATTTTATTGTGCTAACTTTCTTTACTAGTCCTAGAAAATACACCTCTAAAGGAAAATTTGAATTCTGAATACTTTCTTTGGCAACATGCATTTTGATGTTTTATCTCATATGACTGTTAGCATGTGCATTTATAAATTACTTTCACTAAAGCTTCACATTCTCATTTGATTCAATAAAGTATGACTAGTTGATACTTATCAGTTCAGTGGGAGAGACAGAAAATAGCTAACGTATTTCCACAGAAAAATCAACTACACTTTCTTTCCAAATGATAGTGCAGTTATGAGACTATGTTACTGAAATGCCTACAAGCCAATTTAATTAGTCAGTTAAATGAAACTGTCAGAAATTTAAGAAACATGTTTTTTGTAAATTATAGCCTTAGGTATTTCTTAATTTGCTCTGTAACTTCAACTGGAAAACTTGTTTATAATATACTATTTGTTCAGCATAGATGAAGGTTGCTTCACATTTGCTTTTATCTTCTTGCTGTCTGGCCATTTCACAGATGTTTGAATTTAATAAGAAGGAAAGTGTCTGGAGAGATTCAGAAAAAGGGAGAAAAATGACATTTGGAAGTTTCATAATAATTCTGTTCTTGCCAGCAACAAAGCGAAGATCATGTTTTTGTTTCAAATTCTAGATTATGGAAATGTATGCTACAGACAAAATTAACAGGTGTAAAATTATGGCAATTATAGCCATGGTAACTAAATGTCCTCATGCATTAAAAACAAAAGGCCTATGACACATTACTTTAGGTCAGGCATGGTATCATTGACTCACAGCATATCAGCTCACAATAACCCCTTCATGAAGTATTTTTACAAGGTCTATTAAAATACAAAAATGTTTCATAATTAAAAAAAAAAAAAAAAGCACCTGAAAAGAAAGAAAGAAGAGGAAGTAAAAAAGTGTTACGCAGAAATGCTGAACTGCTAGAAGTACTGTAGTCTTTTCACTTAAATTGCACAGTTACTTACTTGAAATTTTTAGCCCCTTCTCCGCTTATTTTGAAGCTGTATGTTGGAAGACAGAATAGTGAAACCCATCTGCACGTTGTTTGGGCAAAACTTTGCATTGCCAATGTATATTTGTGTGTTTAATGCAGGAGTATTGAGTAACCACAGAATGGAAACCATGATACCTGGAATAGCACATTGAAAGGTAAAACTGATATAGGAATAAATTTATACACCATTACTTTGAGATATACCATGGAGTTTGCCTGTACTGCCGTAACAAAAATGATTGAAAATATTCATGTTTTCTCACATCTGTGTTCTACAAGAGTTAAAGGGAGAGAGAACACCAAGGTTTAGCAATGCATATGTTAACAGAGTTTTGAAAAGCACCGAATTCTTAATTTATAGTTGTACTTACAATTTGTGTTATTGAGAGAATGCTACATTTGATGTCAATTCTATGGAAAGAAAAGAAATAATTTCCTAAGAATTTTTTTTCTTCTATCCCAGAGCCATTAGGTTTAAAGCAATGTCAGTCTGTCACACAAAGAGGTTTCTCTTTAAATGATCTGTGGATCTGTGTAAGCACAGAATCAATAGTACCACTAAGAACACATGATCTGCTCAGCCACACTTGATCACTCACAGTTCAGCTGCTTGGCTTGGAACTTTCTCCTGCCATTGGGTTGGAGGGGGTTGGAGTCTGACCACAGGGACAGCTAAAGGTTGGTAAGTTAAATACTGCCTTCACTGTATTTAGTATTGAAATTTTCCACATCAGTATTATTTGAGCAGTCCTTGGGAGTCCAGTCTCTCTGCATGTAAACAATTCAGCAAATTCAGAAATTCCAACTTCTAATTTTTGTTCATGAAGCTAGACATTTATGAAAACTAAAGTAAATTTGTAAAATTTTGGTTCCCATGCAATCATGTTAATTTCAGTTACTACACAACCCATGCATACATCCAAGAATTCTCCAAATAAAAAAATTTTGTTTGTCTGGAAAGTAACACTGATCACTTCTAATTTTCTTCTCTGGGTGCCAACAATCCTGCTTTACTGAGTGACAGTTTGCATGACATCTCTATGCCAAATTAGATGAATTCTCTAGATAAAGAAATTGACACACAGATAAAAAAGTAGCTGTTGCTTCTCTTTCTAAATTATTTCTAGGTTAAGCCTCTTCTAAAGGAGGCAGTCTATGGTATGTCTACATTTCCAAGGAATACAATGCAAATTAGGGCAAACCTGCAGAGCAAAGCAGACTAATGCTGAGAATCTGACATCTACAATGTGTCTTCATGAATTTACTTCTGACTGATTCTAGATCTAGAGGAGCCAGTCCAAACATCAGCCCATAACAACATCCATGCTCTGAATTTTTATAAGCAGATGCAGCATATCTTCTGATTTCCCTTAATACCAATTGAATCCAGTTTTCCAGCTACAATCTCCCTATGTGTTTTATTCCAAAGAGAGGAAATGGAGATAATTCAGTTCCAAACCTGCTCATAGACAGAATAAAAACATAGATGCTCTGTTGACATGTTAGCTAATACAATAAAAATCAAATAAGCAAAACAGACAGATGCCTATTATAAAATTCAGATCAAACACAATAAATTACTTCTTGGACAAATAATACATCTCTTTATAAATATGCTGAGGTATGTTTCTTTAGAGAGTATGATGCAATTTTATTTCTCTGTCTTCTGGAACTGAGAATGTAAAAGTCTACCACCTGTGAGTATTTGCATATCAGATGTTTTGTACTATCTACAGGTAGATTTAGGCAACATTCCTCAGTTCAGTGCAGAAGGTTTGTTTAAAAAATGTAGCTTCAGGGATTCTGTATTTCCAAATAATTTTAGTGATATTTCATTCTACTGTGTAATAACATTTTCCAGAAAATAGTATAGTTCTGAACTGTCTCCTTCAAATGAAATAACCTGTCATTTACTTTTCCACTGGGAAAATTTCAGAAAGATAGTCTCTTATTTATATCTGACTAGTAGCATTACACTCATTACCAAATCAACAATGGCCACTTGACAAATTAAAGTTAAGTGCATAATTAACGAACTCTCTCTTTTAGTGAACACCTATCCCATGAGCAAATTTTAAGGGAAAAAAAAAAAATCTCTGTGAATAATTCTAGATTTGTAGACTGTGAGCCATTTATTGGACAACCATTTTTTAAGTATATAAGATTCATTCATAGTAAGTCCTTCTGATATACTACATGAATTACATAGACCTGTTTTCTTTCACAGATGTATGGGAGTAATTCTAAGATTAAATAGTCTGGAGCATTGTTCACTTTCCCTAAATCAAAACCTTTTTGATTTAGAATTTGTAGGATTTATTTAAAACACGTTGCACCTATGAACACTATTTTCAATGATTTTATTGTTATTACAATATGAAGTAAAAATAATTATGAAAGACCTTATTCTGGCTTGAAGTTATCAATGTCATCCTCTCTATGTCTTCTTTTTGTAGCATTGAGATACTTTGCAGTTGTTAATTAGTATCTTCTTAATTTTAATTTTAACTGTTCTTTGCAAAGAAAGATTGTTAATATTTTCCCTGCCTTTCAAATGGAAAATTTAATGGAAAACTGAAAGATTTGGCAATAGCCAGGATAAGCAGTGTTTCATCCAAATCTGTATGTTTGAAACATCCATCTGGGACCACAAGTTTGGTTTTTACTTTCAAAGTTTATATTCAGTTATGCTCCGAGCTTTACAGAGAGATAGATTAGATTGTGTTTTATGGCAGAGATCCGTGGGAGAGAAATCTGAGCAGCAGATGATATCACTGGTGTATTATGGAACTGTATCAAAATCTACAAGTGACTGTATCATCAGTTTATGTCAAGTGCTAGAATTTTGTTGTTGTTTTTTGTTTTATTTTTTTCTGGGTGAGGTGTACTTGAAGGAATGGTAGACAAATTGATACACAAGAATCTCTGAGTTTATGAGTTCCTTTAAAATAGTGGTGCTGAATGGTAATGAGAGTATCTGATACAGGTCATTAATACTCGGTTTACAGAAGGCAGAATTTAATACTTTGGTTTTCTTAGATGCTGATGATTATATGTTTTCTAGTTTAGACATCCTGTGATATATTTTTCAGCTTCAGAAGTCTCCTAACCTCAAATATCAGGGAGTCTTTGTTAGTAAATGAAATTTTATTCCTAATGAATGATAGTTTCTTAAAATACTGCTGTACAATCTCTTATCAGGATTTCTTTGAGATACACTTTACATAATAGAACATAAAAGGCTATGCCCTTAAAATGACCTTTCACTCAACCCATTTCCCTCCATTGAAAGTCTGAGAGGGAGGTTGAATTAGCTCAGTCCACTCAAAATCTATGTGTTTAATGTCATTAGCAGAAGGACTGCCTATCTATATGATTTTCCTTTTCGAGTTTAAGTAAAATTATGATATGTAGTGACATATATATGTTTTGCCAAAATACAAATAGCAGACAGAGACATAAATACCTAAAGGAAAAGACCACATGTATATTTCCTTCCTTACTCTTGGTGTTTCCCACAGCCTTAGTAGAGACTCATTAGTATTTACTTGAAGAACCAGTTATACCTGCTGGCTGCAGACTCCATCAATCTCTCTTTTACATATCTCTCTGTGGGGTTGAGCTCCCCATAGTTCAGTGCTTATGAAATACAGGTTCTTTGTTCAGTGTTGATGTGAATGAGTCTCTGTGTCTTTTTCAAACTAGTTTTAAATGTTATCATACCTGACAGGTTTCTTTAATAGCATTTTTCATATCCATAATAAAAATTACATCGCAAGCACATAAAAGGTTCTCCAACACATGCAACATTCGCCTTCTGTGGTAATTATGCACATTAAAATTATCTTTATAAATGGCTCCAAAAAATGGTAGAACTGGAAGAATGAGAAAAATTCCCAGAGGATCATTCTGTCTTCTGCTTTTTATTTTTTTTTCCTACTGCCCATGACTTGCTTTCCCCTTGCCTACAGCTTCTAAGCAGAATCTTTTGAGAGTGAAATAAAATTTTCTGCAAACTAAATAGGTAGATCTCTTGTTTCTAGCTTGATGTTTAGAATGGAAGCTCTTTAGGGAATCTTTTTGGTAATGCATGTGAAATGCTTATTTTCATGAGGTACTTGTCTATGATTGAAAATTTTGGCTCTGCAATACACATTGTGAATAATAAGAAGATTCAGACAATGGACACTGAGGGAGATATTGTCAGCTAAGTGATTGGAACAAAGAAGTTCCCAGGGGACAGTCAGAACTTTATTTCTTAAAGAAAACTTAATGTGGACTTATTATTTTTTTCTCTCTATTATAACACATCTTATTTTGGCAGAGTCTGTACTAACAAGTGGGATGTGATAGCACTCAGGAGAATAGTCATATTTGTGTTGTTCACACCATTTCTGATTAAAATAGCTTCTCCCAGTCGTTTGTAAAATCAACCTATTTCCTATGCAAAGTTGTACTTTGTAAGTTTTGACCCTGAAACTATTTGCCCAAAACTTAATCATCACTAGACAGACAAGATCACTTTTAAAGAACTGTGTCCTGTTAGTCAGTACATTTCTTTGTGGGCCTTCTAAAATCTTACCCAATCTCTTCAACTCTTCAACTTCAACTCCATCTGGGTAGGGAAAGCCTATTTTATTCTCTAAACTTGGACACTACTTCTGATATATCCATGAACTCTTAGAAAAGCAAACTTATGTGAGGGGGAAGCCACTACTTCATGTTAACCACTACTTTGTAGACCTAAAGCACAAAAAGCTGTGTGATTAGTTCTTAGATATGAAAGAGGTCTGTAGTGATACAAAAATATGAAGATATCTCTTCTGTGCTTTAACCAATTGTTAAATTGCTAAATACACTATAAGATTTATTTCTTTATAAACCACTTGCTAATATATACTGTAATGAGACTCCTGTAATCCTCAGGTTGGAGCTGACCTTTCTGTTGCTAAATCTCTGCTTTATTTGAACAATTTCATACTAAATAAAAATATAATGATTTGGAAATATAGCAAATCCTTTTCTGTTGCCTTGAAACTATCTACACAGGGGGCTTAAAAAGAAGTCCCATTCATCAGTCTGCTCTGCCCTTGCCAGGTCTGTCCTCCCCTCTGCTTGTGCAATGCATTTGGCATCTTTTGTTGTTTTCCTGGTTGATAACTGCATCTACTCTATGTTCCTAGGAAACTTTTTTTAAAATCTTATACCTCTTGCTAGCTTCAGAAATGCCCTACACTTCTATGAGCCTTCTGAGTGCTGTCTTTTCTAGAACTGCTGTTTCTGCTTATGATCAGTTAGTTAGAGCAAACTAACTAACTGGGATTTCATTTCATCCTGAAATGCCAGATAGTTCTTTGTGGTCATCCAGAACAAGTCAAACTAGTGCTTCCTGCCACCTTGCTTTTAGCAGAATAAATATGTCACAGTAACTACACAGTAAACCATGATCAAACAAGCATCTCCACAAATTTGTCATACATGCTAAGGTATTTGTACTCCTGAGAATCAATGAATTGCCACCAAATCTAGATCAAGCATAAAAATTGAATTTATGTCTTTTTCCCTAATGACATTTGATCTGGTGTCTGTAGATGGATATAAATCCTTTATATCCCACTCTTTTTTAGGTTACTGGCATCCTATAGGCATTTATTGTCATTATTGTTAAGAAAATTAATCAAGTCCAATTGCTTCAATATGAGGCAGCTTTCTAATCTCTTTTCCTCCCTAATCCAACCTATAAAATAACATTGCCATAAACAGTGTCTTAGTTAAAAGATGGAACAGTTCCAATTGCTTAATATCCCATAATGGAACTGTGAAAATACATATAAAAATAGATGCAGTTATTTTTGTTCTCTGAAATAAGGTCCACCAAAATAATGGTTTAATTTTTTGCGAAGTTTCTGAATAGTAGAAAATATTTTCAGATACAGGATGTCTTGAGACTTCTCTAATGGCAAAGTTCTTCTGAAAGGTTATAAAGTATTTTTTTTTATCCTACTCTTGATAGATTGCATAGAGGCTTTTGTTAGCAAGCCTATTAATATACCACTGAAAGTTTCAGGTGAGAACACAGTTCTGTCACACCATGCTCTGTGCAGACATATAATGACTAAGGCATTTATTTTGTCCTGAACAGATATGTTTAAGACATTTATTTGAAAAGTCTGAAACCATGCATGACGTCTACTTCTGAAATAGAATTCTGTGTGTAAGAATTACTTTGATAATACTAGAATACTGTGAGATTAATTCTACTTCTATAGATGGTTTGTTTTCACAGAAATGTAATTTCATGGATTTCAACAAATGCATTCTAAATTTGCATCGTGGTAAGCAAGAAAAGACTCTGACTCATGGTTTATTTTACCTACTTGCCAGTTGACTACAGAGTGTTCTTGTCGACAGGCACCTAAATAGTTACTAAAGAAACACAAGGTGAATTATGTTATAGGTTTTTTTAATGTAAGCCATATATCTCCAGGTAGAAAAAGCAGCATTAAGCAGACACAAAAACAGTTCTGGATTCAAGACAAAGAATTAAATTTGACGTAGCAAATTAAAGTTTAACAGTGAATATTGTCTATGTCAAGAGGCAAGAAAAAATTGCAATTAATAATTCACCCCATTATTAACCTCTAGATATTTCTGGCATAATTTAAACAAATAATTATGATTCTTAATTGGGAAGAAGAGAACTTCCACTAATTTTATCCTTTTCTTGTTACTTTGTCAGAAAAAAAATTAAGTATCATATCAGCCAATAAAATATTGTTACTGAGAGGATCTAAAAATTAAGATCTAAAAATTTATAATAAATCACATGTACTGATTAATCCTTTTTCACTTATACTCTAAATAATTTGCATATGGGGAACTAAGAAAAGAGATTTAAATTTTTTTTCTTGAAAGGAAAAGTACATGAAACAAATTACAGCTGTAAAGTATGACAGTAAAATAAATTTAAGATCAGTCCTTTCAGAAAAACTTTGAACAAAATTCAAAAGATGATCATTTTTGAGACTATGCTGATTTCAGAAAAAAAATCAACCAAGAGACTAGTATCTCACTGCAAAATCATGTCATGGTACCATTTATGGCAGCACCCTTGCCTTCTGATATCAACACTGATGACTATTTAATATAATGTTAGGTACATTTTATGAGCTTAAAATATAAGTTATTTAGTTCACACAGTCTAAGTTTTGATATTTGTACAGACTTTTTTTTTTAGCTCTCCACACAATGTTAATTTCTAAAATTCCATTTCTTTTCTAGATCTGAAAAAAATGCATGATGATAAATCTTCAAGTTGCCTGAATATTTATCCATAAAATTTCAGTATATGATAGTTTTGTGTCTTGTCTGTACACCTAGTCAAGAACCATCTTTTCTGGGGAAACCTTCCCAAGTTCAGTTAGTAGAAAGCCCCTTCATCTCTTCCTTATTCCATCCTTGTGCTTAACAAATAACAGAGCATCTTGCAAAGCAGAAATCTGACAGCTGTGAAGCACTGACATATTTTTAGGTGTGTACTTGGAATCAACTTTTTGATGCCTCATTTATTGAAGTTATTTTTGTTATTGTTGTTTTATACTTGCTGTGCAGTTTCTGTATCTTCTACTCTGTTATACTTTCTTTCTGTTTCATATTATCAGCTCCTTTTTTTGATACTTTCAGTAGAAAGGCAAGCATGAAAATCAGTATCTCCCTCCAGGCCATTAAAGCCAATCATAAGTGGGATAACAGTAAGTTGCCATAGCTTTTTAAATTTGAATCATTAGAGTCCAGTGCTTGCTGTTTCCTCTCTTCTTTATCAGATACCAGCTCTCCACATCAGGCCTTCTGTTTGAGAGCACACTGCTTATTCTGTGGAACAATACTCACCCTGTAGCAGGGCCTTGCCTGGAGTTGGGGTAAACTAATTTGAGCTTTACCCTATTTACAAAAGTTACCCATCATGAATAGAGAAGGGGTCACACTGCTTTTGGTCTTGAGGAATGCTGAAACCAGACTGACTTATTGTACTAGGCTGAAAACAAACCAGCAGGGCATTCTGCCAGAACTACAATTTAATAGGAAAATTAAAACAAAGGCAGAAAATACTGGCTTGAACTGACAGAGTCAGGATGCAACCTGACACCCTGTTGATCAGGGTGGTGGTAGCAGTCCGATTAAATGGTGGATGTAGTTCTGTTGAAGGAGATCCTGTAGAAGGGTCTGATCTTTCTATGAAGGTCCAGTGGTGGTTTTATAGCTCTTGTCCTCTAGGAACCCAGTAGTTAGGGCTGCTCTTGGGATTCTAAATCTAAGGTTATATCCAGGTAGAAATGCTTGGTTCCTTTCCCTGGGTGGAGCATGTCACCATGAGATGATGTAATTTTTGAGTCATGCAGTGAGACCTTAATTGCCTGTTAGCAGAAACAGCCCAGACGGATGAGTCATGAAAGAGATAAGAAACACTGCCCCACCTGGCCTTATCAGCTTATGAAGATGGTGCTAAAATACATAGCTCTGGTTACACCTTATATTGTAAACTAATATACTCATCAATCCCAAAGTTAAACATTCTTAGAAAGAGCGACATTTCCAAAAAAATACCCTTGAAGTGTGGTATATCTGGTAAGGAAACCAACAAGTAATGGTACTGATGACTTATCCAAAGCTGCTGAGCCAACACAGCCAGCCTAGAAACATACAATTGGAAGTCAATCACTTTATTCCAGAAAAACCCAGGCTCACTTTTCAATGGCAGGCACTTCTAACACACCCCTTCTCAGACTATGTGTGGAGCTTTCTCCCTTGACTGGGAATGTCTCTGAACATTATTTCTCGAGGCTGAGCAAAAGAGATGTGCCAATGGTCATTGTTATAGGTAAGTAGCATCAACTTCTATGCAATAATTACTTTGCTAGCTTTACTATAATTGCTTCAATATTTTTCAATAAATAGAGCATTATACTATAATTATAGCTACATATATTATGCAGCAAATATGCTGATTAAAGTATTTCAGTCTAATTATTATCATTACAATAAATTTTAGCAATTAATTAATTTTATTAATATAAGTATATTTGGAGTACAATCCTTGATCCTGGAAAAAGTTGTATAAAGTCTCCATTAAAGCTGTATTACCCTTTAGACACAAACTATGTCTGGGGTTGACTATATCTGGGACTAGGATTGGATCCAGTCACCCCTCGATTCCTCTTTGAGAGGGAGTTTTGAAGTCACATGGCCTTTTCTGAAACCCTTGACTCATCAAGAGAGTCTGCCCAATAAAACTTGTCCAAAACTTCTGTTTTGTTTGCAACGGCTGTCTCCATACTCCCCCCCAAAAAATGTTTTTAAAGAAGACACAGAAGTTTCTGTCTGTAGTAATAATCAAACCAGAAAACAAATTGTTCTGCAAGAATTTGATCATTTTCATCAGCATATTAATGAACAACCACAGAAAAAAGCACATTATAGAATTATAAACTTTAGTTGTTGAAATTAATTCTAGTCACAGAAGTCCTAAATCTAAGAGATCTATGGGACTTGGAGGAGAGGAGGAGTTTTAAAAATCACTTTCTTAAATGAAAAGGCTTTTGATAATGCATGCTATTATATTCCAACATCATCTCTTCTTTTTGTGAGGCAAAAAACACCATATGTCCCATCTCCTTGCATTAGGTGTAGCATTTAAAATTCAGTAAATGTTGTTCTTTCACTCCTATGTACAGAAGACATTGAAAAAAATTGTGCCACTTCTTAAAATATTATTTTTGAAGTCCTAAAAATACTTCAGTTTTGCTTAGTGTACATAATTTAGCATACAGTGTAGTGGGTTTGGTTTGCCAATTTGAGATTTCCTAGACAATGCACCAATTTATGTCATGAAATCAGCTTTGGCTAAATTGCCAGTGCAGCCACTAGATTTATTTACTCATTTCCGCCACGACTTCTTTTCTTTTACACTGACCATGTACAGAAATACATAAGTTAGTTTACCATCTCTAAAACTAGTTTTTCACCAATTTACTTGGGAGAGGATTTTCTCTCTTCAATCTATTGAGATTTCTCCACAAGAAACAGTTTCTTTGTGGCCTTGATGTCACAGTGAATCAGCCATCCAGGAGAATGGAAATCTGATCACTGTGTAAAAATCCCTTCCTTGACTAACAGTCTTCTCACAACCATTATTGAGGACCATGTCAACTTATGGGACACACTTTAAGGATTATAACAGTTCAAATAAAAGCTCTCTTCATCTTTGAAAACAAAGGTCCTTCTCTTCCCTGGGGTGCAGAAGGGATCTTCTCTCTTCAAACTTATGGGACCACAGTCACTTCAACATCTGCTTTCTTTAGCACAAATGCCTCTGCTCATATCTACAGTTAGAACATTTCACCCACCCCATAATGCATTTCTATGAGTTACAGGGGAAAAAGAGTCTCTTCTCCACAGCTTAAAAAAGAGAAATTCCAGCCCAAGAGTGAGACATTACATCAATCCCTTCCATCTGGGACCTGACTCTTCCTGTTGTCTGACCTGGGCGTTTTCATGCTGTTTCTGTGCGAATCCTCATCTCGGTCCTTTTCTTTCACTCAGGAGAGAGAACAAAGTGTCTGCAAGTCCTATTCTGGGCAGTGAAAGAGTTCATATCTTGCCCAGGCAGCGGCTGGAGCAGTTGGGGTGGAGTATTTCAGACCATGCTGGGGCTGGGCCCAGCCTGGCCTGGCTGCCTCTGCGCAGGCCGTGCTGTGATGTGGTGTGGCGGGCCTAGCTGCTGAGAGCTGCTCTCCAGGGCGTTAGCAACAGCATTTCTGCCATGCTGGGGGAAGGGGGAAGCACCAGGATCTCAGTGGCCTAAGGGCCTCTCTCCCCTGGCCCAGCCCGGCCCAGCCCGGCCAGGCCCGCGGGCACGCAGGGCCTGGCCCCAGCCAGCCTAGTTACCTTCTGAGGGGACAGAAATGAAAGAGAGATTCCTGGAGTTTTTTCATCTTTACATGTGGTTTTCACAAAGGTATCTAAACTTTCTCATTGGTGTAACGAATGTGTCAATATTAAAAGTCAGACAGGGATTGGACCTTGTCAGGTGCAAAGGAGGCTGCCCAGGGCCTTACAGGGAGCTATTTCAGGAAATTTATACAAACCACCACATGCAGTAACAACTAATGATGTTTTAAACAAGATTTTTACAACCTGATACCCAGTTCTTCTGTTATGTATTCTAAAAAGAAAAATATTCAGAATTCTGAGCCAGTGACATAACTAAAATTAACTTTTTCTAGTGCTGGTAAACTGCAAAAAGAACAGTAGATTAGGACTGTCATGTCTGAATGTTGAATGGCCAAAGATCTGGGACATGGGGAGAAAAAAAAGGTGAATTCTGAGTTTTGTCCTTTCATTTTTCTAATCAGCATCCCACAGACAAAACTTCTGTTTAATGAGCAGTAGCTGTTAGAAGGTGCTCAGATATTGTAGTACTAAAAGTGCTACAGCTGTGTAAGTGAAGTGGAAATTCAGGTTGATTTCCTTTAGGCGCTTTGTCAAAAGAGATAAAAGAAACAGAATGGAAGATTGTTTTAAGGAAAGTAATTAGAATGAGCAGGTGAAGTGCCTCAGAGTACTGTGAGGGAGTCATTTGAAGGGAAGTGTTGAGATAAGAACAGGTGAAATATTTGAAGGGTCTTAAAAAGTAACGTCAAGTTAGGTCAAATGAAATGCAGTATAAAAGATAGCCTTTTGGTCTCAAGATTAAAGGTTTGGTTTGATATTCTTAATAAGAAGTAACAGAGGAATGAAGCAAAATAGGGTGGGTGAAGGAATCATTATAGAGTACTCAGTAAAAGAGTTTTAGGTGAACTTCTGAGGCAGAGAAGAAAAACTAAATAATCCAATTGAAATGATGCAATTTGTGTAAGATACCAAAAGTCCAAATATACTTTAAAGTATGCAAAAAAAAAAAACAAAAAAAAAAACAAGAAAAAAGATCTATTAGCATCCTTAGAAGAGTGTCAGAAATAAAGATCTGAGGGTGATGTGCACAGTTCATCTACCAGTAACTTGGCAGAATTTTATGCCATTACGCCAAAGTATATACAATTAAGAATACTTTGAGAAAACAAGATCATCCCTAATACAATTGTCCGTGCACTTACGTCTGCGTGCCAGGAAATCAAAAGAGAATTTAAAGAACTGTGAGACTTAAATCAGACATAGTGTAAGAGATTTGAAAGCTTTCAATGTAGTAATGACTCTTTCTTGTTTCCAAAAGTAGTCATCCTCTAGAAAAACAAAATTTGTATATAATAGTGATTTTTTTTCTCTGATTCAGTATTCAGTTTTTCTTTCTCTATTGGTGCAATCCTATCAGGCCTACACCATTATGCAATAGGTAGCCATGAGGTTATTACTCTGTATTACTCTTCTAATGTTTTTCTCTTTGCCTCTTTGCCTGTGTTATATGGTCATGGGTCAGGGGACACTTTGCGGACAGACTTTTACAATCTCTAACTTCCTTTTTCAGTTAATTCCATTAGATTTAAATAACTAGTTTTCAGTTTACAGGTTCAGGTTTGTAATTTAGCATACCTTGCTTTAAATTATACTTATCAATAAAATAAGGATTTTCAACAGCATGTAATAAAAGGATTTTTCATTTCATGCTGCAAGAAGAGACAAAAGAATGGTCTCATTAATGTGTCTTTCATACTGTTGTGTCTGTTCTTGTCATATTCTTGCTTGCCACAAAGGCACAGGGTGGGGTTTTCCTCCAGAAAGCGGTGGGGTGATTAAAAGAGGCCTCAAGAAGGCAGAGCAAACAGGCAGGAGCAGGAGCTGGCAAACAGGGGCATGTCTGGTCTCTGAGGGCATGGCATGGCAGTTTGAGTGGCAGTCCATGCAGACAAGGCCAACAGGCAGAATTGCAGATTTCCTCCTGATTAAGGGGGTTTTAGTTTTTTGTTGGTTGGTAGGTTTTGGGGTTTTTTGTTAGTAATGGCTTTTACACTGTCAAAAACTGCAGTTAGTACAAGTGTGTGTAACCAGATAGAACAAAAAGCATGTGTCTGTCCAGACATTTCCTGTGCAGAGTGTTTATCAGTGGTACCAGGAAACATCACAGAACAAACCTGCCTGTGGTGCGAACAGGTGAATGATCTGCTTTTGTTAGTGGCTGAGCTTAGGGAGGAAGTTGAAAGACTAAGGTGTACTAGGGAAAGTAAAAGGGAAACAGATCAGAGGCCCACCAGGAGTCAGAGGATTCCTATGCCTCCCACTGTCAGGCAACAAGAGGATACCTGATGCATAAGGGGAATGGAAATGTGTCCCTACTCAGGGAGGTAGTAAAAATTCCTCCCGACACCCAGGTGCCACTCCAGAATAGGCGTGATGACCTGTATCTAGAGAATCAGCCAGATGGTGTAGAAGAAAATGATCTGCCCAGTGAACCTCCCAGTTACACTTCATCTGTCAGATCACCACCTCTGACATCAAAAAGGAAAGGATGGGTGACTCCCTTCTGAGAGGAACAGAGGGCCCCATATGTCAACTGGACCCATCCCACAGGGAGGTGTGCTGTCTCTCTGGGGCCCAGATATGGGATATCATTGAGAGACTTCCTGGGCTGATTCAGCCCTCTGATTATTACCCACTGCTGGCACTACAGGCTGGCAGTGATGAGATTGAAAAGAAGAGTGTCAGGGCAATTAAAAGGGAATTTGTGGCACTGGGTTAAGTGTTTGATAGGGCAGGAACACACGTTCTGCTCAGTCCCTTTGGTGGCAGAGAAAAATGATGAAAGGAATAGGAGAGCCCGTATTGTCAACGAGTGGCTCAAGGGTTGGTATCATCAACAAAATTTTGGGTTCTTTGACCATGGGGCAACTTCTATGGCACCTGGCCTGCCGGAAGTGGATGGGTTACATCGCCTTGTTAAGGGTAGAAGAATTTTAGCTTATGAATTGACAGATCTTGTTGAGAGGGCTTAAAACTAGGGTTTGAAGGGAGAAGGGGATGCAGCTGGGCGGTCTGGAAGCAGGCCAGAGGGTGGTAAGCCTAAGCTAGGAGTGAAATCAGTAGCCCAGCTGAGGTGCATGTATACCAATGCATACAGCATGGGTAACAAAGAGGAAGAGCTGGAAGCCATGGTGCAACAGCAAAGATGTGATGATCCCACAGAAATGCAATGGGACAACTCTTGCCTATGGGTAAGAATTAAGAGGAGGGCCAACAAGACTGATATCCTACTGTGAGTCTGTTATCATACACCCAACCAGGAGGAAGATTAGTGTCTTGGTTTGAAAGACAGGTAACTGCTAAGAAAGGCAGGAGCCTCTCTTTGAAACAGCGAATGTAAACCCCCACCTTCAAATTATTATAATTTTGAAATTAAGGGGCTCTCAAGCAAAGATATGGGAATAGGCATAACAGTTTTTACTAGGAAAATTAAAATAGAAATGCAGTATTAAAAAGAACAATCCAAACCCTGACAGAGTCAGAATACAACCTGATACCCCATCAGTCGTGGTGTTGGTAGTACTCTGATCAAATGGTGGTTGCAGTCCTCATGTAGTGACAGATGTGGTTCAATTGAAGCAGTGGTCTTGTAGAAGGGTGCAGTTTTCCTCTGAAGGTCCAGTGATGATGTGGAAAAGTCTGGTTTTCCTCCAGAATCCAGTGGAAAAATAGCCTCATTTGGTGTTCCAAATCTCAGTTTTTAATCTAGGTAGGAAAGGCTTGGCTCCTCCTCCTGGCTGGAGTGTCTCCCAATGGGATGATGTAATTTAATCAGTCATACAGTGGGACTCAATGATCCAACAGCAGATATTTTCCTGGAGGGAGGATGGATTGGGGAAAGGATAAAGATGATTGCCCCACCTGGTTTTAGCAGCTGGCCCATTAGCAGAGAATATCTCCCACGGAGATAAGGATCACTGCCCTATCTGGTTTCAATAGATGGTGATAGAATATATACTTTCGGCCACATGCTATATTGCAACCTAAGACAGGTAGACAATTTATTCTATAAGCAGCTAAAGAATGTTTCAGGATCACCAGCCCTTGTTCTTGTAGGTGACTTCAACCTGACAGATATCTACTGGGAACTTAATACAGCAGAAAAGGGGCAGTCCAGGAAGACTTTAGAGTGTATGAAGGATAACTTTTTGTCACAGCTGCTGAGTGAGCCCACCAGGGGAGGGACTATGTTAGATCTGTTGTTTACAAATAGTGATGGACTGGTGGGAGAGTGGTGGTTGGAGGTCGCTTGGGGCACAGTGATCATGAAATTAGAATTCTTGATATTTTATGAAATCAGGAGGAACATCAATAAGACTTTTACATTGGACTTCTGGAGGGCAGACTTTGGCCTATTTAGGAGACCTATTCAAAGAATTCTTGGGAAGCAGCCCTTAAAAACAAAGGAGTCCAGGAAAGATGGGCATGCTTCAAAACAGAAATCTTGAGGGCACAGGAACCTGTCCCTGTGTGCCAAAAGATGAGTCGACAAGGAAAACATCCAGCCTGGATAGGCAAATGAGCTTTTGAAGGAATTTAGAAATAAAAAGAAGATCTATCCTCTTTGGAAGGAGAGTCAGGTCCCTCAGGAAATATTTAAAAGGCTGCTAAAGCATGTAGGAAAAAAATTAGGGAAGTCAAAGCTCAGTTTAAACTTAATTTGGCAACTTTTGTAAAGGATAATAAAAAATGCTTTTACAAATACATTAATGGCAAAAGGAAGCATAAGACCTTCCTTTGTTCTCTATTGGATGAGGGAAGATTTGTAGATGAGAAGATGGAAGTGTTTAGCACCTTCTTTACCTCAGTCTTTAGTGTGAAGATGGATTATCCTCAGGACAACTGTCCTCCAGGGTTGGTAGATGGTGTCAGGGAGCACAATGACTCCATGTTATCCAGGAGGAGGCAGTCAGAGAACTGCTGAGCCACTTGGATATTTATAAATCAATGGGACCAGATGAGATCCACCCAGTCTGATGAGGGAGCTGGCAGATGAGCTTGTGAAGCCTCTCTCCATCATTTACCAACAGTCCTGGGTCACTGGTGAGGTTCCAGATGACTGGGAGCTGGCCAGTGTGATGCCCATTCACAGAAAGGGTGGAAAGGAGGGTCCTGGTAACTCTAGGCCAGTTAGCCTGACCTCAGTACCAGGTAAGGTAATGGAACAGTTTATACTGAGTGTCATCACACAGCCCTTACAGGATGGACAGGGGATCAGACCCAGCCAGCAGGAGTTCAGGAGGGGAAGGTCATGTTTGACCAACCTGGTCTCCTTTTATGAACAGGTGACCTGCCTGGGGGATGCAGGAGGGGCTGTGGATGTTGTGTACCTGGACTTCAGCAAGGCCTTTGGCACTGTCTCCCACAGCACACTCCTGGAAAAGCTGCAGCCCATGGCTTGGACAGGAGCACTCTGTGCTGGGTTAGGAACTGGCTGGATGGCCGGGCCCAGAGGGTGGTGACCTGTGCTGCATCTGGCTGGGGATCAGTCAACAGTGATGTCCATCAGGGGTCTGGTGTTTCAGCCAGTCCTGTTAAACACTTTATTGATGACATGGATGAAGATATTGGGTCTTTCATTAGTAAATTTGCAGATGACACTGATCTGGGAGCCTGTGTCAATCTGTTGGAAGGTAGAAGGGTTCTCCAGAGAGACCTGGAGAGGCTGGATGGATGAGTAGTGTCCAATGGGATGAAGTTTAACAAGTCCAAGTGCAGAGTCTTGCATTTTGGCCACAACAGCCCTCTGCAGTGTTACAGGCTGGGGACAATGTGGCTGGACAGTGCCCAGGCAGAAATGAGACCTGGGGGCACTGGTACAGCTGGCTGACCCTGAGCCAGCCGTGTGCCCTGGTGGCCAAGCAGGCCAATGGCCCCTGGCCTGTGTCAGGAACAGTGTGGCCAGCAGGAGCAGGGAGGTCATTCCTCCCCTGCACCCAGCACTGGTGAGGTCACACCTCGAGTGCTGTCTCCAGTTCTGGCCCCTCAGTTTAGGAAGGACCTTGAGACGCTTGAGTGTGTCCAGAGGAGGGAACAAGGCTGGTGAGGGGCTGGAACACAAACCCTGTGAGGAACAGCTGAGGGAGCTGGGGGTGTTCAGCCTGGACAAAAGGAGACTCAGGGGTGACCTCATCACTCTCTACAGCTCCTTGAAAGGTGGTTGTGGTCAGGTGGAGGTTGGTCTCTTTCACCAGGCAGCTGCTGACAGAGTGAGAGGACATATTGTCAAGCTGCCCCAGTGGAGGTATAGGTTGCATATTAGGAAAAAGTGTTTTACAGGAAGAGTGATGAAGTACTGATGCTTGAGGAGGTGGTGGAGTCACCATGTGTTTGAAAAAGATTGGATGTGGCACTTGGATGTTAGGATTGGATGTAAGGACATGGGTTGGACTCACTGATCTTGCAGATTTCTTTCAAACTAGTGTTTGTGTGATTCTGTGAAAAGAAAAAATTTACCTTACCCAGGGCATCACTGCAAGAGTAACACCTAGATATATGACAGCTATGTAGCCATTTACTTCTTTAACAGGACAATAAATAATTTATTGTCCATTTATATCAGTACGTTGCTATTACTGGAAATAAAGTGTAAAATCATGGCACAGCTTCAGGTGCTTTGCAGACCAAGACTGACCTTCACATTTTTTAACTTCAGTTTGTGTGTGGATGAAGAGGCAGCTAAAACATTTTGAAAGGAAATACAGAGACAGGAATAATATTTTAATTTTTGAATCAGGTCTAAAATATTTAGACCAGGAATTGAAGTTTATCTGCAAAAGGTTTGTTCTTATGGCCATTAAGATCCTGAAAGAAAAAAATTTGGGGGATTTATAATAAGCAAGTGATACAAAAGATAATAATGGAGTACTTGTATGTCTCTCACATACTTTTAACAAGTGCGATAAAGCAAAAGAGGAATATCCTTGCTCTGAAATTTTGTATCTGCTTCTATTCTAATATAGTGATCCCTTGTCTGATGCACCCAAGAGGGGATGTGAAATACATTAGACGTTTTATTTCTTCAGGTTTCTAGCTGGCTGAAGGGAAAGTAGCAGAATATTATATAAACTAACCTAGGCAATTTTAGCATTTATTTACTCTTCTCCTTAAACTGATTCAGCCACATTGCATTCTCAGTAAGTGATGCTCTCTTAAAAGGCAGATGTCTGGCCAAAAGCAGTCATTCCTTCCATTTCTGTAGCCCTCTAAGCCTATTCATGTTCCTTGACAAGTGCCTCCTTTTTCCCTGAAGTAACAGAAAGGAAATCACTTTTGCTCCCCTTGGTTTCCTGAGAAAGAGCAGCATCTTGGCTGTGCTCCGATTGTCACACTGTATAATCCTTGGTTAAAGCAAAGCGACTACAGAATGTAGTGGTGTAAATGGCATAAGACTCAAAATCCAGACACATCTGTGTCTGTCAGTTTACATTAAGTCACAAAGAAGAGAGCAGGGCTGGTAAATTTCTTCTGGCATGTTACAAATGGTTTGACCTCTGTGAAGTTTAAATTATTCGTTCAAATGAAGTTATTTTTCTGACACTATTTTTTTTTCTTTTATATTTCTCGCCATAAAAAAATTTGTGCTCCTTACGGGTGGTAATGGTGAGTGGCTTCTTGTTCTGTTCTGCAAGGGAAAGAGACTACACATCATTTAGCCATGGATTTAGCCATGTTCAGTTAGAGAAGTTTTATCTTCAATGCTTGATCTATCTCGTGTAGAAATAAATGATATAATAAGGGTCTTTTTTTGGCTTTCTAAGCTGAGGCAACTTGCTGACAGATATTTGTGAGTGCTTGGCAAACACAGCTTAAATATGAAACTGATAAAGGAGAAAAAAAAGACACAAAATATGGACCATGGGAAGCTTTATCTAAGACAATGTGAATATTTTTCTAAAATTTCCAGTTTATTTAGTGAATGTCTGAGCATAATTTCTGTACCATCAAAAGGACCCAATTCTATTGCTTTTCATTTTCCACAGGGTTGTGAAACTATTGTGATCTTCTTTTCTCCTGCAAACAAGGGACACCATGCAGGAAAGAACCTGAGGTCCTGGTCAATAGCACACTGACCATAAGGTAGCAATGCACTATATGACAGTGAGGACAGCATGTTAGGGCAGATGATCCTATCCTTTCCATTCAGCCTTGATGAGACACGCCTATGTGGCTTTTAAGGGCTTGAAGCATGATGCAAGGATGAGAGAGCTGGAAGTGCTCAGGGTAGAGAACACTCAGGAACTTACCTATGTGTATAAACATTTGATAGGAGGGAATGAAGAAGGACCCACTTCTAAGAGGTAGTAGACACAAACTGAAATACAGGATACTATAGTGAAACAGAAGAAAATACTTTATTTTATATTTTTTTATTTTTTCCAAATTCTTTCCCTGATATGGTGAGTGCTGGAACAGATGGTCTGGAGGCGCTGAGGAGTCTTCATTCTTGGAGATACACAGGACCTGACACATCAGAGAGTAATGTGATCTCAATGACCAGAGTGTTGGTGTTGGACTGAGGATTTCCAGAGGTCCCGACCAGCCTCAGCACCACAGCTGGGAAGGTTGATCCTGGCTTTTTGCTGGGTGCCTACAAATTCTATCATTCCACCTCCTTAACAGGACTGGGGAAGAAAATACAATGAAAATTTGTGGGTCAAAATCAGCCAGAAAGGAAACTCAGCAATTATTGTCATTAATGAAACAGACTTGGCTTGGGGTACTTAATTTGCTTCAAAAGAAACAGGGTAGAATAATCAGAAGTAAGAGCAATCTAAAAATGTCTTTGTTCCACTCATGCTTTCTAACCTCTCCACTGTAACTGGTGCAGGAGAATGTGGAATTAATGTCATAGTTGGCTTATAGCACTTCATCTATGCTTCTCTTCCTGTGCTTCATTATGGGGTTCCCCCTATGGGAAACAGATATTCATGAACTTCTCCCATATGTCCTTCTCACAGGCTCCAGTTTCTCAATAGATGCTCCAACACAGGTCATAGGACTGCTCTAATGTGAGCCCCTTATGGCACCACAGATCCTGCCAGAAAACCTATTCCTGCATAGCCTCCTCTTCATGGGATGCACATCCTGCAAAGATCATGAGTTCTCCAGAGCTGCAACTCGCTTTGAGTCACACCTGCTCTGCCATAGAATTTTCCATGGACTGCAGGTAGATTTCTACTCTATCATGATAGATTCCTATCTTCATGGACTTCAGGGGCACAGTTGTCTCAACAGAGCCTTCCCCAGCATCTAAACCACATGCCCAAGACCTTGGTGTCTGCAGAGCTGTTTCTCTCACATATGTTCACTGCTCTCTCTCACAGCTGCTGTTGCACTGGTTTTCACCATGTTAAATATGTTATCACCAACTGCCAGCACTACTGATTAGCACAGTTTGGCCAGCCACAAATTGGTCCTGGAGTAGTCAGCTCTGGCATGGGGACAGCTTCTTGTCTCCTCACAAAGTTATCCTTGCAGCCCTATGCACATCTCTGCTACCATACCCTTGCTACATACACAAAGTACAATCTAAGATTCTGTAAGTACTTGAAAAAATCAAGTTTCGGCATGTCCATATCTATTTCAAAGTCAAAACCAACCCCCACAAAAGGTGCACAGATGACATATTTTTGTAAGGTAAAACAATCACCTGTAGAGTTAAATTAAAAGCCATTATTGTATGTTTTAAAATTATTTAATAAATATCCTCTGCTATACAGAACAGGATGCTGTATAAATTAAGCACTTAACAATGAGCTTACTTCAAAAGCTAGTTTTGGACCTTAACCTGCATGGGTACTTGCATCAACCTCTGTATTAACTTTTTTCAGAAAAAGTAGTTTTGAGTGTTGGTTTGTTTCTTAAAACAGCCTCATACCCTGATGCAAACCTGCAGCCTCCCAGGCCATTGGTTATTTGACTTGAAGTTTGCCAGAAAATGGGCATATATAACTTTAGGGAAGATACACTGTGCCAGTGCCAGGCACACTTGCCTGTAGTGCCAAAGCAGGTGCCAGCAATGAACTCCTCACTCACCTCAAAGAATCAGAATCTGTGATTCTGAGTAGTTAGGGCTGGAAAGGACCTCTGGGGCTCATTCACTTCAACCTGTCTGCCTACTAATGCCAGTCGTCTCGGCTGGAGATTAAAAGGTCCCACTTGCTTCAGTAGCAGACACCAGGCCAGGTGTGCCTACAGCCCTCTGACTCTAGTCTGCCACTAGTAGTTGGTATCAAATTTCACTCACACGCAGGTTTTGTGGTCACTTACTCTACACATTCCTATAGAATAGAGAGTAAGGCTACACTGAGAGATAGTTAATAAAATAGTTAAGAAAATATTCATATGAAGATATGAAAAGATAGGACAACTGTGGTGATCAGTGCCAGGGTTCAGCTAGATGAATATATGAATGAAACTGTATTACAGTTGACCCACTTGGACATGTTTCCTTCTACCCTCCTTCTACCTGCTTGTCCTGCCCCTCATCCATTTGCTTGGATTATTGGTCAGAATCCCCCTCAACATCCTGGTCCTAAGATTTTGTCTTTGTCAGTAGCAAAGTCCTAGTTTGCCTGCAGTTTCTTGGTAGCCTATCAGTAAGTGCAACTGACCAAGTTTATTTCTCATTATTGTCTTTGCTAATGCTAATTGGTCAGGTTTTATGTCGCAGAAGGTTGAGTCTCTCTGTGTTCTTATAATCCAGATTTGAATTGGCACTTAGTCATATGGTCATATTGAAAAAGAAAATCGTCACATTTCATGCATCTTTACCAAGCAGTGTGGCTGCCCAGGTTTGTTTCCATCACTACCTCTCTTATGATTTTTTTGCTAAGTTTCTGTCTGTATGCTCTTGCTCATGACCTCCTTTTCTCCTTACTTGGCTTTGCACTGAGAAAGCCCCTGGCCAGGTATGTCAAGGAGAGGACACATCCTATCCACATACCCTTACATTATCCATTTTCTTCTTTTAGGAAGCTGACTTCCAGCTTTGAGAAAACAGAATATCTTCAAAATTTGGTCCCTGGTAAGGTTTCACCAGGTACTTATTCCTGGCTCATAATGTCATGGAAATGAATTTAGGAGCAGCAGTTGCAAAGATCAGAAAAAATAGTCACTTTTACATACTCTTGTTACATGGCTACCAGACAACATAGCAAATACACGCTGTGTATTGGGATGTGTTCATGTCGATATTACAGGCCTTGAAGAGATGAAAGCTGTGTGATCATAAGACTTAGCAAGATCTGGATCAGCATTCTAGTGCTTTTGTGTTCTTCTCTACACCTGTACTTAGGTAATCCTGAAAGGTGGTTTCTTCTGTCAGAACAGGGCAAGCTGCAGATGTGTTTATGGTGTTCACGGAGAAAAATGAATTTTTAACCATTGCAGTTAGTGAAATAATGATCAGTTCTGTACACAGCATCATTTTCCTTAGCCCTTGGTCATCTCTCCTGAGCAGCAGGTGTCTTGGTGGAACATATTAGCATGAAAAAATGTTAAGAGCATCCTGTCATACAAATCTTTTGATTTTTTACTAGTACAATGAAGGACTTTGACAAGAAAATCTGTCATACAGTCTCTGTTACTAGTGGAGTCTTGTAACTGTTGACATACATAAGTGGTCTCTTATAGCATTTTTCTACAGATGTAGATTTAGCTTTATTACTCTCTTATTTAATCAGGGCAGTTCCCAGACTGTATAATGTCATATTGTCTAATACAAGTGGTTTCACTAAAAGGAATATGCCTGAACTGAAAGTGAAGGTAAAAACACCCTTAAATCTTCAAGTTTTTTTCTTTTGCACCAGTTTCCACCACACACTCTTGTGTAAACACATGCAAAAGTACTGACTTAAGTGAGGTACAAACAGGCCTATAGCAGTTATCACACCTTCATGGCAGTTAAGCTCTTGGATGTTGTCAGACCTGGCCATTCTCCAGATGTCCCCATCTGTAATTCTGCCATGACGAATGCCTGTAACAGTGGTATAGAGCTGTCTTTGCAGGCTTAAATTTTCCTATGTCCTAGGTAAATTAGTTGTCATAGGTCTTTCTTCTTTTCTCATCTTTAAGCTTAGCTTGGGCAATTTGCAATTTGACCCACACTGAATTTACAGTACTTTCATTTCTTTTGTGTTGTGAGTTTTATTACTGCTGTTCATTTGTTTAGGATTTATATTTATTTGTTTCTTTTCAGAACTGAAGGCTGATTTTACAAAATCTTCTGTACAGACATCTTCCTACACTGCAGCTGTTCATGCATGATATCAGTAGTGTTCATGGAAGTCTGTTCGGGTCTCAGTGGTGTGTTATCAGTTATTCACATTCAGGACAAACTAGTCATGCCTGGAAACTGCTCTGGGCTGTCTGTGACATCTCTTTCAGTGACAGACTTGAAATGGATTGAATTTAATGAATAGCATGCTGTAACAGAGAGATAAAGACTCTTTATGAAGGTCAAGATGTGAATATAAGGATTTGTCTCCTCTGCCTGGGAATGGGTGAGAAGACAAATCAGAATTTACAGTTTAGGATTTATGAGGAGAAGACAGGTAAAGGTGGCATTACAGTGTGTGTCTGCTATAGGACACATGATCTAGGACAGACAGATGAGATTCTCTATAGACATACAGGAACAGCTTCATGTCTACAATCCCTGGTATTCATGGGGGACTTTAAACACCCTGGTATCTAGTGGAGGTACAATACAGTAGGACACAGGTAACCCAGGAGTACATTCAGGATAATCTTTTTTGTGTAACACAAGGAGAGGAGATCTGTTGCTCCTCAAAATAACAAGAATGTATTAATCTGGAATGTGAAGACCAAAGACAGCCTTTGCTCTGGAGACCACCAGACAGTGGAATTCAGGATTCTTGGGGGAATAAGGAAGGTGAAAAGCAAGCTCATGCACCAGAAACTTCAGAAAAG
The DNA here is from genome assembly GCF_903797595.1 of Erithacus rubecula. Lineage (NCBI taxonomy): Eukaryota > Metazoa > Chordata > Aves > Passeriformes > Muscicapidae > Erithacus > Erithacus rubecula. The sequence goes on from NC_136661.1 coordinate 3,631,243, forward strand.
TCTTATGAGATAAACCCCTGGAGGGAAGAGTGGCCTTAGAATGGTGGTTGATATTCAAGGCTTAGCTCCTTCAAGCACAAGAGACTTCCATCCCAATAAACATGAAGTTAGAAAAAAGTACTAGGATGATAGTATGGATGAACAATGAGTTCCTAAACAAACTCAGATGAAAAAGCAAGAATACAAGGAATAAAAACAAGGTTGGGGGACCGAGTACAAACACAGGAACATTTTTAAGGCAACGAGGGATAAGGTTAGGAAAGCTAATGTATAAATGAAATTGTATCTGTATGTCAAAGACAGCAAGACTGGCTGCTCCAAGTACACAGGCAATAAAAGAAAGATGGAAAAATGTGGATATATTGGTTAGTGATAAAGGAGACCTGGATACACAAGACATGGAAATCTGAGGCACTGAAAATCTTGTTTGTGTCAATCTTTACTAGAAAGACTCAGAGACTGGAAGAAGGCCTGGATCAAAGATGCACCCTTGCTGGATCAAGTTCAGGTTAGGTAATATTTAAGCAAAATTAAGAAACATAAATCCATGGGCAATGATGAGATGTACCTATGAATGCTGAGGGAGTTGCTTGGAATTGGCAGGCCACACTTGATAATCTTTAATCAGTCATGGCAATAATGGCACTGAGGTAAGTGTCTGAAGACTGAAGAAAAGCATCTCTGCTATCTTGAAGAAGAGCAAAAAGGAGGACCCAGGGAGTAACATACCAATTAGCTTTACCCCCGTTTCTGGGAAGGGGATGGAATAACTAGACATGCGAAAAATTTTTAGGCAGGTGGGTAACAAGAACATGACCAAGAGTACTCAGCATAGATTGAAGAGGAAGTCATGCTGGACCAGCCTGAGAAACAACTATAAAGAAATGCCTGGTCTGGTAGACAAGGGGAGAGAACAGGGGATATTGTAGACCTGGGCTTCAGTACGGGCTTTGACACTGTCTCCTATAAAATCCTAATAGACAAAGTGTTTATATATGGGCTGAACAATCAGAAAGTGAAGTGAGATGAAAATTTGCTCATGGCTGAGCCTTGAAGGTTTTGATCAGTGTAAGAAAGTCTAGTTGGAGGCCAGTAATTAGTGATATATATCACAGGTCTATACTAAGTCTAATATTATTTAACAACTTCACTAATGATCTACAAGATAGAGCAGACCGTGCCCTCAGTAAGCTTGCTGATGATGCAAAACTGGAAGGAGTGGCTGGTAGGGTCATGCTGACATCCAGACAGTCTTCAATAAGCTGAAGTCTGGTGCTTTCTGGAACCTCACAATGATTTACAAGGAGAAACACAAAGTCCTGTGTTGGGTTTCTCAGGATATATTATTTCTCTTTCTATTGTGCTGGTTTTGCATGAACTCACCTAGAAGGAGGGCAGGAGGAGCACAGAAACACACACACACACACACACACACACACACACACACACACACACACAGGTTTTTTTCTCTATGAGAACTTCCTCTATGAGTGGCTGGTACCAGTCAGAAAGCTGATTTAATAATTGACAAGCCTGGGAAACCAATTGAAAAGTTCCTTCGTCTCCATGAATCACATCAGTAAAAGTGAAAACTTTCTTTTTTAACTCCTGGCTTGTGAAGAGATAAGGCCATCCAGACTGGCTCGGCCCGGCCCCCCATCCCCATGTGGCCTGGCAGGGCAGGGGTGGGGGACCCACCCCAATCTTCCTCCCTCCATTTTCAACTAGGACCCCTGATGGCCAAGGCAAAGAGAAACCTTTGCTAAGATCCTGGATCCACCCCCAGCGTGGCCACGGCTCGGCCGGGCCCTGCCGCTGTCTCGCAGCAGCCGTGGCAGGCGAAGCCCCCCAGCTGCCCGCGCAGGCTGGGAAATGCAGCCGGGCTCTGCTCCAGCCCAGCCCCTCCTGCACTCGCCTGCTGGGCTCCGCATCCATCCAGCCTCCCCCAGGAAGCCTGCGTGGCCTGGCACGGCCACAGCATGGCCTGGCCAGCTCCTTCACCTTCTGGGTGCAATCCCAGTCCTTCCAATGCTCGGATAAGACTGCAGATCTCCTGACCTCCCTTGAATGAGAGGAACAAAGCAGAAAGTATACTAAAGTCAGTGAAGTAAGAGCCAAGTTTCCAGATGGAAAGAGATTGAAGAGACATTGTGAATATATTGGCTGAAAAATCTTTTTGTGAATTATGGGGTAACTGGACTGCACTGAAATTTCCTGTAAGTTGTAGAAAAACACATGGGAGGGTGAAGAGTTTGAGAAAAGGATTCTTTGCCCTGAGGGAATGGGGGTCTCTTTCTGGAGAATGGAAAGATGAACAGAGACATTTGATGGAAAAAAGAGATGAAGAGAACTTTTGCTTTTGAACAGCTTGCCCTTAAAAGTAATACCCCATGAATTGACATGACCCATAACACAGCTCTGGAAAAACTGTGAAGATGGAAAGAGTTCCACAATTTGCAGATGTTTCATGAGTGAATACAAATTGTGAAAGTGAAATAACAAGAGAACTTTATTCTTCTCTTGGAAAAGAACCCTGTGGCCAAAACAAGAAAGAACTTCTCTCTCTAGAGTGAACTGAAACAATTATTTAAGTGAAAGATTCACTGAAGTGTCTCTGTATCTCATTGTTAAGAAACGTGTAAGCGGGGGGAGGAGGGAGTGATGTGGAAATCTCATTCTGAATTTCTTATTTTCTCTGTGTTACTAATAAATTTTTTCTTTATACCCTTTTAAGTTTTAGGCCTGGTTTGTTTTTGCTCCTAAATGCCTATCTAAAATTGGCAAATCTAAATTAAACCAAAACATATATTTACATATATCTATGTACACGAACAATGGGATGCAGCTGTCTCAAAGCTTTATTCTATCACAGTTATCAGTCTCATTTTATAAAGCCAAGCAAGGAGAAGGAAAAAGCTTCAGCTTCTTCACAACAGCTGATGAAGTTCCTTTTGTTACAGTCTTTTAACAACTTTTTAGCCAATAGCATAATATTAAAAGCTGACAAGTGTTTTCTCAGCCCAATTAATAAAGCTACACATATGTCTTGCCTTGAACAATGCTTGCTTGTAATAGCTTGAAACAATGAACAAAGCTTCATTATTTAAGCTTACATATTTCTACTGTCTTGTTTAACATATCCTGAGGCCTATCTCTACACAGCTCACAGCCCTATTCTTTCTTATCTTTGCATCTTCCGCATTCTTGCATTTCTCCATCCTGAGATTTGCTTTCACACAGCTTTCTGAGAGTATTATGCCTTTTCTATTTTTCACAGTCCTGCATCCGAGGATGGAGTCTTACACATCAGAGGGTTCTGCATTGATCTGGAAAGAAGCTTGGCAGAAAGGGCTGTCAGAGACCTGGCGGACATGAATCACTAATGTGACTTTGTCAAAAAGAGGGCTAATGATGTCTTGAGAAACGTAGTTTTCCCTTTACCAGGGAAAGTATTGACCAGAGGTTGAGGGAAGGGATCCCATTTATTCTACACTGTTTAAGCTATAACTGGAGTTATGTGATGAGTTTTGCACTTCCCAGAACAAAAAGAAGTATCTTCTGGAGGCCAGTGAAGAGCCAGAATAGTGATGGACTTGAGTACTCCAAAGGAAGGCTGAGTGAGCTTGAGCTGCTTAGCCTGGAGAAGAGAAGCCTTGGATGGGATCTTCCTGATGTGTATAAATACCTGAAGTGTGACTGTAAAACCGGACTGCTTTAAGAGACGCCCACTGACAGGATGAGAGGCAATTGACACAAATTGAAACACAGAGAATTTTCTCTGAAACTGAAAAATTGCTTTCACTGTGAGGGTTGACTGAGCACTCAGCACAGGATTCCTGGAAATGTTGCAGTCTCTTACCTTTGAGATAACCAAAAAACATGAGTCCAGGCAACTGGTTCTAGGTGGCCCTCCTTGAATAGCTATTTTAGACCAATGTCAGCCAGAGGTTACTTCCAATCTCAACCATTCTGTGATTTTGTGATAATGCCAGTAGTCCCACACAGTGTTTCATTGTGATTACAATCACAATGAGCGATGGGAGATAGAATCAACATTCAGTTAATGCATATGAGACTTGTCTCCTAAATCGTGCTTCTTGATACATAGTGTTTTATTTTGTTATTGTTTTCTGGCTCCATACAGCCAAATACTGTGCATATGTTTTCCCATTTTCAGTTTATGTATACTCTGCTCACACTTAGACTGTCAGAGAGCTCATGAGCTTGGCAAAAGAACTGATCTCATCACACTGGGATGTGTGATGAGAAATCACTTTTTGAATCAGAGACTCATTGAGGTTGGAAAAGACCTCCATGATAATGAAGTCTAACTGTTACCCCAATATGTTCACTGCTAAACCATATTCTAAACTATCCTAACTACGCATCTTTCTAATAGGGATGGGGATTCTACTTTCCTGGGCAGCCTGTGTCAATGCCTGGTCACCCTGTCAATGAATAACATTTTACTGATAACTATTATAAACCTTATATAACTCGCTGTCCTGTCACTATACTTCCTGCTGACGAGTCCCTCTCCAAGTTCCCTGTAGACCCCTTTCAAATACTGGAAGGTTGCTGTAAGGTCTCCATGCACCTTCTCCAGGTGGAACAGACTCAACTTCCTTAGCCTGTCTTCATAGGAGAGGTGATTAATTATATTTCAGTGTCTTACTAAATTTCCACTGAAAAATAATTAAATTTTTTATTGTTTATAAAAACAGTAACTAATACGCTTCTTCTTAACAGTATGACTTACTCATCTCTCAGCAAATAGCCACCGGAAGTAAAACTTTTCTGGAGAAGCCTATGAGCAAAAATGAGAGAAGGGAAATAAGAGAGTATACATATTCTTTATCCTCTAGTTTCTGCTGAGCCAGAAGACTTCCATTGGAAAATGCGTATATTGCATGATTGCACATGGTGGAGCATCCTCCACAACAAAATTACTTATATTTAAAATGGAAAGCAGTAGAATTGTGAGGAATGATAGTTGAAGAGATATTAAAGCTAATAGTATCCTATTCATCAGTAGATCAATAGAACATATGGTAACTTTGCACATTTTGCAAGCTGTGAGTGCCTGAAGCCTCAACATGTCCACCTGGAGATCTATTTCTATCCCCCTGCTATTTTACCTTCTCTGAAAACTGGCATCTCAGTTTCCAGAATCCACACCACAGGAAATGGGATACTAGCCTTTTGGAGGATATTAAACTTTTTCATACATCTCTCATGGATACATATAATTCCACCAAAACAATCAGAAAAACTACACTGTCCCAGGCACCAAATCAATTCTGTGATATTTGGACAGCGTAAAGTCAAGAATACTTACAATATTTGCAGAACATAACCAATCTATTATTAGGAGTCACAATTCACCCAGACTGAACTCAGAAATTAGTGAATTGTGATAATCAGTAATTACAGTGCTAGTGCTTTAGTCACTAGCAGTCTTCTGACAAAAGATGTTTGGTACATTAAATTGTTGGTGATTTAATGAAGATCATTGAAAGACGCTGACTTTCCACATGGAATAAATAAGCACTCTTAAAATCAGAAAGGTATTTGCAAAGATAAAATCTTGCATCCTTTTCATTCGATGCCTCTGATTTAAAGTAAAGATGCATCAGTTATCTTTGAAAATCATCAGGTATTCATTTCTTTATTGAAATGTTCGTGAAGTTGATTGTTAGTGCTCTTCAGAGAGGCTACAGTGTTCATGAATGCATTTCCATATATTCAACTGAGCTTTAGTATATTTCTGTGTGCTAGAAGATTTGCAAAGGGCAGAGAAGGATCTTTGCTGAGATCAGTATGAAGATCAAATACAGTATCTGAAGAGTTGTGAATTTCCATGCTGTTTTCTGTAATTCTTATTTAGAACAAAGAGATGCTTATCAGTGCAATTGAAAACGACATAGTTTTTAGAAAGCTGCCTGTTGTCACTAGACACTGATAAATATGTTTTATGGCATAGTTGGAGGCACTAATACCCTAAATCATATTGACATTAATTTCTGAGCATTTCAAAGGCAGAAATGAATGAATTTTCTTTGATATTCATTTTTGGTATCCAGGTGGTAGATTTCACATCAACTGTCCAACCCCTAATATTACCCTTGCCAACCCTTTCTAAGGTGAAACATTATGTTAAACAAAAAATGAATGAAAATATTTCAAATACATAGTCACCTTAAGTTGCACTTTGTCAAAACACCACTTGCCCTTCAGAACTGAAATGATTTGAACTACATTGTGTTGACAGTCCATATTAATTGTTCCCTCATGTAGTGGTTTTGATTTGCCAATTTGAGATTTCCCGGCCACTGCACCAGTTTATGTGGTGGGTTTAGTGCTGGCCAAATTGCCAGTGCATCTACAAGAATTATTTACTCATTGCTTGCTGTGAGATAGGAGACAAGCAAAGCAGGCTTAAACTTTAAAGGGTATACAGAAAAATTTTATTAACAGAAATGAAAAGAAAAAATAAGAAGAATCTGAATAGAACCTCCAGAACACTCGTTGTCTCCCTACACTCTCTTTTCTTTCACACTGATGACGCACAGAAACAAATCAGTCAGCTTATCACCTCTAGAATAGTCTTTCTCCAATTTACTCAGGGAGAAGAGTCTCTCTCCTCAGTCTATGGAGACTTCTCCACAAAAAACCTGTTCTCTTGTGGTTTCAATTTCCATGAATAGCAGCCACCCGGGAAATCTGCAATTGTGAAATCCCTCCCATTTTTTTTTTAGCTTTTCCACAATTGCTGGACCATGTCAACTTACGGGGCACACTTGAAGGATTAGCAGTTCCAGCAAAGGTTCTCTTCATCCAACTCTGAAATCATCTTTATCTCTGGGAACAGAGGTCACCTTCTTCTTCCCTGGAGGAAAAGGGTCTTCATCACTCTTCCTTCTCTCGCTCTCTCTCTTCAAATTTCTCATGGGATCACAGCTAATCAATGTCTGCTTACTTCAGCATGAATGCCTTTGCTCATGCCTACAATGTGAACCCTTCATCCACCTCATAGGCATTCTACGAGTTACAGGGGAGAAAAGAGTCTGATTTATCAATTATATCTTCTTCTCTTACAAGAGAATACCAGTCCAAGATATCTCCTCATCCCCTCCCATTTGGGACCTCACTTTTCATTCTTGTCTGACTTTGTTGTCTCTATGTTGTTTCTCTCTGTCCTCTTCTTTCATTTGAGAGAGAATGGAAGGTCTGCAAGTCTCATCTGTGCAGTGAAAGAATTAATATCTCACCTGAGGCCTGCAGATGGTCGTGTGATCCCTGATGGGTGGCAGCCAGCGCTGGTTATGGTGGAGAATTCTTCAGAGAGCAGAAGAGAGGTCAGAGCTCATAATCAGTGTGAACACAAACTAGGAGATGAAAGGAGTGTGCTAGGGAAGATGTTACTGCTGCCTTGTGAAGAGGAGAAGAAGGAGGAGAAGGACAAAGTGCATTCTGGAGAGAGGGGTTGTTTTTAGAGGGTAGAGGTGTCTGTGATGAAAACTGTGGAATTGTATATGTTGACAGGAAATTTTATGCTTCTATGTGAATTACAGAAAACTTGCTCTTTAGGATATCAAACCTACTGAAAAATCTCCCACAAATATTTTTCATTGTGCTGCCATAAAACATATTCTGAGAAACCCAATCACTTCAATCAATTGTAGCACACAATGATTCTTATCAATACTGAAAACTCGTAATAAATGTTTGGTTTTAGAAGATGTAAGAGAAGATAAAAGAAGATATAAATTCCTATGTAGCTGCTTCTACATATAACATCTGCTTGGGACAAGAAGTCCATTAAACTGGGAAAAAATATAAAAAGAGAGAAACCCAAAATCTTTCAGAAATTAAACCACAAATTTCTAAAATATTTACTCTACTTAGCTCCACAAGTTAAAGCTATTTAAGTAATTTCTCAAGTATAGTGATTATCATTTTGTTGTTTCTAACTTAAAATTCCTGTATCTTATACAAATGCTCTAATGTTACAGATGAGAAATCAGTTTGTCATTTTTTAGCTAACAAACTCCAGAAACCCAAGAATCCAGAGAGAATGAGAATACTTTTTAATTTTTTTATTCCTTTTAAAATGGCATTTTTAGAGAGATTTAATAGTTTTGACTAAAATTACATTAATGTTAGGTGTAATGCAGTGCCTATATTCTCTATACCTATCTCCAAAACCTTTTGACAGAAGATGGTGTAGATGAAATTCTGCAGTGACAGAAGGGATTAAATAAACATGTGCTTCAATAGTTTGCATTATATCCCAAGGTTATGGTTCCTGTCAGATGGTTGCTCTTCATCAATGATTTGAATGCTAACTCTCTACATCTTCACCCGTGCAATATCTTGATACCAAGTACTGCACTGGTTGTGTGGGAATACTTAATATGCATTGAATGTTCATTCCTGGCAATTTAAATTTTCGTATTGATATCAGTTTCTATGAATAAGAAACAGTTAAATCCTGGGTAATGAAATACTTTCTCAGATGCATTTTTCTGAGCTTTTATTTAAGAAAGTCCCAAAATTTTAACTTTGATTTGCAAAAAATGCATAAGCAGATTCTAAGTTATGACTTTGTTTGAAAAAGTCATCCCAGAATGAAAATACTACATTAAATGCAAAACACTAAATTAATTATAATGTTGAAAATCCACTCAAGAGCTAGGTGATGGATAAAAAAATATGAGCTTGCAGTATCAGCAGCAGGAGAGATGTCCCAGTTGAACTGAATTATAGATATAGGTTTTCTAATAAGGGCTGCTGTCCAGTAGGAGCTGAACTCTTACCGTTTTAAGGCAAGGATACCAAGAGTAGCATTTTATAGAAGTACAATAAGAACACTTATGGTTTTAACCATAAGCAAATTGCTAATGAACAGTATCCATGCTAACAGAATCAAGAGCTTTTTACAAGGCAGATAAGCATTAATTTCATCCCTGAAATGATTCATAAAAATATGCTCAGAGTCAGAGATGGCTTACAATATAGAAAAGTCTGCAATTTTCTTGAAAGTCAGGGTTTTTTTATTTATTGGCAGATGCTTTATGAAGTAGCAAATTGAAAGTTTATAATATCTCTGTCTCATTAAATTCTTGACTATATGTGCTTGCTATGTAAAAGAATAAGAAAATCCTAACATACACAAAAAATAGGAGGATAAGAATGTGATTTGAATGTCTGGATCTGTGAACTGGAGTTGCAATCTATTTTGTTACACTGAAAATTTTCAATAGGAGCTCGTGAAATTTCACAGTGTGTTTCAGTGTTTTGGATTCTCTTAAAGACTACAACGAATCTAGGTCCAGTATTTTAACATACCAGAAGCGCATAACTAAGAATATGACAACATGTTTCTTCTTAAATTTCTGTAGGGTAATCTGAGTCATGTTTACTTCCTTTACTTATTTGTTTAAACTACAGAATATAATATTAGTGTTTTAGCTCTGGTTTTGTATTGAAATACTGCTGTTAATGCAAACTGGTGTAGAAAGAAGTCAAGAAAGTTTAAGCAGGGATATCAAGTCCATTTCCTTCCATAGAAAAGGCAGAAAGGAATTATATATGCAACCAGACTAGGATATCAGTGGACAGCACTTTGTGGCCAAAAAGGCCAATGGTGTCCTGGGGTGCATTGGGAAGAGCATTGCCAGCAGGTCACAGGAGGTGATCCTGCACCCTCTGCTCAGCCCTGGTAAAGCCACATCTGAATGCTGCGTCCAGTTCTGGGCTGCTCAGGACTGGTAAGACATGGAACTCCTGGAGTGTGTCCAGCTGAAGGGGGAAAAGTTGGTTAAGGGACTTGCTCATCTCCCCTGTAAGAAAAGGCTGAGTGAGTTGGCCCTGTTCAGACTTGAGAGGAAATAACAGAGGAGACCTGTGAGTATCTGTAGTCAGGGTGCCAAGAGGATGGAGCCAGGCTCTGCTCAGTGATGTCGAGCAATAGGACTAGAGGCAGTGGGCTGACACTGATGCACAGGAACTTCCCAACTGAACAAGAAGAAGAACTTTTTTATATTGCAGTGATCAAGCACCAAAACAGATTTCTCAGAGAGGTTGTGGAGTCTCCCTCACTGGGGATTTTCAAGGACTGTCTGGACACAATCCTACACAAAGTTCTCTGAGATAACCCTGCTTGATGAGGGAGGTAGGACCAGATGACCCACTGTGGTGCCTTCCAATATGACCCATTCTGTGATTCTGGGTTTTTAAATTCCCCTAATACAAGTGAACGTCCTGATCTGCTATATGTGTAGAAGAGAATGAAGAATATGATGGCTCAGTTGTGTAATGATTCCCATGCAATCATCAGGCTCTGCAAAATCTTTTGCTCCCAGAAGAGGGATTTAAAACACAGTCTAATGCTAGGTAAAAGTTTAAAAAGTGTTTAACATGAACATTTAAAGTATGTGAAAAAGGGATTTTGAGATTTCTTTAGGTATTTATTAGCAATTGATTGTTGAATATGTTTTTTAGTTAGTAAAAACTGTAAAAATGGTTTTATAACCCAAATTTTCAGTCTACATATTTAAAACCCTATGACCCCATTTATAGTACTTTAATAAACATCACATGGGTCATAAACTCTTCTATATATTGCCATTTTTTATATATTGCCACTTTTATACAGTGAAATATGTCATTTAGGTGAAACCAATTGTTCTGTAATTCTCCATTTTTTTAAAATCAAATTACCTGTGGAAAATTGATTCAGCCCACGACAATAATAATGCTAAATTAGAAAGAAAGAGTTGAAGAAATATATGGATCTTACCCATCCTTGCAACACTTGTTTATACAAGAATGTTTATATATCTTACAATCATAAAATTAGTGACATATGCCTGATGTAAGTGAACTAAATTTTAATAAATGTATTGTAATAGAATCTAAAGGAACTAAATACAGCATATTACAAAAGTGAAATTTAATTTCATTTCCTAAAACCAAGACTTTGGAAAATCTTATTTTATGCAACTTGCACACACTGCAGGTTGGATATGTCAGTTTCTCTACAGACACAATTTAAATGTTTTTCAAAGAGAGAAGGATTCTTCATGAATTGAATTTTCCAGTGAATTCGGTATCCAGCAGCCTCATTAAATGTTCAAATTCATAGCTGCAAATTATTTCTCCATGGTAGCTTGTAAATCTGAGACTTTCTTCAGAATTTTAGTTTTTATTAGAAGAGTTTAACACGTAGACCCCTGGCTTCCTAAGTTCTTCCTCCATATTTTTATTTTACAAAGACTTTCCTCTAACAAGGCAAGTGAATGAATAAACAAGATCAGCAAGCACTGGTGAGGTATTAATTGAAGAAGTTGTTTTGTTCTTTAGGGAGTCTAAACCTCAGTACACACCTCAGCCCCATTTACTGACTTGGATGTGCCCTTGTAGCAGGGTTTCTTTACCCTCTTAGTTTATCTCACCTGCTGACACATCTGTGTCTTTCCTATATAGAAAGACATATTCTAGCTGTAGTTCATTAATCATTCAGATTATCCACAGGGCTCAGTTTCAGACTACACTGGGGTCTATTCAAGCAATAAGGTAGCAGAAATCCAGATGTCCAGGACAACTGTCATTGGGAATGAAAACTGTCAGACAGTACACCACAGAAGTCAAATATCCAGTTTATGACATGTTTGTGGGAGTCCAGGGTTTTTCCCTGGTTCCTTTGGGGGTGCAAAACCCCCCCTGGCAGACCCCTCAGAGACCCCCGAGTGCTGCCCAGGAGCTGCAGGGGCTGGATTTGGCTCCTTGGGAGAATCTGCCCACATTGAGAGAAGAGACACAGAAAATAATGATGAGTAGAGTGTAAATTAGAATGTTAGAACGTAGATAAATAGGTTTTCTTGAATGTTTATGATAAGGGACACGTGGCCAAGATGGAGAATTTGGGGGGTGGACACCTTTTCCTCCTTCTTCTCCATGTCATCCATGTTGGGTGACACATTGGCCTCTTGGATTGGTTGCGGTCAGGGCTGGACCATTTAATAAAATTGTATTGTATTGGTAAAATTTTGTAAATATGTAATACGTAGTACTAACTATATAAAATAAGCCCTGCCTTGACCAGGCAGATTCCACCATGGATGCCAGGCTGAGCAGACCCTGCTGGCCAGGCAAAGTGTCCCAGAGATAAGAGGCAATAAACTATCCTTGGAAAAAGAGAAAACTGTCTCCGGCAGTCTCTCTTCGGCGGTTTCGGGGAAAACCAGGTTTTGAACCACCTTCGTGTCCCTCTGGGATGATCTCGGGGCAGAGGAGGAACCCCAGACTGGGACAATGTTGATAGAACAGTTATCAATCAGAGTTCTTCCTGACTTGCACAGGGGGATTTAATCCTATTGTAGTCTCTTGCAGAGTCATAAGAGCATAAGAACATAAAAAAGGTGTAAGAGTCTCTGTGACAATTTTAATGAATTTATTCATAGTAATGCTCAGTTCAATGTGTTCTAAAAATAATTTTCTTGGGGAAAAGAGAGATTTAACCATCTCTCTGGGTGAGCCTGGACAACAAGAAATGTCAATTGACATCTGTTTTTTAGAGCACTTGCATAAACATTTATGACTGGCAGAAAAATTTGGTCCCATTTTCTTGTGCCTGGTAAATTGTTAGTGCTGTAAGTCTTATGGAAATTCTATTCAAGCATATTTGACAGCATTTCCATTTCCACATTCTATCAACAATTCTCCCTTCTGACCCTTTTTTTTTATGGATTCTAAATACAGTTTTTTCACAAACAAGTATGATGTACATCCCTCAAGGCACAGTTAGAAAGAGAAAAAAGCATAAAAAAATATCAACTGCAAAGGAGCTTACAACACAAGATTTGTCCATCAAATCTAATTCAGACTTCTCTCCTTGCATTAACCAAGTTGTAACTGATAAACTTATAACCCCTGTTGTTACTGTAACAGCTTAACAAAATGATGGCTGTGAACGGAATTCTTTAGTCACATTTGCATAATGTTGAGTAAACTTCCCCCAGTCAGTAGCAAATAAGGAGTCTGTTATTACGCAGTTATCTGGGAGACAGGGATAGGAAGGGGACCTATATTGCAGCATTGTGGAATGAACTTGGATTTAATTAGCTGACTCTAGAGCATTTATAATTTAAAACTTTTATATTGTATAACATGCCTTGTCACTCCCTGTTGTCTGAATCCTTTCAGTCCAAGCAGAATCTTATTTCAAGCTCTGAAATACATGTTCTGATGGTGTTGCTTTACATGGCTGTTGTGTCCAAATCCTATAATTTATTTGACTGAGTAAAATTTCAGCAGGTGTATTGAAAGTGCTTTATAAAAAGGATTTAATGAGATGTGTGAAAGCGTTCTGCAGTTTCCTTTTTGTCATCTATGAAAACTAATCCAGCATTCTGTTTCCAGTGTTTTATCTGATCAGACAACTATTGGAATCTTGCTCAATTAGTCGAGTGGTTTTGATATTCAGTACAGGGTAGTCAGTGGAAACATTTGTGTCTTGAATATTTTATTTCCCTGGGATGGCTGGCTTCCAAACGCCTGGGAGAAGGCTGACAAAACATTTGTGTTGAATGCTTGGCTTTGTTTTAAAATGCATCTTGCCTATTCAACAGGTATTTGAAAATATAATGACAGCATTTTTAATAACTTCATGTTTAGTAACCTCCTTTATGGTTGTCTGGTTTTCTAGATCTGTCATATGTTCTGTCAGTAATATATCTTTTTTCTTCTTCTTTTCTCTAGACTTTCCTATTAGCTTATTTGCATATGTTTGGCATGAAAACTATTTTCCTCCTGCAGATCTTGAACATGTCTTTACCTGGTTCTTCTGAAAGCTTCACCTTCTTTCCCCAGGAAAACTGGTAATCTATTTCACTCCTAGATGGTGTTTAGGTTGTGAGAAGTTTGGGTTAGAGATTCATGCTAAGTTACAGCAATCTCTTCAGACATGTTTCTGTTCTGAGTTAGAATAAACCTTTTCTGCATAGTAGTGCTAAAAGAGATAAAAAAATAATTTTGTCTCAAATCCATCACTTCAACATATTTTACTATTAAGCCTCTCACTAACTTTCATGGGAACACTGGTATAAAATGCATCTGAAAGTGCATCCATAATACCTAAAATTTACTTCAATGATGAATATATAGTTTCTGGCCATTTTGTTCAGCATTTATTTATTTATTTATATAATTAGTAATACTTCCCTTAAAATTATTCATAATAGAAATTTCTCTCATAGCTGCCCATTGCATTCCTGGGTTTATTATGGCAATGAACATGACTATTCATCTCTTGCAGCTGAGCTCCTTATCACTTACTCATATTAATCTGTAACCTGAAGGACTCACACTGTAGTGCTTTTAAAATTTATTTTCTTTTTAGTGAATATTGATTAATAGTTGTTTGTGGGGGTTTTTTTTCTTTCATCTTTTTTTAACACTAGTTCAGTGCAAGCAGTTTTACATCTACAGAGAAATGATTCAAATGCAACTAGCTTGGTTTTCTTGGTTCCTATGAACAAACATTAAGGAAACTTCCCATTCTGACCATTCAGCAGCAATCAGATTCTGGCAATCAGATTCCCACTACCAGACTTTCAGTGCTGGGACTGAAGCCTCTTCACAGCCAGTATCTTCTGAGCTCTGGCAGGTGCCTGGCTGAGGTCCCTATATACTCCATTCCCACACAGTCAAACCAGGTTTCCTTACCAATTCAACCACAGGTTTCCCTTAGCAGAATCCCAGATGCCATTTATTCACAGCACAGTAACACAGAAACAGCTGGGGCTAGTGCCTCAGAGGAGGATCCCGAACAAAGGAATCCCATGGCTTTTTATATCCTCACAGTCTGTGTGGGAAGGTCTTGCCCTTCCAGTTGAGTTCTCTGCTCCTGCTGTCTCTGCATGTCCTGTTCTCTGGCCAGTCCCAGGTCCCCAGGCCCTTTGTTATGCAAAAGATCAGCAGGTCACAGCCTGTTGCCTTGCCTGGGCTCCTGCCAGCCCTGAGCTCAACCTGCAGCTTGCTCTGCAGTGTGCACATGGACCTACCTGCACCAAATATATTCCTCAACACAAAGAATAAATGTGGCTCTAAATAATGCAGTCTGAACAGCCTAAAGTGTGGGGTTATTTTAAAGATTTTTAAACTTGTTTTGGCTTGCTTGTTTGTTTAAATTAAAATTTTTCCCAATAGACAGGAAGATTCCTAATCTGCTCTGCAGCACATGATTCTGTATCTATATAGGAGTAGATCTACATGAGTATGTTAGGGTCAGTCATAGACATGAAGAGAACAATAATAAGTGAATACAAATAGTGTTGTTGTTAGCTGTGCAATACACAAACATGAAATTCATCTTCTTTCTTTTTTTGTATTCAGCTTTTCTAGTAATTTCAATAGACAAATGCGAGAACTGTTCATGTTCTTTCAGAGAGGCTCTAACAATTAACTTACTTGCAGTGTTTTTCATGTTCCACTTACTTAATAGAATGTTGTGTCTGTTGTCTAGTGATCCTGTAGCCACAAACGCTTATTTTTTGAAAGAAATTATATCTCACTTTTGCTATCATAATGCCAAAATTAAGGAAACTGCAGGTTTGGTCATGGTAAGAATTATATAGGGAATATATGCATGTAAAAGACCTTAAACCTCAAGTGTAGAAACTTTCAACTGTTTAAGGAAACCATGCATGAGACCACCTGAAAAAGTGCCCTACAGGATAAAGGAAGAGAGAAGACCTTGGAGATGCTTAACAGATTTTTTTTGTACAACACAAGAGCTCTTGATTCCCAGGTACAAAAAATCAGTCATGGATAGCAGGAAATGAGCACAGCTGCCTCCCTGACTAAACAGAAACACAGGAAGGAAATGCACAGGCAGTGGAATTACAGACATGTGTCCTTGGAAGAAATAATGATACTGTTTGAGGGTGTAGTTTGAGGGATCAGGGAAACCAAGGCATAAAAAGATATATACTTGGCAAGAGATGTGAACTATAAGACTATATACTATAGGTGTGTTACTCAAAAAAGGAACACAAAAAGGTACGCTGTAGTTTCTCTGATAAATGGGATGATGTATCTGGTGGCACTGACATGAAAAAGACTGAGGTACTCATCAATTTCTTTGCCTCAGTTTTCACTGTCTCCCAAATCCCTAAATCTCAACTCAGTGGCTGAAGAATGAAGTAGGACATCAGGAATGAGACAATTTTGGGAACCTGGACGTGTTCCAAGTCAATACAAGTCAATGAGAGGGGTCATAATAAGGAGTATTTCTGAATACTGAGGGATCTAGCAGTGGCTAAGGTGCTCCCCATTCTATTTGAAAAATTATGGCAGTCTGGCAAAATCACCAATGACTGAAAGGTCCTTTTAAAAGTACTTTCCAAACCAAACCATTCCAAGATTCATTCTTTGATTCTATAGTTCTTTAAGATTTTGATCCCATACAGTCATGTAGACAGAAGCTTAAGGGCATGCCAGTGAAAATTATTTTATTCTTTTCTTCTGTCAAAATTTTTTTATCCTTTCCTGTGCTCTCAGTATAATTAACAAGTGATAATCTGCCCACGCTACCCCAGCAGAGAACAGAATAACACAGCTTTAAAAAAATTTCAACACCTGACTCTTCTATAATAAAAAACCCAAATGACAAAATTTTGCAATCCATTCTCAAACCTCAGCCAATTAATTTGCATAAATTAAATTATCAAGTCTTAAAAAAGCATATTCTTCCACAGCTCTTAGTATGTGTCAGTCTTGTAATGTAATATAAAAACAGACTTGGGTCATTAATTTCAAGAAGTGATAAATCATACTTAGGAGCTGTGTCACTAACAACCACCATTTACTAAACTTGAAAAAAAAACCTTATTTTTTTTTCCCCTACAAGGGGTGGAACATAAATTCCTTCAAAGAGCTATGGAATGCTCTGGTAATGAGTTGTCTGAGTTCCAGAGAGAATGTGTGATATTGCAATCTGTATATTTTCTTTTCTGGGAAAAAAAAAAAGCCCTTAAAAACATGTTCTAATGGAAAAAAAGGTGTTTGTTCTCACACACTGCTTTCAGCATTCTTAACAAGTGAGGGCTGCTAAGCATATAGCCAGTGAACAGATAAAGAAAAAAAAAAGTAGGCTTTTGTAGCAGTGAAATACATATACAGAAGTTAAATGATAGAGACTACCTTTATCAATTACTGCACAGCCTGCCAGCTATTATCTTTCTTCTGTCTAAGTAGTTTTTTTTCTATTTGTGAAGGAGAAGGAATACATTAAGACAACTGGAAGGATGGATGAGTTGAATGTGTTACTGTCTATATTCCACAATTTCAGATGTCATATGCCTACTTAGAATTTTTTTTCTATCTCCAGGTTAGTTCAGCCAGATCCTGTTTGCTCTTTCTGCTCTGAAAACACAGTGCTAGTTTTTAACCTTGCTTTTCCCGTATTTAGAAGGAGTAGAATGATCAAAAAACTTTATGCAAATTTAAGGATGGAAAAGGTATGCTTAAATACCTTGCAGTTACTTAATAAAGTACTTGATTTTTATTTACAGTTAAACTTTTCATTGTTAGATATATAAAAGGTATTTTCAGTGTGAGAGATTCATAGGACTCTCTCAATTGACTAATGTGAATTTCAGATAAAACTGTACTTTATACTCTGCAGGTGACAAAGTCCAAAATAATATTGATTCCAATTCAGATACAATGTAACATTTTGACTCCCCCAAATATTGAGACTTGAATTTAAAAAATGGAAAAGTTTATTGGAAACTTTTATTTGCATATATATAGCATTAAAAAGCTCTGTAGCACATTTTCCACGCTATCTTTCTTTGCTCATGTATCAGCACATGGCAATTACTATACAGCTGCAGTCTGCAAACACATTTGAGAAGCTTCTTACATATGAATTTGAGTAGTCCTTTCCTGAGTTATTTAATTTAAAAAGCAAAGCTTCTTCTAGAGAAGGAAAAGAAGTTCTAGCAGTCTACAGGATCATGACAGTGATAGGTAAGATTTTTGAGACACCCTTCCCCTATAAATGTGATATTACATTCTTAGCAGAATCCATAAAAGACTATCGTGTCTGTGGTCTTCACATCTCTATCTGTTATCATAAATGAGGGCCTCCAAAACAAAGTGACAAAATAGAAAATGCAAGGACAATATAACAAATTTGCTTTTGAAAATGATATTACTTTTCATAAGCAAAAGAATCTTTCAATGCTGTTTGATATTACATAAATTCCAAACTTTGCGTAACTATCAGAAACAAGATACTTGCCCTTGCTGGAGGACTAAAAATACATAGTTTGTTGGCACTTACTGCATATATTACCATTTGCAGTGACCTTCTACTTTGCTTTCTTGTAAGCACAGACTCAGAAAACTGACAGTATGGGTTTGCCCACAAAAAGTACTAAAGAACCTCATGCAATCTCTAGTCAGGAAGAAATTGCAGCTTAACCTGCTGCAGAAGTTGTTTTAAAAGCAGAATCAGTGGCTACAGCCTGGTGCGTGGGATGCACACATCAAACATATGGACTTGAATCTGCCAAAGGAGAGGCAAGTTGTAGAAAAGTTGGTAAACCTTGCCAAGAGTTGTCTTCTATTGCCTACCCTTGTCACACTTTTGGCTCTTCTCAGGTCTTCTCTGATCACTGGAATGAAGATGGCAATGAGCTTCCCACCAGGGCTTGGGACTCTCTTGAGCTTTGTGCTAGCGAATTTTCTGGCAGAAGATGAAGAAGATGTAAGAGGATGGAAGGGAATCAGCACACTATGGCAGCGGATTGGAGAAAAGCTAAGCCTGAGCTTGCTGTGTAGAGTTAAGGGTAAAATGGACTGTATGATCCAATAAATCATATCTTAATGAAGTAGAAAGTAAACGTTCTTTACCCTTACCCCTTATCTTTACATTAGCATTGCTAAAAGCTGAGATTTACAGTGCCAGATGCCAAAAATTCTAACCCACCTAATTTGGCAGACAGCGTTTACCAATAGCCTTCTTTCTCATCTTCCTGTTTTCAATCATATAAATGCACTACTACTGTTCTGTTGAGCAGCAACCTAGTGGTGGAATCTGTAATAATTTATTTTTGTGCCCCTTGAAACAGTGTCTTTTTGTGTCTAACGTCATGTTTTACAGAATGTTTTTATCTTTAACAGTTTTTGTAAAGACGCAGTATCAGCTATGGTATATTTTTCTTGTTTAGCAAAATCTATGGGTTCTTTATTCTGGTCTGCTTTTTTTTGTTCCTTCTGTTATTTTGTGGTGGAACTGATAGCAGCTGTTAAAATTGCTTTACTATTTATCACTTATGTAGAAATAAAAGAAAAGCTGCATTAGGAAAAAGTATCTAGATTTTGCACTACCCTACTCTGCAACTAAATATAACTGACTAGTTAGCTGGATAGATAATTCAAAGTATTGCACACGGTGCTTGGTGAAAATTTTAAAATATTTGTACTTGCCACCTGTATTGCAAAAGAACAAACTTTTTATATTTATATTTCTTTGCCCCTCCCCTTTCCACTCTCCCTTTGGAAACCTGCATTGACAACAATAATTTTTTCTTGATTATTTTGTTTCCTGTGAACATTTTTGTAGGAAATATAGCATGGTTGTAGTTTGATTTATATTTTTTTATGCCCAGCTTACCCTGTGGAAGAAGCACAGTTAGACTTCTCCTTAGTTAAACCTATTAAATCTAATCCATGTGCTTGAGAGGGTTGATTAATTAAAAAATGCATATAGGAATTATAAAGTTAGTTACTCAAAAGGATTGATAGGTGGTCCTGTGAGATGAAATAAAAAAGAATGTATTTAATAAAAATCATCCATCAGAACCTTTAATGCAAATACAGGTTTTCCAAAAATAGATATTTTTTATACCGTATCTTAATTTCTCCAGCAGAATTTTTGTGGCTATTTTAATAATGCATCTTGAGTAAGATCCAAGGTCAATTTTATTTACTTTAGTCATCTCTTGGATCAATGTTTATGAACAGTTACAGCAAACCATCCCAATTGATACTGTAATTGTTCTGGCTTCTTCTGGCTACTTGTGTTCTCTAATGAAGCCATTCAAAAACACAGGGAGCAAAACATGCTGATACATGGGCAAGAACAGACCTGTCAGGTAAACAACAAACACATTTGGAAGTCTCCATAATTAGGATTATCTGTCCTATGTTGATGAATATCCAAGTCTTAGAAGCCTTTAGTGAAGCTACCAGAAAGTGCAATTTGGTGGGAGCAGTCAGTATTTTTCCTTGCTTGTGCTGTGCTGCAGAGACACGTGACATCCTTCTGACTCCCAAAGGGAACAGAAAGGAGTGAGCAGGAAAGGATTCCTCCCAGACATATGTTATCAGGGGAATCTGCAGTGTGTGCTATTTTGTGTATGCCATGAGGGGAAAGGGCTGGTGCTATGGTGCTAGAAAAAACAGTCTTTCTATTGAGATTTAAAATAGTCCTTTTACATTGTCTTCCTTCTGCAGCCTGATCATACAAAACAAGTAGAGAGTGCAGTAGCATAGCCACCTCTGTGCAATCACAGACCCTTCAAGGAAGAAAAGAAAGAAATCCATACTCCTAAATTGTCTTTTCAAAAGTGCTGGAGCAAATCGTCTAAAGAGAAACAAGAAATGATAAAGCAATGGAATCACATCCTGATGAGCCTGGAAAACATAAGTACAAAATTAAATAGCCAATATTAAATCATTAACTCAGTTACCACTTGCATGTTAAAACAGAATGCAGCATAGTCACAGCCATGGAGGTATCTGTTATTGCTCTCTCTGAGATCCCAGAGTAATAAAGGAAATGGTAATAAGCAGTCACTGTATCTACTCTTTTCACAATGCATCCTCATCTCAGTAAAGCCTCCTAATGCGAGGTGGCCTTTAAAACAATTTCAATAGCAACTGAAGAGTCTCTGTCTCAGTGCAAGATTTCTGTGTGGCTTGATTTTGTCTTTAGTGCAGATCAGCATCTCAGGCTTTGGTAAATATCTCTCTCTGCTCTGATGAATCTTACATTTCAAAACTTCACTAAGCACCAATAGTATGCAAAAGCATAAAAGTTGGTGTTCTTGGCCTGAGCACTCAATGAAGCAGTATCAGTGTGTTTAAAAGACAACCTTGTATCGTCACCGTTTGAACACACATGAAGCTGATTAACCTCAAGATCTGGGCCAATCCCTAAATATATTTTATCTGAAATTATAAATTACTTTGCTGTTAGCTATACAATGTGCTAGTTTCAAGCTTTGGGTGGGTCAAAGCCTGTCTGGTCAGTGAAGCTCTGCTACAATCCCTCTATGTATAAATTATTTTATAAATTTTATTCAATTTTCCCAATCTGTATCCATCCTTCTGCACTTACTTTTAAGTCATAACTGGTGAAAATACAGAAGTGGACTCTCTTTTTAGACACATTTAATCTGTGTATAAGTACATGCTTTATAAAGAACCACTTTTATTTCATGTGACACTGGCCATAGCAGCCAGACATACTTTCTCTTTTTCTCTATGTTTTCTTTTATGATGAAAAAAAGAGAAAAATGTGGGAGCATATGCTGAAAACAATTGATTTTTACCTCCATGAATTGCGCCCCAATGACAATGTGTATTTTCTTCCCCCATTATCCAAGGATACCACCAGTAACCTAGCAATACTTCCTTATATATCTGAATTTTGAATTGCTTGCCCTCCCAGCCTTCCCCCCTCAACCCCCATATTTATGTTTTTTTGTTTTACTGACAAGAACCATTACTTAGTTAATATCTAAACAGTCCAAACTGGGGTGAAATGTATGGCAAAGTTTTCCTGGTGTCTTTTCATCCCTAGGCTTGCATCTGTAGTGAGAAGAGCCATGGAAAAGTGACAGCAGGAAATGTGTACTAAAATAAGGGGGAACAAATTCAGAGTTTGAAGAACTGCAAGAGAAAATAAGCCATTATTATGAAAAGAACTGCATAAAACAGAGAGAGGAAAGTGAAAGTAAACTTAGGACAGAAAACACAGAAATTATTCTCTTATTTATATATACCCCACTATAATTTTTTTCTCTTTTTTTTTCTGCAGTTGTTTCCATCTAGAGAAGACTTTCTTAGAACAATAGTAAAATAGCGAAAATAGTATAGCTACCGGCATGTTTTGAATATATTATTGCTGGCTTAGGGTGCAAATGAAATTCTATCCCTTGCAGTTTTTTACAAACAGGACAAATCAAATATTTGTTCAAGCACCCCATTAAGACTCCATTGACTATGCTGGTACGTACCTATTGAAACCTAATATATATTTTTTAACAAGGCATGTTTGGAAGTTTTATGAGAAATTATTTTTATTTATTTATTTTTTCTATCCATCATCTTTTGTCTCAGATGAGACTATATGTAGTTATCCACTAAATAACTTTTCACATTTAAAAATAGATTTTAGACATCTTCACATATGCAAAGGAAGTATTTTCATTTATCTCCAGACTGATTAGTTTTAGAGTGAAAAATAATGTGTTTTTTAAGGTAGGGGATTTTGCATAAGATCTCTGTGAATACATTCTCTTGCATGCGTAAAGTAGGTAAGAAAATTCTTTGCATATGCAACAGTCTGATTGGTCAGTTGTTATGGTAAAAACAAAACCCACATTAGTTCATACGCTTTTACACAAGTTAAAAATAAATTCCTATTTATTTTTTACCATGATTTTGCACAGCTGCTATCACTTTAATTGAATAATAGGAGCCCATTAAAACTTGCCTTGAGCACATTTGGTACAGGAGCTCCTGAAAATTAGTCACACTGCACTTCTGGCACAAAAAACAAAAATGTTTTTTGTGTCAGAACACAATGTAACTAATTTCTGAAGAACAGGTAAGGGAAAGTTTGCTAAATGTTTCAGATGTGTTGGAAGATTCAAGTTAGATTTGATTTTCAGAGATGTGCAAAGCCTCTGAGCAAACCCTTTTGCTCTTCCCATCAATTCACTTTCCATAGAAAGAGCTATCAAATTTTACGAGCATAACCTGAAAATACTCCACTTCTTTTAGGCAATTCTTAAGACAAGCACTGATTCATTGTAAAGTCTTGACAGAACAAAAAATTTAATTTCAAAATTCTTCATCTAGAGAGTTCTTCACTGTTCCATCAAAAATAGAAATGGATATTGTCCAGGTAAGAGATCTCTTTATTTTCAAGGAACAACAATGACATTGCCAACCACTATATCTTACTGCTTGTTCAAAAAATGTAAGCAACTAATTTCTGGCTTTTCCTTGATCAAGCAGATAGTCCAGTGTTATTTTATTTATGTTACACCTGAAAAACATAAACAAAATGTTTTATAGGTTTGTGATATAAATACAAGATAAAATTTTTTAATACTGTGAAACCCACATAGCTACATGGTTAATATTCAGGTTTGAAGTTTCTATAATGTAGAATTCAGATTCATAGTTTTAGTATAGGCTTAGGAGAGCTGGATGTAATGAAGGGCTCTTACAGAGCCAGATAATAACAATGGATTTATTTTTCCTTTAAAAGCAATTGAGTGCAGGGCTATCTTCTACTTTCAATGTCTGTGCTTACAGAAACCAACTGAAGAGAGAGACTACATTGTGTCATGAGATTGCACTTCACTTTGCTTAGGGCCATTTTTGACTCACTTATAAATGTGGCAAAAAAAAAAGAAAAATAAGTGCTATATATGTAATATAAATCATACTAGTAAGCAAAATAGAAGCTAAGGTGGGAATAGCAGGTGAATAAGATTGGTTTTAGATATTTTTATTCTCCTTATAATGGATAACTTTATTTGCAGTAATTTATTTCCTGTTAATTAGATTAATATCGTTACCTGCGCCAAAGAAATTAAAAAGCCCTCTGTTTTAAAAACGTCCAGATTTTAAATTATTCTACATCTTAAAAATAGTATAATTAAAAGTAGCTTTGCTTGAGTTCTGTCAAAGCCTTGGATCACTCATCATTCTTAATGAAGCTATTTTGCTCATAGTATATTGTCATTGTGCAAATTGGGTGAGATGAGAAACATGCATCAGTTGAAAAAAATATGATACTTGTCATGTTATCCAAAATATTACAGTTTACTATGCTGTACCAGTGTCTTCCTTTAATCATAAGGCAAAATTAATTTCTATGGGATCTTGGGAATTGTGCTGAAAAGTTATGGCATACTTTTATGATAAATATCTAAAAAGCATTTAATGTAGAGAGACAACAATTATCATTCTAGCTGCAACCACAATCAGAGAAACAAAAAACTACTTAAGATGCCTAAAACTTGTTTACCTGTGAGATCAGAGCAATTTAAAATCTCTTATGTAATA
Source organism: Erithacus rubecula (assembly GCF_903797595.1). Classification (NCBI taxonomy): domain Eukaryota; kingdom Metazoa; phylum Chordata; class Aves; order Passeriformes; family Muscicapidae; genus Erithacus; species Erithacus rubecula. The sequence continues at coordinate 3,655,627 of NC_136661.1, forward strand.
ATGTCTGCTTTATTGTCTATGGAACATTTTAATAAAATGTGAAATGGAATTAAATAGAATCATCTCCCATAATAGCTTCTTATCATATGGCAACAACCTGCCTGCTTACAACTGTCTAATCAGTTACTGAATCTTATGCTGCACTTTTATGGTGCTTCCCTGCTGGGTCTATTGCCCACTTAGGAATATGAAATCATGTTATGTTTTTTCTATTGCTCTCAGCCAGCCTACCTCCCTTTTCTCCAGTAGACTGTTTTGCACAGTATCACAGCAATATCATATCAAATCTCTGAATAACAAGCTCTTATTCTCTTTTTTAGCATCTTTTCATTTGATCTAAGAAACTTTGTACAAGTTCTTGCTATTCTTTATAAAGTTTTTCAATATACTGCACAAATGCTTTGGCTACCGAAATTGTTTGAAAGAAGGCATTGAATTTTAAATGGAACGGGGTAAATTCTGTGCTTCAGGGGCAGTGCCCTGATTCAGTCCTTCCAAGACCAGTCCATGGCCTTGGGGATGACTTTGTCCAAGACTTCTAGATTCCTGGTTGCATAGAAGAAAGAGAAAACAACTTCCAGCTAAGCTGAAAGTATACAAAACTACTTCCTAAGTTTCCACAAGAATAGTCACTGTACATATGCTCCCACATTTAACACAGGGAAGCATTAATGATATTTCATTTTTTTTAAACTACCATTTTTCATTAAATTTTATCAGCATTTTAGTATATGCCAGAAGTGTTTGATTTAATGAAATCTTACAATATTGTAATTAATAGTTAATTTTTAACTTCATGAAAACAGTTCAGTAGCTTAGTTGTGTGGATACTATTTATATCTTATTTTATATTTCTGTGGCTTATTTGCACATCTGTAAAATGTTTCTTTCCTTGTTGATAGTAAGTTATGCAAGGACTACATAGCCTTACTAGTCTTTTATAACCAAAAGACAAGGGGATATAAAAAAAGCTGATTTCAGGTGGGAAACTCATAATAGCTGAAGCTTCAGAACACTTTGAATCACTATAGCTATGGACTCATATTTTCTTTTTTGGTGCCTTTGGGGATTTTCCTCCTAGCCTGGATTTTTTCATAGTTGCAACCTCACGCAATTATCTTCTATTTGTCACAAGACAAGTAACTAAATAACACAAGAAATGCAATTCCTCCTTGTTTTTAGAGAAACTGTAGGAGAATGAAAATGTAGACTATAATTCATTACCTGAAAACTGAGCAAAAACTATCCCTCTGACATTGAGAAATCTGAGTGTAGAATTTGAGGTCCTGACTCATGTCTCAGTCTATTACTTTAAACCTAGAATAGAGAACAAAGTTTTGATCAGTTTTATTTTTTCCTATCAGAAGAATAATCTTGACAAATATCAGAGAAAATGTCTCAGCAAAATTAAAAATAAAAATTGAAAATGTAGTTTTTCAGGGTAATTTTCATTCTTTGAAAAGTTATTGCTATTATTTTGAAAATATAACTCTTGAAAATGTGAAATATTTGTGTTTATTGGCAGCAAAACAAGAAAAAAAATCCCTGTTATTTGATGTTGCAAGAAAGGATATTATGTCTTAAAGTCTGACAAAGAGTTCAGGCAGAAATAATCTTTTTTAGTAAACTGATCATGTAAATTTTTTTCATCTATTGTTTGCAGAATGTAAGGATGTGAAAAACCATCTGTATATGACAAGAGACCATATATAGGCATAAATTCTAGTTTAACTAAGAGTTATTTTTTCCAGATAAAGCGACAGTACCTAGTTCCATTCCAGTGAATGATAAAACTATTGTCATTTGAGCAGGATGTGGCACTGGGCCCTCATGTCTTAGATGCAGATGCAGTAGTCAGTCGTTTCCTAAGGCATGAGGAGAAATAATGGAAGAGTTCATTGGCAAAAAGATGTTGCTTGACTTGCAGCTTCCTTCAAACAGAACAGATTTTTCAGAGTAGAAATTTTTACCACAGTAAGCCGAAATTCAAACATTCACAAGGAAGGCAAAAGAGCAAGAAAAAGAGAATCTTCTGTCTGTTTAGCATGAAAGGTATGGACTGGGTTAAAAAGCTCAATTTAGGAAAGAATTGCAGAGTATCACTCTAGTTGAAGGTAAGAATCTTTTCATTAATCACCTGTAATTTGGTTACAGATGATGGGGTTTTTTTGCAGGTTCTTATCTTTCAGTTTACAAATATACGACTGAATAAAATGAAGGTATCAGAAAAAGTTTCCATTTATGTTAATGTAAAAAGATATCTATGCTATCTCATGCAGCCTTTTATCAATATAAAGCAGTTATCTCAGTGTCAGAATAAGTATCCTGAGGGAAGAGCCCCAACAAAAGTTGCCTTGACTCTAGAAAATAGGAAGTTTGAAAAGTAGCAATGGAGACTTGCTTAAAGATCTTTTGGTTTTTAATCTGCTTTTCTGAGATTCTGTTTAAGGAGTTGTCCTGAATAAGAAATGTATAAGGTATGTACATGTGCAAACCTACACACAGTACCTATGCATGTATAGCTATATGTACACTAACATGTTCAGATGAATCATCATATCTCTTGATAGTGCTGACTCTGAAGAATATATCCCATAAATATTTACCAATTGAAGTTCCTGTCATAACCTGATTATATAAGAAATTATCAAATACTCATAAAATCCCATGCATCAGATGTTAAAGTGAAAAAAAATCATGTGAAATAAAATACTGATTCTACTTTATTCCGCATTGACAAGCATTTTATTTCATCACTGTCTTCCCAAGGAAGAGAAATAAATAGGAAAGTGCTGATCTCCTCTCCCTGAAATTCAGTGATAGGATCCTAGGGAATAGTTCAAAGACACATCAATGCAGATTTAGTACAGGCATCCAGGATTAGTTAGGAAATCTTTCATAGGCATGGAACAAACATTTTAAATTTAGGCTCCTGCTTGAGTCTGTTGCAATTACTCAAAGTGTAAAATCTTGGAATGAAAATCATTTTCTAGAGTAAGTCCAGAAATCACCTTACAAATTGAATCGGTTACTGCCTAGAGGTAAATGTGGCACCTTTTCAAATGGAGGGAAGAACCCTCTAGGATTGCCAAAGGTTTCTTATGACTTATGTAGATACAGGAGCAGAGATGGAAGAATAGAGAGATGAGGGCGTTTTTGTGCTGAAAAAGCATAGGAACATAGAGAACAAGAGAATGAAAGTGTTTGAAAGTGTGTAAGAAGAGGCTGGGCAATGTTTTGTGGGGCCATGCCCTGTACTGCTCAGGATGGTCCCATTTTCTCAAACATGGTCTGTCCTGTTCTGGGTGTGTGTATGTATGTCTATACATGGGGAGGAAGTGAGGCTGGGGTGGTGTGTATATATATAAAAGCATGCTTCCATCCAGCATACAGCTTTGGACATTCTGAGTATTTCCAGATTGAAGTGGTTTTGCCTGTGAGTATGCTGGTGCCAGTACCAGCCCTGGATGTGGAACCACAGGTCATGGCTGTCCATGCAAATAAAGAGACTGTGGTGTCTGCATCCAGATGCATGTGTCTGTGTGGGAAATTGCTCCTAAAGAGCATTTATCTCTGCATTGTAGGCCTCCACTCACATGGGTTATCCCCTCACAGCCCTGTGATCCAGCAACATCCCAACAAGTCGCAGCAAGTAACCCTGTAACTACACACAGATATCAAATTCCTGCTGTTTATTCCCCATGCTGCATGTATTGGCACATGGACACTTCAGAGACCAGCACATAAATACCCAGAAAAGGGTCTGGGTGTATTTTTCTCTTAAAGATGCCTGGTAGGTTTGTCTTTGCTTATATGCAAATTCTTGAGGTGACTCTGTTTAAGATCTGTCTTCTTGATAATATGGTAACTTTTTGTCATGGCAGTTCTTATTCTTTGCTCACCAGCTCTGTCCATCATTGTCTCACAAGACTGCTGGTAACTCTCCCCTTCTCACATAAACATCTCATATCCATATATATCCATGTGTGTATATATATGCACACATATATATATATGGATATGTACCTATGCATATATATGGACACACACTATACATGTGCATATATGTCAACATCCATATATATACACACATATGTCTGAATATATGTATTTTCTACTAATGAGCTTTCCTGATCAGCCAAAGAAGAAAATAAGTTGTTAGTCCTGTTCATGGTTGTGTTCATGTTTCTGTGTTGATTACAATCACTGGATATATATATATATATATATATGATATATATTTAGATTGATATAGGTATATACATACACTTATAAAGTCTAATAAGTGATTGTGCTTGTTGTTTGGGCTACATAATGAGCTTTGCTGCTGGTTGGACTTGCAAACATGCAGACCTGTAGGATATCAGACTACTAGATTAACTAACACATAGTAAAGAAATAAATAGTTTTTAAAAATTGTAGATTTTAGACTTTTTTATCATCTGATAATGAAAGTAAGTCTGTTTCAGCACAGTAGGGCTTGTGTTCTTGAAAACTCATTTGTTCACAAATTAGGACTGTGCCTATTCAGCAATATTCTGAATTTCACAGCTCTGGTTGACAATTGTACTTCTAGGCTCAAAATAACAATTTTTTAGTCATGTACTAGTCTGGAATTCACTGAATTTTACTTTAAAGGAATCAGATCTCAGTGTATAGGATAGTGGCATTTTCAATCATTTTATTAACGTAATGGTTTGTATACCCAGGACAGGGAATAGAAGCATGAGTTTTATTGAATTTTAGTTCCAGAATGTGAGTTTTTCTCTCTTTAGTCTGTATAACTCTGTGTGAACTTAATGTTGAAATCTCCTTCCTGACAACGACTTGGCTTCCCTGATTAGCTGTTCCCTCGCTATTGCAAAGTCACTCAGACTGTTGTCATTGACTTATTTGTACAAGAAGGTATTATAGAATGGAAAACATCAAATCCTTCACTTAAAGAAACAAAACCACACAAAAGCCTGTGGTAAGCAGGAGAGAGAATACAGCTCAGAAGTCATTCTATAAAGTTCCCTAACTGAGGTAGCAATAAGCTTACAGTCCTAAGAGTCTAGATTCAATACCAGATGTAAAACAATTATGTCTTTCTAGAATAGGGCTACCATCATCACAGAGAAGTAAATTCTAAAATACATAGCTTGTCCGTGGAGAAAGTTCAGAGTGTGTTTTTTTAATGGGCTTTTCATGTTCACTATTCAAAAAGATCCATCTTAATTGATATGACGCAAGAGAGAAGAAAGCTATAGAAAAAAGGTGTTTAAAAAAATGATTTTAACAATTTAAACACTAGTTTATAAATCAATGTAAAATATCTTTACCTCATTTTCCTGTATTTTGGGATTTAAAAAATATTATCCATATAGTATTAGGATATCCCATTACCCTACTAGCAGATAGAAGAAGGATTTGTAATTTTTTCACCACATGACAAATGGAAACAATTGACAGCACAAGTATTAGACTTGGGGTAATCTGATATTTGGGCCTTCTCTGAAACTTCTTCCATGGTATTTACTTGCACCCATACAAATATGAAATGTTAATGGCCTGTGGAAAAAAAAAATTTTTTTTTTTTTTTATCACTGAAACAGAGAGGTCCTTTTTTTCCCTGCACTCATCAGAAATGAATGTCATCACTCTCCTATTACTATATCTATCTACTTCCCAAAGGAAGGATATGCTCAGTGAGAAAACTTTGAATACTATACATAATGTATGCTTCCAAGCTTATTCTTTCATTAAGTCTCATGGTATTTCACGTTTTCCAACTTGGCTCATTTGATCATTGACATTTTTTTTGCATTTTCACTAAAATCAAAATTGAGAAATGAACAATGATGTCAAGATTATTGAGGAATCTTAAGAAAGAAGCAAGGAATGCCATATTAATTCCCTTGCTAAGTGAAATTTCAGTTTTAATTCCCCCAAGCAGTCCAATAGGAAATGTCAGAGACATTAGCAATACCTTACTAATATCCATGGAACAGATATTGTATTTTCTGGATGCATTAAACATTTAACTGAAGCTCTTCTTTACATTATAAACCACTGCAGACAAAGAAGTTAGTCTCAAATCTTCAAGAACTATATGGTCTGGAAGACAGCATGAGGTAGAAAAGCTTTTGTGTTTGAAATTCACAGTGTACACACTGGAATCAGATAGTATTTGAGGAAGTTTTAGACTATCTCTTTATCCTGAAGACAAGCAGAAGTAATAGCTCTTTTTTTCAGGCTGCAAGTCTTAGCATAGAAATTTTTTTTGCATATGGTATTTTTGCATGCACATACCTTTGTAAAGAAGAGAGGGGAAAGAAAAGCAGTAAGGAAGAAAGGGTCAAGACAAGAGGGAGGAAGAGAGACAAGGAGAAAGGAGGAAGGGAGCTGAAAAGTTAGAAGCCAAAAAAAAAAAATCCAGTATTTAATCACTATTTTTCTGTCTCGAAAATTCACATTTTGGTATAAATATTTTTTTCTGGTTAACACAAAATTTTAAGCAAGCCTGCCTTAATAATCTGTCTTGAGAAAGAGAGGTTCATACACATTGGATGTGCAGGCTGAAGCAAGAGGCAGTCAAGAATCTACATCTGTAGAGAAGTCAAGTTCTTCTGCTGTATTTTCTATCTCCTCACTTTGACTGTTGTGGGGGATAAGGTTTAATCCAATTGTTATCAGTCCCAAGCAAACCCAAATCTAAAAAAATGACCCTTATATTTGCAATGAGGTTGAATCCACTCATCATTTATGGGAAAAATATCTTATTATAATTGATAGCCTGCAAAGTCATTTAGCTATATTTCTCACAGATCTGCCATTTTGCCTCTCAATATGGAGAAATAATACCTGCCCAAAATGCCCATTACCCACAGGAAATTGGTTAATCTGTCCAGTGTTTGTTATTTGCCCATTTCTGTGGATTATATTGACACCTTGAATGAAATGAGAATTTTATGCATAATTTCTTGGAATCACTTATGAAGTATTCCAGTGACCTGAAAAGAAATTTATTTTGCTGTTACACATTCTATGCAGATGAGCAGATGCTGAGTGATCTGTGAACCCTCAGACTCTTCTTGATGTAGAATGAGAGCATCAAAAATTCTTTGAATAAGTATCTTTAAAAAATGTTTCTCCTAAAAAGTGCCAAAATTGTATCAGAAATCACAATATGATAGATTAATTAATTAAAGAAAACATGCAGAGAGAAAAGAAAATACTACTATCACTCTATATCCATTTCTGTGACTCTAGTTTAAGAATTTACTCTGGATTTATATCCTGATTTCTGCGCTTCCTACTTCGTTATGAGTTCAAGAAGCTCTCTACACTCAGCCATCAGGAACTTCTTTGCAATGAGATATACTTGCCAGACCATACCCACAGTCATTTTAGTGAAATCTCTGTCTGCTTCTTATCTCAGTCATTGTCTTTCCACATCCTGAATTCAATGAGGAATCTGCAGTAACAGCTTATCTTTTCTATAATGTATGATTTAGCTTATAGCAAACAGCAAAATATCAAGTGCAAATTTTGGCTTTGCCTTTTTAATCACCTTACTTTTCATAACCTGATTCATCTAGTAAACCAGGAAAAATAAGCACTTTTTTTTCTTTTTTTCCCAGAAGATTAAGTGCTGATGAATCTCTTGCCTATAACTATTCCAAAAATGTTAATAATTTTTAAAAATGTAGTTTTTTTCCCTGAAGTATTTGTTTAAAATAATGATTTACATGTGTGATAGACCACAGCCTAGAATGTTGAGGCCTTAGAAGGAAGCTACTTCTTGAAATCTGATTAATAAATCAATTAGACACGTTGCAGAAATATAGAGTGCTACCTTGACCTTCATGATTTACTGTTGCTCCTAACTATTACTCTCTGGTGCTTGTATTCATTTACAAAAATCAAAATTATATCTTTGTGACTAATATGGAGAAAGAAAAATATAATTGAAGATCAGCATTTTCACTTTCCAGTCAAATGAAGCATCTCTCTTTTACTCTCTTTGTCCTTATCTGGACATTTATGATCAGTGGTGAGAGAGAGATGTTGATAGTTAAAATTATGTGTAACTGTGGAGGTAGAATAAATCCATATATAGAGTCTTACAAACTGTTACATTACAACAGAAAAATAAAAATAAATAATTATTTAAAATGTTGAATTGATCTGAAATTCAAAATTACATAGCTTGCAGCATTTCTATTCAATTTGGTCCATAAAACTTGGAGCTCATTGATTGATGTTGTTCCAAACAGCATTATAATTCTGATTCTGTGACAGATAGGGCTTACAGCAGTGCAGAGTAAATTTATATAAGAGTTAGATGGAAGAAGTATACATGGAGCTCTCATTCTTCTCATGGAGAGAAAGTAAGTATAAAATATGCGTATGCAAACGAATTTGCATATGAAATTTATCATGGAACTTGTACACTAATAAAACTCTGAAATTCTGAATCACACTTCAGCCATCATAGGAGTTAGAAAGAGATTTTTTTCCTAAAATGTACCAACCAAAAAGTAAAGGCAAAACCAAAGCAAATAGGCTTTGAATCAAATACTTAGAATGTTAAGAGAGTGAAAATATAAGAAAATAAAAGGAAACAATTAAGACTATCAAATAAGTACAACAGACATCTCCAAAACTTAAAATGAAATGTTTTTATTTCATATGACCTATCATTGTATTAGTTAATGTATATTCCTTTATATGTAGCTGGATTATTTTGTTTGGGTTTTTTCCCATCTCCCGTTCTCAGTTCAGTATTTTCTGAGTATCAAAAAGAAAAAATAATCAAAAATATTCAAAATTCACATTATTTTATGTTTGGTCATGGTAAAAATAGCAGTACACTAGATTTTTATTACTGAAAATATGTAGATATAAATGACATAGAAATACATATTAGAGAAGGCAACCACTAAAATTCTGTCTTGGATTTATATATGCAAACACAATCTCTTATCCCAGAAGGTGGCCTTTTTAAAAGACTGTTTATATTCTTTATTTCTACTAATATCCATATAATCTTCCCATTGAAGTATGTAATAACGTCAATGTAATAAGTCTGGAATGGAACTTAAACATCTTCACAGACTGTGAGATCTTAGTCAGAACCAAGAAATATTTGTTTTGCTTGATCTTCAGTCTGGCGCTTTTCACACAAAAAAACTCCAGCTGAACAAAAGCAAAAAAATTCCACCTCAAGAGCTTATCTTGCCCTTCTAGCTCCAGAATGACTCATAAGGAGAAAAGAAACCAAGGGCAACTTGCTAAGGGGACACACATAATAGCTCTGGTTGTAAGAGAAGAATGGAATTGTAAAGACTGAATTTTGTTACTCATCTTCTGCCAGATTGTTTGTTGGCCTGCTTGTATAGCAGTTGCTACGTGCACACCACATGTAATGCTGCCCACAAAGTGAAGTGGATCTCAAGAAAGAGGTTTTCTTTAAAAATACCTCACTAAATTCATATGGAATAAGCTCAGGCGAAGATGATAGGGAAATACAGGGGGCATAGGATCAAGCATGTATAGAGCTTGTAGCATCAACAGATACTGGAAAAACAGTAAACAGGATACAAAACAGATACAGAAAAGGCATTGGAATGGGCAGAATGTGTGAAGTTTTCCACAAGCTAAGGAAAATATCATTATTGTTAGAATTGCTAGAAGCAAGACCAGAGGGAAAATCAACATTGCAAACATTTAATTGATAGAAGGGTGTCTTGTTTTCAGATTTCTACTTCCAGTTTTTCACTTCCACAAACAAACAAACAAATACTCAAACCCAAACAAACAAACATACAAAGAAAGAAGAAAAAAGAAAGTACTTTATCTAAAATTTCTGGAAGACTTACCAATCAGCATCAAATAGTTGGTGAGTGTAAGGACCTGTAAATTTGAGCACAAAGTCTATTTTCCAATTTTAACATATATGCCCTAAAAAGAGACATGTTACTAGAAAATGAATTAAATACAGTTTAATTAATCTATAAAAATGGCAGCAGATTTCCTTCACTGCAAATGTTCTTCAGTGCTCTGTTGTCATTTTTCCTGGTAGATTTTGTCTTAAGATCACAAGAATGAGCAAATTCAAAATTCATTTCTCCATTGTTGTACCTCCAGAAACATCCTAGAAGAAAACTGGAGTCAAATCTGCCCTATGTTTTTTATTTTGTGGCATGTATTCCTGGACAAGTTTTACTGTCCACAGAGGCAGGAATTTCTGGAGTTGCTTTATGAGGAAATGTTGTCACACCATTCTGTCTAGAGGAACTTCTATAATTAAAAAATCAATGCAATACCTTATTTTACTATATTTCATTAATTAGAATTGAAATTTAAAAGTATAATTATTTATTTTTCTTCCACAAATGACAGATAATGGGATATTCCCCTACAAAAAATACATGCCCTAAAGTATTATTTCCTTAAACCGTATTCTTAGTCTCATACTAGTATAGCAATGAGCATTTTTTTGTTCTCTTTTTATCATGAATTGTCCTTTTTGATTTATTTTAATATAGGAAACAGACTTGTATGTTGTGCAACTGGAGTTTTACCTGAAGTTGTTATGTGAGTGGGCTTTTTGTTCACAGTCATAACATCCAAGTTGGTTGATGAAACAGTAAAATGAAAATAATATTTTAAAAATAAAAAAGGGAGTGGAAAGAAAGCATCTTATGATATGGATAGGAAAAAAATAAAATGTAGGAAAAAAATAAAATCTGTCAGCACTGTGTCCACAGTAAAGTTTAATTAAAATATACTACTGTCCCCCATCCATTTCACCCTTGGCCTTTCATGCATAGGTAGAACCTTAAATGTAGAGAAAATAGAAGACTATTAGAAAAGACATCAGCAAGAATGCCCGTCAATAGCGAGATATTAAGTGCAAGGCAATCGTGTTTTGTGTCGGTTACAGAGAAGCTGATGAAAAAAAATAGAATATGTAACATGATGTCTCTTTCATCTATAAAAATATCAGCTCAGAGGTTACGCTTCATTAACTTCAAATGTAGCATGAATAATAAAGGAAGAAGGCACAGCATTCCTTTGATACATTGTGTGAAAACTTATCACTTCCTCTTTCAAGTGACAGTTTATTAAATAATGTGAATAATAGAAAATATTCAGACTAGATCCAAATCATAGTCTGACACTCTCTGCCTGATTACCAAGTAAATATAACAGCTCTGCATCTCCATTTTGTGAGATTTGGAAATAAATGTGATAAGATATATGGAGCTCCCTGCAGTGAGATCACTCAAACATTTTCTGCTTAAAAACATATATTGAATAAAGTAAAAAAAAAAAAAAAAAAGTTAAAAAAATTACCATGGCAAAAGCTGCAAGTAGTCTCCATCTCCTTTTTCTTGGACAAAAGGAAAAATACGGAGAGTGAAGAATAAATATTCATAGTAACTTGTCAGTTTTTGCAAACCCTTTGCAATGTCATAACACATACGCCACTGCAGGGAGGTGCTAGTAAGCCATTTTCATATAAATTGCAATGCTTTTGGTAAATTTCAGTTGATTAACTGTGCCAAACACCGTGAAAAAGAGAACTGTTAGTTAAGATCACTTTTGAACCACATCCTTTCTCAGACATAGCTGAAATTACATTGATGATTTCCCTATGTAAGTAGAAATAGTAGTGTTTCATCTGTTGTTCTTTACAATCTGTGTCATGATTCTCTTTATTAAGACACAGTCGTGAATACATCCAAATAAATTGTAAACAATTTAAAAGATCTCTTTGGATCACAGTTTGATCATTACTATTTCCTCAAGGTGTGAGGTTAGGATTTCCCAAATTATTCAAACGGTCAACACTGCTGTGAGGACAAAATAAAAAAAAAAAAAAAAAAGAAACTTTGTCATCTTTTTTTGCATAAAATTCACCAATCCCATCATCCTGGAAAAATGTAATTTGAGTTTAAAATTGGAGGCAGTTATCAAGGAAAATGTTGAGAAAAGAAATTTAATAATGCAATTTTAAATGTTTATTGTATAAGAAACAGTAAACAGAAAGTTCTGCATCCTAGCAAGTCTAGTCTTCAATTAATGAAGAAGAATTCATGTTTAGATGCATAAAAAGGAATTTAAAAAGACATCTTAGATATTTTTTCTTAAATATTGGAAAATAAATGATCAAGAAAATGAAAATTAAACTCTCCCTCTTTGGAAAACATTTGAAATGTTTAAACATGATAGATTAAGATTTGCTAGTAATTTACTTGTTTGTTTCAAAATATTTCCATACATTAACTTGAAATGCAATAAAGAGAAAATAGGAGAATAAAAAAAAAATTAAAGAAAAGCTGTGGACATTGGTAATTTTTATTTATTAAAAAAAACCCCAGCAAATCAGATTAAATGAAATGAAAAATGAATTTTCAAATTTGAAGAAAACAGCATTTTTGGAACAAAGATAAGCAAGACATATTGCCTAATATAAAAATATATTGCTTTTTCAAAAGCTGTGAATTAAAACAACTTCATATTTCATGTTGCAACCAGCTCATCTCTGCAGGTGTTTAAATAATTGAAAAATAAGAGAAATATGGTCCTTGAAAGTCAATACGAACAAAATTTGGCAGCTCTATTAAGGAAAACAGATTTTTTGTTTGTTTGTTTTCTGTATGCTTCATACAGAACACTAAGTCCATTTTGTTTCTGAAGATTGCAACAAGCAAATGATTCATGTGCAAGTTAAGTAAACATAATGAAGTTATGGATTATGATGTTAATGCTGCCACAAACACAATAGGAGCAGATCACCTTTGGAGATCTATGTAGGTGCCAGCACCACCACATGCCACATATGGGGTTTGTTTCAGAATCAGGAGGATTTTTTTCCTTTGGCTGCTAGAGGACAGTAGGCAGTTCTCACTGCAATTTTATGTGATTTCAATGGTTTTTTTTTTCTTTTTCCACTGAGGATAATTCACAAGTTTCATGTAAAATCACATTTAAACCCACCTATAAATAATAAAAGGAAATACTTTTTATTACAGATTTTGTTCAGTGTTTCATTATCTGAGAACTATATCAGTGTTCCATTTATCAACAAGCACAAGTTAGGCCAATTTGTCCTAAATATTTAGTCTTTTAGGATAGGTTTTGATACATGATCATTAGGTTTGGCCTCACAATATGACTTTTTGAAAATTCAACTTTCTAGGTTGCTATTACCTATGGAGCTATTGCTCCTTACAACCTCATGGAAAACAATTTGCTCTAAGCAGTGACTGAAGCATCTGAGCAACCTGAGAACAGTATAACCAAATATATGCAAAGCAATTGTGCAAGTTTTTCTATCATTCTAAGGTTGAATTAGCAGTAAGTATCAAATAAGGGATCACCAGCAACAATTCCAGTATCTCACAACTGCATGCCTTGAATTTTGTTTTAGGGGACCTTATTGAATGTATAGGTCTCTATTTTAATTTGTATAAGGCTGAAATAGGATGATAAGAGCTTTCAGAATGATGCAAATGCCCTGCTACCTGAAGAACTGTTGAGCTTCCTGAGTTATTTGCAGGGAGGCATGGCAGAATTCAGTTTTTGTCTGCACCATGTTCTGTATAGTGATTTATATACATGCTGGAGAAGAAAAAAGCACCATCAGTTGCCTCACTTACAATACAAAACATGCAAAATTTTATTTCATTCTTTTTTCAGGTTTAAACCATTTCTAGGTTTTATATATCTGCAGCAATTAATGTGATTTGTTAGTGTTCTACTTTGTTTTTTGCAAAATACGTGCAAACGGTTGAAGGTAGCAGGACATTTTTCTCTCTGCTTTTATTTTTATGTTTGATGTTGCCACATATCCATTAGCATTGATTAAAATTTGCAAAAGAAGTTTTTGAATAACAGTTTACAGATATGAATTGATTTTGTGTCCAGTAAGAGTCCATTCTTTATAGACATGGCAAGTCCTCACCATGAAAAGATAATTTCTTTTTGTCCTGCTATTGAGAATAAACAGCAGCAGAAAGAAGGCAAAAACTGCTGTTTTTACTTTCCAAATGAGGTTTTTCAGCATGTGTTCTCGTTTTTGTTCAATAGAAATCTCTGTTTATTAATAATTTTTTTTTGTTGTTTTTCTTTTTGAGGTAATATGACAGAAGCTCTGTTCTCTGAAAGAATATACATCTTTTCTGGTCACCATAAACAGACATAAGAACTTGAATTATTGTGTTTTCATATTGCTTTTCACACATCCTATGAAAAGCACACAGAACTTTGAGACTATGAAATCTAGATATATGCATAACAACTATATTATTTGTAATCAGCAGAAGGGACTGGGAAGGTGAAAAATATATAGTATGATTTAAATTTGCTAAAGAGGGAAAAGGTTTTTTGGAGTTCAGCAACGGAACAACACTTCTTGTATCATCATATTAGAAATCTGGTTGGAATTGAATCCACAGAATTCTTGTTCTGGATCTACTAGGCTGATAAAGATGTGGATTCTATCCTTCTCTTCCTTCAGACTTGGAGACCAGCTGTGCTCCAATTTCTGTACTACTGCCTTTTGTTGTGATATTCCAGATTACTTGTGGTGGCCAAACAATTTAAAAAAATATCTAAATTGTCATCTAGACTGGCTGATATCAACCAGAAGTGCTAAGTCAAGGCCGGAGAGAAATGCAGTGATGCATAGCTGAGTCCACTGCTATGAGGAGCTGTGTCCTGCAGGGAGAAGGAGCTGTGTCCTGCAGGGAGAAGGAGCTGTGTCCTGCTGGAAGAAGGAGCTCTCCGTACACATAACTACACAGTTGGCACAGATTCATTTTCCAGAGTCTGGGTCTTCCTTTTTAAAAAAGTGGGTTATCAGTGATCATCTGTTCATGGCCTCATGAAGTTTATGACCAGTGAATTTTTAACAGCCCATCCATTAGCTCCGTTTTTTCATGTCTTGGTAAGTTTGTTCAGCAACAGTACTCTTTAAGGAGTACTAATATGGTACTAGTGACTACTGATGTAAAGATTCTCAAATACCTCTTGCAGTTCCCTTAAGCAACAAATTCAGTGCATTTCTTTGATATGCTGAAGAACAGACACTTGTGCACAAATTTGGCATCAGGAGTGAAACATATTCTTTATTTTTGTCTGTAGAAGTCTCACATTAATTTCAAAGGTTCGACAATGCCTTTTGATTAACTATTTTCTGTTCATTTGAGGACCATTGCTATTTAACAAGCACACAGAATAGTTTCAATGATATATTTCCTCTAAAGAGTTCTGTTTCAAAATAGGTAAGTTGATAATTGGCTGCTGAAAAAAGTCCTTTTTATACTGTATAATAAGGATTCTATCCTTGGCTGCAAACTTAATTAATGTATAGGACTTGGACTTCAAACAAAAACAGTGCTCACAAATAACTTCTCATTTTTAGCAAAGTAATTTTTAAATTTAAACAAGTAAAGAATAAATCAACTTAGTTGCCAGCTTGGTGCAGACTCAACTGGGGTGTAATAATTTTAAAGAGATAGTAGTATCTAAATGGGGATATCATACAGGCTTGCAAATAATAGATGCTAATTAAGATTTTTTTAATGTTGTCTTCCGTCTGGTCTGTTTTGGTGTCTTTTATCTTTAGTGTAGTCAACACATATTATAAAGACCTGATTAACATAAGAAGAAATTATGAGTATGGAAACAGGGTTTCCCAAAGGACTTTCCCCTCATTTCAGGAAATGCTTTTTAATCAAAGAGTAATGCCCAGTCTTCAAGATGGCTAATTAAAACCAGGAAGATTGAGCAGTGAATACATTAATGTTGTAAATGTTTCTTTTATTTAGCTAAGTAATATATGAGTAGCCCATTGAAGAGGCTGCTAGGATTTTATTCTCAGAAAATAGGGCAGTCTGATTATGATATTTTCACAGAAAAGCAGCAGGTTTAATGCATCAACTGATGAAACAGCTGAATTAGAATGCAGAAGGGTCCAGACTGGATTCGGATCAAGCTGTTTCCTTTTATGTTTTTCACTTTATACAGTGTACACAAACACTCTCATATATATACACACTGACATGCACACACACAAGAGTTAACAGCACCATTTGTAAAATTGCAGAAGGATTTTCCAGGATGCATTTTGGTCTTGTTTTTCTCCAACACTCTTTCTTTCTAAGCACTATCATACTGTTCTGAACTTTTCCACAAAAAGTAAAGAGGTAAAAAGCCCTCCAAATCATTTGAACAGAGGGTATGTATTTACCACAAATTCTTATACATTTTTTGTTCGTCTATAATTTTGTGTAGAATTAAATTACCTTGTAAAAGTAGTTGTGCTGACTTTGAGTTTCCTTCAATAATAAGGTCTTAGTTTCTAAATCTGCTGGAAAGAAAAAGAAAGAAAAAAGAACAGTGACATATTTTCATGGTCTTTTGTCTGGGGCATTGAATTTTCTTTGATCCACAAGCTTTTCACAGTGAAAAAGAATTTAAAACACTGACAATCTCAGTCTACTTTAAATTGTCAACCACAATCTATTAGTAAGATTTTTAAAGTGTACCTCTTTTATTTCTGTGATTGCTCACAAACACATTTATACTAAAGGACAATTACGCAGAATATCTAAGAACAAAAATCTTTTTACATGGAATGATGGAAGTATTTGAGTGTAAGACTGCTATTAGCCCCCTATTCACCTTAAAAATGCTATTGAAATGTCTGATATTGTTGCTGTAACTTCCCTCCTGATGATTTTCTATCTGTGTGCAAGCAAACCAACACTGAGCACGAGTGAAGTCCTTGTGAATGTTTCTTTAATCAATGTTGTCTAAACTGATGTTTCATTAAAAAGAAATTATAAAAAATATATCAAAATAAATTTTGAAAATAAATTAAAAACAAAACAAAAAAATGTCATAATCTGTCATATCACAAGTGATATTGCAATTCCAAAAGCGAGCTGCTGAAGTTTGGTTGGTAACACATTCATTTGTATTTTGAAATATTCTATGATATCAGAACTTTAAGATGGAAAAACCAAAAGAGAAAAGGGTAAAAAGAAATCCATCTTCAGATACTCGACGATCTCCCTCATTCAAGGTTATCAGTAAACTACAGGGCTATTTTCAGCCTTACAGGACCCATTTTTCACCATCTTACACTAACATCCAACATTTGCAAGAAATGAGGTATGTCGGATGTCACCATTCACAATGGAAATTACTGCCCTTGAAAATGTTGGCCAATATGAGAAGTGATATTTTTAAGTTCCTCTACCTGTTAGCCTTATGACAACTGTCATCTTCCAGTAAGGTAGCAGAAGGGGATTTTCTAAAGGTTTCTGCACGTAGTTGAAGACTTCATCACCTCTGGGATTTCAACACCTGTTTAATTATTATCATAGTCATAATAATATTAATATTATATGAACAAGTTTTCATAATAATACATTCATATTGCTGCTGCCATTTATCATCATCACTATCATCATCATTATCATGGTTGCCAATTATTAGTCTGCTCTTTATCCCAACCCATGAATTTTTCCTATTTTGGTTCTGCTCTTTATCCCTCTGGGGGTGGGGTATGAGTGACCAGCTTCACTAGTAGTGCCTGGATACTGTCCTGGTTTTGCTGTTCCTACCCAATGTATCCTTGCTAAGCTGGCCACTTAAATCAGGAACATCAAACTCTGAATTTTGAGTGTTTTATAAGATATTAAGCATGGTAACAGCCATCACTCCAGTAAGGTACACACCCATGGTCATGTAGAAACAAGAGTTTCTAGAAATAAAAGCTGCAGGAATTAGGAAGGATCTCAGGCAAGGCATGCTGTATTTTCGTGTGAGATGGCCCATAACAACCCAAATGTGAAAATTAGAAACAAAGAAAAAATGAATGGGATCTGTTTATTACAGTTGTCAATGGATAAAAATAGGGGGGGAAATAGCCCATGAAAAGCCCAGCAACAAAAATACAGATTGGTCAATCAAATGTTCTGCAAGCTCTACATCCACAACATTAGGAAATCAGTATTTTGAGTCACCATGTCCACACCATCAATTTATTTTAAATTTTCATTATTCTGTATTTATTTTCCTTCCACCCATTTTTAAATTTTTTTTTAATTTTTTTTTTTTTAGATACTACATGGCATGTATTGCAGTTGATTTGGAGCTACATATGTGGTATTTGGCTGATAAGTAAGTGAGCTGAATGGCCAGCTGGCAGCCAAACAGTCTCTTGAATTAATATTGTTGTCTTTGATATTCTTGAGAATTTTAGTATGTATGCCTTGACTGTTCAGTGACCACTACTCTTTTCCATAAGCACAGAGTATTGTTATTTTCTAGACTGTGCTTCTCATTTTTGTACAGTTGAAATTGGCCAAGATTCAAAAATATTATGGTGAAGAAATAATAGTCTGGTAGAATGACTAAATAAGCCTTTTCTTTTGAAGAAATTTTGTTCAAATTTAAAAGTGCATGTGAGGCACTTTTTCATGACTGATTTACATGAGTATCAAGAGAAGGCTGTAAAGAATAAAGTTTTGAATAAAAAAAAAACAAACAAAGCAAAATAAAACAAAACAACAACCATGACAGAAGGAAATCCACAGACAAACTTCAATAAATCCCAGATATTAACACATAATGAGAGAGGAAAAAAGTGATCTGAAGCAGATTTGGGAAGGAAAAAAGAATGAAAGCATTTTCCAGCACAGGTTTTGTGTTTTCAGGTATTCAAGCTCCCCCTGAGAAAAGCCAAATCAAAGAGTAAGAAAGAAACCAGCTGATTTAGAAGCTAGCTAACAGTCTTTTTGAGCTATTGTGGCATTGTAACAGTCAGAGATCTAAGATCAAGCATTCGAAAGAGTGAGAGGAATGGCAAGTACACCAGTATATCTAAAGCGTTTCAACCTTCGGAGCAGGTCAAGCTGCAACAGTGCCTCAGGAGAATGGCCAGTGTAGTTGAAAGACAGCAACCCATATTTATATTACGAATCAAGGCAGCACATAGAGAGGGATATTTTCACCCTGAAAAAGAGCTGCTGGCTGTGCTGCTTGCAATGATGCAATTCTTTCTGCCTTGCAGACAGGAGGGGGTTGGGAAGCCTGATTCAAGCTATTCACTGAAACACAAAGAAATCTTTCCTCAGGACATGCTCAAGTACCCAAGCGGACCCTGTTGGGAAAAAATACACTTTTCCCAAAAAGAATATCAGCCAACTGAGTGGCAGGCATGAGGAGAGGAAGCCTCTGCTAATGAGACCAAGTGATCATTCTCGTTTTTGCAGCAGGGTATACAAAGGTTGAGGAGGAATCTACACAAATAATCCGTTGCATCAGGAGAAGTAGAGATGGATATAAGTTTCATTTTACTGGCTTCTACTATAAAATATGTGCATAAAACAAATTTCACAATCTACCAACTTGAATACAGTGGCCAATGAAGAGAGATAAAAGTTACAATTTTAGTTGGGACAAGGCAAATACAGTCTAGTGAGATTAAGGAAACAAATGACAGTTATGGTGTCACAAAGGGTGTAAAAAGTTCTTTCCTTATAGCAACATCCAGTACTCTCCTGTGCGGCACTACTCAAACATTTTTTTTTGTAAACTTTGGTTCTGTCCTTTCTATATTATCATAGCTATAAAAAATTGCACTAGTTTTCCACCCTTTCCAACATATACAGTGACTTTGCTCCTAATAATGCTGAAACTACCCAAAGCAATTTGCTTCAAGAACCCCTGGGGGAAAACACTGTATGGTCTCACAATCGCATATTTTCACTGGAAATTGAAGGCTTTCCTTAGTTTCCTTAGTCAAAGATTAAAAAAAAACCAAAAAAACTCATAAGAGTATGAAAATACTAAATGTAGAGAAGAAAAACTTTGAAATCCGAGAGTGTTTATGTTGCAGTATTAGCTGTGAAGCTGGTGTAACTATGATGACATTGGAGTAGTGTGTTACATTGATATGATGAAACTGATATGGGCAGGATGGAATATTTTGGCCACCAATAAATAAATAAACCCATTTTGTCACAGTGTCATGTGTGCAGTGATATACCATGGCTCTTGTTTTCAATGGCTAAGGTCTGTTAATGCAAAGGGTAAATATGCAGAGTTGCCACAGAGGCCATATTGCCCTGATTTACCCAAGGTGAAGAGGTTTGTCCTCTTGATTTCCTCTGGTGAACTAACTGAGACCTTCAGAACATTTAATTTTGCCAGGATTTCAGTTTTTTTCTGCAGCCACTTGGGTTGACACATTTTCATCTCTGTGTCAAACATCTTCTACCCACATCACCCTTTCCATCTTTTTTGGCCACGGTACAGGAGGTTGTTTGGTTTGGTTTTCCTTTTTGTTTCAGAAAGATCTTCCTCAAAAGATCATCTCATGCTCATTTAAATCTTCTATTGATTTTGCACCACTCCACTGATGAGAAACCAAAACATTCATGGATGAAAGGAGTAGTTACCCTGGGATTACAGTGGTTGTTGACAAATGAGCAGCAAAAAGGAGGCAAAGTGAATTTGATATGAAGCTAGTTCTTATCATACACTGTTTCTTTACATTGCAATCCACTTCTCAAAAATATGTAATCATGTTCACTAGCTATTTGCTTTCCCAGTTGTCCTAGGGTGACGTTATGATGCTTGTATCCTCAGTCTGTTCTGCTTATGCTGGATATTGAGTTCTGTGCCTTTAGGGCTGGTTCTGAGAGGGAAGGGGGAGAGAAGAAGCATGCAGTTTGTCTGCAGAAACTTCACTTGCTCCCCCGAATTCCTTCTCATAGACTGTTGTCTGAAATGATGCCTTGAGAGGCTACCTGGAATAGAGGCTAGACAGATATTTATTAAAAAGGCCTTTAAAGGATACACCTTGGGCAGTACAAGAGTCTGGCTGAGGCTACACTCAAGATGGACTTCTGGTCACGAGTTTTCACATTTTTATAAGTTTTGGTCCATTTACATATTGGGCTTAATTGTCCAATTACAACTTCAGGTTACAAGTCCCATCCTCCCAGATTGCTCTCCTCAATTCACTGCTGTTTACACTCACTGGGCCTGAAGCTGTAATGGTGTCCTTGGCTCTTGGCTGGAAAAGGATTGTTTTGTGTAATTAAACAGTGAAGAGAACTTGCTACACTTTATGTTAACAAGAACTAGAGAGACTGAGGAGACTGAAAGACGAGGAAACACCCACAAAAAAGACTGTCTTTCTGTTCTCTTCAAAACAACACAATGTCCCATTGTTTAATATTATTGATTTTTTTTGGTTTTTGTTTTTTGTTTTGTTTTTGAGGACTTTTCTTGTTAAATATAGAGTTTTTTCCACTTTTCATGTAGGAGATTTACCTTCCAAACTGGCTGGGGGAGGGGCAGCTTGAATTTGCTTTCTAGAGGAGACCACTTCATAAGTTTTTCCCAAATCTGTCCCAAACGAGGACAAATACTTTTTGTCACCCAAGGTGGGGCTCAAGAAAGTGCAAAACCCACAAAATTATTTTTAATTTTATTTTCAGTTTTCATGGCAGTATCCATTAATATCTATGCCAAGTCCTATTTCTAGTGCTCATTTGGGTTCTTTGTGCTGTCTTTTTGGGGGTCTCATGCATTTTGCAGAAACTCTGTAAGCTTACAGTGACAAAATGTTTTGCTTCTCTGTGATTAACGTGGTTCTAATTGTCTGCGAAACTGACTTCTTTTCATTGTGCTAATTTCCTCACAGTATACTTCTTCAAATTGTGGATTTATTTTAAATTTACCCTTGCTTCTTTTATTGATGGTATTGCTACTTACTGGCACTTTTACTATGAATGCAGATTTCAGAGGAACATGGTGTTTTATAGTGATATCCTATTTTCTGTCTACTAACAAGAGTATCAAAAGTATTATGAGCTGTGCAATTACTTTCCTACAAGAAGTAACGTAAATAATATATTTTTAATATGTTTTGGTGATTTAAATATATTTGTAATATATTTAATATATTTAAGTGATTTTTTCCCGTAATTAAATTATTATGAGGTAAAAAATTAATTACCCAAATATTAATAATTTTCTTAACTTGCAATAAATGTATATTGAAAAACCCCACTGCAATATTTATTTTTTGAATTTTCTTTTCTTTTGTTTGTTTTTTTTTTATTAAAAAATAATTTAAAAAATGGAATAAGGCTGCATGTGCATCTGGCTGAAAAAGCCATGTGGAGAACCACGAATTCTTATGATGATGCTTGTGTTAGCTCTCATCCATGCTCTGGCATGAAAAAAATAGACATTGCATAAGATTTGCAAGTTGAAAACTTGTTACCTCATTCCAAAATGGTCAGTTCCTACTTATGTCCCAATTGTTCCGTGAACAATCACTCTGAAGATTTCTATAAGAATAAATGCTTCTATTAGATGCTGCCAAAGACTATCTTGTACTCACTCCACTCTGATCAACAAAGAGCCTTTGGGTTATTCACTGCTGACCTGGTATTTATAGTTGGATATAAATGTATTATTCCAAAGAGAGATTTCCATTTTGATATATATTCTACTAAGAATATATTATTATTGCTATGAAAAAAAATGTTCATGTCTTTTTAAGTCTTTAGTCAGATCAGTATGGGGTTTGCATCTTTGTCTTCTGTCCAACTTCTTTAAAAAGCAACAGTGCAGTCAAGAAATAGTATTCAGGGTAATATAACTAAATAAATTTCAGTGATCTCTTTGTCTCTTTTCTATTTTCTTTTTCCATGTTTTAAAGTTTTTTCATTGGTTGTCAGTATGCTTTTTCAATGATTTGTAAAAAATGATATGTAAATTAGAAGAGGAAAAAATTCTGGACTTCAGGACATTTTCAACAGTTCATAGTACTAAGGCATAGATTTTCTTTTAGTACCTATTATACTGGCATTCCAAATATTTTCACTTATGTATTATGGAAGTGGAAGAGAAGGAGGAAATCGTTGCTTTTGCCTAAATTTTTAGTCAATTTAGGCAAAATAATTTCTTAGTTCATTTGCCATTACAAAAATTTGTTTTAAGCATTTTTTGGAAGCTCTTGCATTTTGTAGGTTTTGTTTTTCATGGATACGTTCTGTATTATTGCTGTAACTAACTTTACTTAAGACTGTACACATAGATGATTCATTGACACAGAAGCTTGTATTTCAGAATCTTTTATTTTTTTTCATACGTTATTTTTTATTTAGCTTCATCTCAATTCTATTTAGTTAGTTCCTTGCAAAAGATGCAAAATAAAGTGGAGCAATTAGTTCAGCAATCTTCTTCTTCTTCAGCAATCTTCTTCTATAAGGAAAATGAAAGACCACCACCATGCAAATCTGTTAAAAACTCCATTTAGAGAAAGAAGAAAACCATAAGGTTAGTTAAGAACCTGAACTGAGGCCTAAGGATCCCCTTTGCAGTCAGGTGAATCACTTCAAGAGAGCATTACACTAAGCCAGCAGAATGGTGTTTCTCCATCCCAGGGTGCTCATAAAGGTAGAAGTTCACATGAAAATTAGTTTTATGCCCAAATGAAAACGAAATGTGCAGTTACAGTCTCTCAGCTTCTTTCCTCAGAGGAGCCCAATGACACAGCAAGTGACCCTTCATGTCAGAGGGGTTCCTAAATCTTCCCTTGGGCTGAGACAGCTCCATGCTCACACTGTTGCAGAGTGTTTGTTGCTGGGAAAGCCAACACTGTCTTCTTGGAGCACAAGAGTGACAAAGGATTCTCGTTTGTTGTCCTGATGAAGTTGTCTGACAATTAGTCTGTTTTGAGCCTGTGGAAGTGGAAGGCTTGTACCAAGCCCTGGCAGAATAGTACTCAAAAGCCATAAATAAAAGGGCACCTTGTATGTTTTGTCAATAGTCCATGTCGTGGCGTGATTAGGGGAATAAAGCAAAATGTGCTGTAACCTAGGGAGGTTGGGGTTTTTTTCCTCTTTCTCTTTCTTCCTACTGAATGTCAACACCCTGATGTGTTTTGGAGGGACTAACCAAATGAAGAATTCCACTGCTACTTGGCAAAATCCTGTCAAAATGGATTGATTGAATAATTGGTCTTATCTGCCTGAGCAAGTGATTCCTCCCCACCTTACCTCCACCTGGTCACATCAAGTTCCAAGCTTAGCAAGAGCTCAGTGTGAAAGCAAGAACTTTTCTTGTCCCTTGTTTTTGTCTCATATTTTATTCAATTTTATTCAATTATTCAATTATTTTTCAATTGATCATTTCAGATACTTATAAAAGACTTTGAGTGATGATGAATATTAATTTTCAGTTCTTTACTGTTATGAATCTAAGTTTGTCAAAGGCCTTATAGTATTAAAGTACACGTATTTTCCATTACAGCTAAAAAATCTATGTACTAACAAGTACATGTGGTTATGGAATATGTTGTTTCTATAAAGGCAAATGTCTATTAAATATTTAATGCTGGTCCAAAATATATGATTGTTTTACTCTCAGAAGTGAATTTCCCCTTGAATCGTGCCTGTGTATATTCATAATAAATTAAGTATTCAGGAAATACTGGACTGCTGCTGAAGCTTTTGTTTTCTCTAGGCAGAATCATATCAAGCAGAGCACTGTATTTTTCTGAAAAGAAGTCTACAGATAACTCACACAGATTTAGTCTACCATGAGGAATACGAAACAAAAGAGATGAAGGACATGAAGACATTTTCAGGCAAACTGTTTTTACTGCTTGCATGTATGGAACTATTAATGTTGTCACATTGTAAATCTGCTTTGCTGATTATTCATAGATTACACTAAATTGAAATATGGTGTTTTTTTCAGGAACTGTTAGGCCTTTATCATAATCCATCATTATCAGTAAAGGATGAATGTAGATAAAATAGAATGCTGCAATTCTTGTGCGACTCACAGTTGAAACATAGTAGGAGGTCCACAGAAAGCAATCAGGATTATTTAAAAACAATGTACACACTAGAAAAACTGTCTGGAGCTCTGCTCCTTCTCTGGCATTCTCCTCTCCAACTGATGGCTCTATGAGCTTCTCACAGAGTAGATGAGCCTTTCTATACATTGCCATTAAACAGCAGAATATAAATGTGAGTGGCTACGTGCTGCTGCTGCAGCAGTGAGAATACTCTCTTGTTAGCCAAGATTGCTATCTGCTGCATTCAGGGCAGATTTCAGCATTGCTTCAAATACATCTGTCATGTCTTCCTCTATGCAGGCAAATGGAACAAATGGAGTACTGTGCTTCCACAAGCTGATTAGGTAGGAGCCTCAGAACAGTCTACATAGACGCAGTTGGACACTTGAATGACACGTGCACAGCTGGAACATGTTGAGTAGAGCGTGTGGAGTAAACAGCATTGCCAATTTATATCTGCTGAGGCCTGTGTCTGTTTTCTTTGGCAATTATTATCTTTTTCTTTCTAGGTTTTTCCATCCTTGACAGAATGACTAATGTGGTCGCAGATTTGCTGTCACTCTTGCAAATACATGGAAAAAGAAGCCAAATCTCCTGTATGAAGCACAATTCTGTTAGCAGAGGATATAACTGCCTCCAGTATTTTTTTTCCCAACACTATTGTCAGGTTTTCTTTAATATTTTTCCCCTTCCTCTTCTTGCATTTTCTTGCTGTAGAGTGCAATTTAGTACATAAAGGGTAGCACTTCCTTGCATTGTTTTAAACAATGGGACACTGCAGAGCTTAGGCAGTGCTCTCTCCACCATCCATGACCAAATCTAGCAGCAAATGAAAGAGTAAATAGCACAAATAGAAGTTAATTAAAAGTGCAAGTAATTGAACAAAATTTATTTCAACAGTGTAAAAGACACTGTGTTTTAAAAGCCTGGAGAGAAGTAATTCTGCAGCCAAGAAACACTGACTTTAGAATGTCAGGGTAAAAGGCAGGGTAAAATCTTCTGCTTGTACAAATCTTGTGCTGAAATTTATGAACTAAAGCAAGAACCATGAGTTTCAGACACCACACATAATTCTTCTTATAGAAGCTCAATTTACAAGTTACCCAGATGTCACTTCAAATTAGGGGAAATGGTTACAGTAGAAGATATATTTTAGGAAGCAAAATGTTAACTAACCAATTCATTAAAAATGGTATAATGAGACACATTGATTCTAAATAACACATCTAACTACTGATTTTGTAAAACCCAAAGATGATTTGTGTAATTAATGAAAGTTATGGTAAATAATTGTTTCATCTTACCTGGAGGTCACAACTATTATTAATGGGTATTTCTATTGAACATATTTACCTTAATATGGTTTTCTCTTAGCTTTTTGTACACCACCGCATTAGCATGAGAATCTGGAATAAAATGACAAAACTCCAAATAATCATAATTATGTCAGTTTTACCTTAGATATTATTAAGTGTTGCTTCAATAATAAATTTTTTTTTACTAATATTGAATATCTTTAGATGTTGCATCATACTATTGCAATTCATTGGAGCTGATTGAGTGCAAAGGTGGAGGTCTTGTATCCATTATAATTTGCAGTCGTTGTCACAGTATAGAAAATACAACAAAGATCAGCAGCCTTTTGCACTGACCATCTGAAATAAACACAGTCCCATAAAAGGTTATTCTCTGAAAATTAAAAAGGAGACAAAGGATATTGAATTTAAAAAAACATATTTCATCTTTAAAATAATCTTGAGGTGATACTACATGTTGGTAAGTATGAACAAAGCTATCAATAATCAGAACCATTAAAAGAAACAATAATCGAGACATAATGTAGGCAAGACAATCCAGAAGATGTTCTTAGCTGTCATGTCAGCTCATTACAATAGTGTCCCAGATCTGACATAATGCTTGTGGCCCATGCTAGAGATAAGGGGCTGAAGAATAAGTAGCCTTCATGTTTCCAACAGAAAGTGCAATTTACTTAAACTCACGAAGAAAGACTAGCAGAGGTCAGCAACTGGTGGAGTCAAATGAGTAAGCAGTCGATTTTCTAATTTAGGTGACAGCATGCTGCATCAAATGAAGAGTTCTGTAAAGAGCCAACAAATAGCTTTGTAAAGCAGTTGCAAAACAAAACCAAAATAAAACAAAACAACAATACAAAGGAAGAGAAACATTTAGAGCTTCAGTAGCTGTGAATTACACATTAGGCCAGTGGAAGAGATGGCTTTATAATAATGCCATCTTGACAATTAGACTGATATTGTAAGATTAGAATTATGAAAGGTCATTGGTTTCTACTTAGTATGACAATATTAGACTCATAAAACCTTTCATGAGTATTTAAGTATAGGCATACACATAAATAAATAGGAGAGATAAATATGCATAAATAAATGGAACTGTAGAAAGCAAGGTCTATTAGAAGTAGATTATCCTTTCCTTTTATACTAGATTCTACATTGTCTGTAAATGATATTATTGCTGAACCTGGTATTTATGTTCCTGTGAAAAACTTAATTTTGTGTGAGCCACCATCTTAAAATAAACTAATGTTTTGCTGGTTGCACATTTCTTAGCTTGTGCCACAAATAGCTCCTTGTTGGACAGTCACCTGTCATATGTGCTCCCTGCTATTTAGGTACTAAACCTGTGCTCTGGTATCCATACAGAGAGTTTTCCCTAAGGTTATAGCTTAATTTTAAAGGCATCTGGATTTTTCATGTTTAAGTAAGTTGTTTTGGAATCAATAAAATTTATTTAGGGGAAAAAAAAAAAGAAGGAACAGAAAGACAAAAAATGCTAGACAGCATTAAGCATGATTTAAAGGAGGTGGAAGCTTTTATACTGTCACCATGAATAATAGAAATCCAGAGTGCTTGCACACTGCACAAATGTTCTTCCAGTAGATTTTCTAAACTGCAACCATATGCTTGCTATGCAAAAATATCACAGGGAGTACTGTCCTACTTATTACAGCAAAAACAGTGGGGTTTAGATCTTCTTAGTTAGGCAGCAATGTAATGTAGTTTAAAAAGCAAAGCATTCCCTAGAACATAACAGCCTTATAAAATGAAGTAGTTGCATTGTTCTCTGACACCTCTGATGTATATTCTCCCTAGTAACAGGAACCCAAAGAGGTTCCCGTGGAGAATAAGGGGTTACAGATAAAATATGAAGCAACAGAAAAATGTGAAAATAAGCTTTCTCTTTGCTGATCCTAAAGTGATGAGAAGAGAAATATAATAGGCAAGGATTGATCGCATGATTTTAAATACATAAAACTATGAAAGCCTTGTGTGCAGAGCAAGTGAGGAGATTATCAGAGAACGGTACAGTGACAGCTGTTTCAGCTTTATTATACAGCAGGAGTAAACCTGTTGGCTTGTGAAATGCCCCTTTTGTATTTCTAGCACTAACTATCAGCAATTACAGTATGATACTAGAACATATGGCAGTGTAATTGAAGGTGTGGCAAGAAATCAGAGTTAGGCACTTAGGGCCATATGTTCCCCTCCACTAAGCAGAGTGGAGGAAAGCAGATGGGCACAAGTTAAAGTAAGGCACAAAGGGCTGGCATAGTCCACCCAGAAAGCAAAGGCAGCAAAGTCACACTTTGGTGTGAATCAAAGTGGTGAGCCTTTAGGAATGAGCTGGAATCTGAACAAAAGAGAGCCAGCTGAGTGAAAATGGGTAGCTGCTACAGCACATTGTATTTATACAGACTATTCTCAAAGACCAACAATGAGTAAAAAAGGCAGGGAAAATGGTGACAAGGCAGCAAGTGGTCAGGGAAACTGTATAACAGTTACAAGCCACGAGTCCGTCTCTCCCTACTCTCACATCAGACTGCCATGAAATATATTTTCAACCAGTTGTTCAGATATATCAATTCTGTTTCTCTTTGTTTACTTGTCTTCCTTCTTCGTGGTCTCAGAAGATATTGCATCATTTAGATCCAGCCATTCTCAGGATAGTTTTGGCAGCAGTTTCTCAGTTTCAAAATGGAGATAAACCAGTACCTGTTCCACTTAACTATTATCTTTTTTCTTCATTTGATTCTAAAATGGATATAAATCCTACTTTCAAGTCATATTGGTAGAACCTTGCACTAACCTTACATTAAACTTTTGACTAAACACGTATATGAGTGATGTGGGAAATTTAATTCATAATTATTTATGCTTTTATTTCAGAGTGTTATTAAAAACTGAAGTTAAAGAAAAAAAATTAAAATGAAATGTTTTTCTGTTTTCTTGCTCAAGAGCCTCTTTCCTCCAAGAGTAGTCTTTGTTTGGGAGTACTCAATATGTCAACAATAAGTCAGTTTTTAGTCAGCAATTGACTTTCGATCATTATCTCTATCCAGAATTACTTGTTATCTGTGTCTTCAGAAAAACAATAGCATAATAACTACTTCCAGCATATTACTCACTATCATATTAACACTATGTGTTGAATCATGTAGTAAGTTTTCACTATTGTGATTAACAATGGAAACAGTATGCTGAGGATTTTTTTCTTTAGTAAGAGCTAATGGTTTTCCATGATGAAAAAAAGAAATATTTTACTAGTATCACTGAAGAAAAAACAAAATGCAATATGAACATGATTTCAGCACTGAAATCTTAATTTCCACAATATCCTGCATCATGCAGCTACAGAAACCAGGCTATACTTTACCATGAGCCAACCTTGCAATTAAGTAGTTAATTTAAAAGGCATGTAAGAATGCACAAGCCAAAGGAAAAAAAATTACAATTTTAAATTCATATATACCACTGTTGAGTGATCTGGTTTGGTTTTTTTTTTACATGTCAGTGCTATCTTGTTTAGTTAGTGTTAGACATGAAGAGCAGTGAGCTCCTTGTGCTTCAGCAGGGGGCAGCATGGTATGCAGTTTGCCACTCGGCGGTCAGGCTGGAGGTATTATCAACCTGATATACTAATTAGTATGGAGCTTTGCTGGTTACAGACTGTTGTGTAAACTCTATTCCTATCAAAACAGGCACAGAAGTGCTAGTTCCGTGAACAATCTGCAGGACTTGGCATAGGTACAAGGCAACAGTGAAGTATCAAAGAGGAAAAAATTAATCATTATTCAGAAAGATAGTGGGATGTAGTGTAGGTTAGGACCTCATTTTTTAATCAGTCCTCAGTCATTAGTACATAAATGCTTCAGATTATAAACATCAGATTACTAGTAGTCTCCGTGATGTGCTGCAGACATGAGGCTGACATGGTGATAAAATAACACTATTCTCTGCTTGCAAAGCTGTTATATCTTTATATCATATAGTTCCCAGACCAAACACTCACACTGAAATCAGTTTTGCTAAAGAATGGTGCATCATTAAGCACTGAGTCTGAATACATGGTTTTGTGCTATACATTGGTACAATTTGAAAGATTTATATTTAGAATTGATCCTCTGAAGGTCAAAAATGAACATAATTAACCCCAAAGTGTTTTTTTCATAGATGTGCTGGTAGGATCGATACATTTGTCATGAAGGTGTGCTGGGCACTTGCAGTATCCTGCATAATTGATTATACAGTTGATTTAAAATGTTCTGATCCTACTTTCTTTTTTTCTTTTTTTAACTCAGCAGCATGACTGAGCTCATTCCAGTTAGTGCTTAAGAATCTGTTTTACCATGTAATTTTCCTGCCATTTGAAATAGACTGTTTTGTCCCTATTACAGTGCAAATTAAGGACAGCAGAAGGAAAACTGATTATTAATTTCACTTAAGAGCAGAATTAATGATATCACACCTTTCTGATGAGGATGGGTAGTTTCTTAAACCAAATAGAAAAATAGCTCTAACTGTTAATCAATTACACCTGGATTAGGAGATATTACTACCAATTAATGGTCATGTAGCATCAAAATCAATGAGGCTTGCCAAAGAAATAATGAAGCTCATAGCACTTCTACTGTGCAGCTGCTGTAACCTCAAATTATTTGATCAATAAAGAAAGTCCTTTACAAAAAGTGAGGAAGCCTAATTGCATGCTGAAAAATATTAGGCTAGGATAGCCTTAAGAGAGAACGGCTGAAACATTCTTGAGCTCTACAAATTAATCAAGAATGTGTTTCTGCATAATTTTCACATTGCAAGGGGAAAGAAACATCAATTTTCTTTTCCGTTATTAATTGTATTCAAAGTGGGTCATGTTACAATTTTGCATAATGTGAAATATGCAGATTTTCAAGATTTCAACATTAAACAGGTGATACTCAGCCATTTAGCCTTGAGAATTTGAGTTTCTGACTTGAAACTGAAAAAAAAGTTGAGGGGATGGGGAACCTATATGGATAAAACTGAATAAAATATTTGTTCAGAACCTACAAAAGCCAAAGACTATGTTTTGCATTTATTCTTGCAAACACATCACAAAATCAACATAAGTGGAGGATTTGTGGGTATTTATTTAGTGTTTTCAATCTTTGAAAAAGTCTTCTTGTACGGCGATCATCTATCTAAACTTTGGTTTGTGAGTGTTGTCTGTTTCATTCTCTGAAAAAGAGAGATAATCAGGGAAGATTTCACTCACAATAGTAGCAAATATCAACAAAAAATGCAGCTTGAGTATGTGAAAAATGGCAAACAAAGCATTTGCAGGGGTGAAGGCATATATATTTCCATCCAGGGTCTGCATGCATGTGCTTTGTTCATCTCTACCTGCAATTCCCTGGTCCTATGATAAGGGTGCCATGGAAAGCTAGAGGTCTAAGTAAAAAATACTATGAGGAAATTGCAAAGAAAAGGTCAAGTAAATAACCCACTGAGAGTTATAAATGCTCTGGATGAAAGCTGCAGCAAGTCCAGGTAGGAATCTGCAGGACTAGGATATGAGATGCTACAAAAAATGAGAGAGTCCCTTGGCCTAGTACTTATCTATTCTCCAGCAAATGGCATCCATTTCAGGGTCTGGATACAAAATCCAGCAGTGTGTAGAAATAAATGCAATGGCATACAAATAGATAAAGATAAACTAGCACTTTGTGGTGTGATTAAATCTTGCAGAGAAAATATTTAAACATTTCAAGTTCTATGGCTGTAATGTCTAACTTAAAATACTTTTCATTGTTTGTCTTTACACTCACAGAACATGAAATCCAAGATTTCTTTAAAATTAATTGCTTTTTAAAGCCACATTTAAAGGAGAACATATGTTATGGTGTTACATTTTATTACATACTGGCGAAAGATTAAAATTGGTTTATTAGTTCTTAGCAGCATTTTCTTTGGTCTTGCAGAACTACTGATACATTGTGCTGGTTTTATTTTGTTCAGAAGTTAAGAGAAAAAAAGTAATGTACAAATCTCAAAAAATACAAGAATTAAATCTGACCTTTGTATAGTTATACCACCAGGGAAGCCAGGAATGGGTGAGCAGGAACAACTGAAATGCCCCATATGTATCCACACTAAGAATCTTTTCTCAATTTTTTTTTCAAGTCGAAGAAACTGTGAAACACACAGTTCCTGAAACCATTCTTAGCTCAGTTGCATCACTTCTCTTATTACTAAGAAAATAATTGGTTCTCATTATACTTTTAGTAAATTTTCTTCAACTTGAAACAATTATTTTTGGGGGAAAAATGTAGGTGAGGAAGTATATGTACATGTGTTACCAAACAAATTTTGTCTCCTGCACCTGTTGCATTTTATTCACCTTTCTAATTCAGGGGATTCAAATGGATACACAGGTCGTATCTGAAAATTTATAGTTCTGAAAGCAGAATGTAACTCTGTAATATAGATACCCTGACAATCTCTACTCAGACCACAGTAAAGGAAAGAAAAAGAGAAGAATGGCTTTTGCAAATTCAGTTATTTATGGTAACTTTTTTTGAGCCTGAGTTTTCTCCAGCAACCCCAACTACCTAAACTTCATATTAGCATGTCTTAGGATTAACCTGTGATTCTGTGGAGGGTCAGCAAAAACATTCAAACATCCAAGAGGACTGTGAAGTGGGCTTTTAGCTCCACTTTCTTTTCTTATGTTCCTGTGTCTTAATGCAATAAAAAAAAAAAACAAAAACAAAAAAACCCCCCAAAAAACCCAAAAAACAAACAAACAAACAAACAAACAAAAAAAAAAACCATAACAAAAACAACAACAAAAAAAACCTACACCCAAAACCATTTATTCATTGTGTGAAAATTTTCCTTCCATTTTCCCATAGTATAAAAACCAAGTAACTTTTTTTATACTTTTGCCTACTAGAATAATATGTCCTTTTGAGGGGAGAAAATTAATGTTCCTACCCCATTATATTGTCCATGTTAATTTTTTCTACTGGCCAATATCTTATAAATATTTCCTAAATTATAGCAGATTTGTCAACGTGACTTAAAACGACAAATTAATTGATTACCTATCAGAGGAAACAATAGAGCAGAGCTTATAGTAAGTAAAAATGTTTCTTCTTTCACTACTGCAGGATTATGTTTAATATTTCCTTTTCATAATACACTGGAAACACATTTATGAGATAAAAAAATACTCTCCAGGATTTTAATTTGGGAAGAAAAAAAAGATGCAGCTTAATATGTTGTCTTCCCTGCCCCTTCTCATTATCCTTTTGCATCCTGTCACATATGTGTAGAATTTTCAAAGGTAGCTTGTAGGGTCTCCATTTAATGTTACATCCAGAATTTTAAAGACTTATTCTTAATGTGTATTTTTTTTTTAAACTTTCTTTAATTTTTCCTGTCTGGATTAAAACAAAAAAAACCCTATTCACTGCCTAATATCAAGATTTTGTCAAAGTTAGATTCATGATGGCTATGTAAAATTTTTAAGAGAAGTCAGGATAATCAGGGAAAGATTTCACAGATGGAAGTTGAAGTATCCAGCACATTGTAATGATTTTAATATACCCAGTATGTATGTACCTGCACAGTACAAAAATGCCTAATGTGTTCTGTAAAACAGCAGTCCCTGGTTGTATTTACTTCTTATAATAGACATAAATACCTTTTCATTAGGTTTCCAATCTCCTTTAAAATTCTACTCTACTTCAGAATAGTTCATATATATAGAGTATTTTTTGTTTGGACTTTGGACTTCTGTTTAGTTTGGAAAGAGTCCTTTGTCTTCATCTCTGCTTTTTCCCCCCATATTTTCTTCTAAAAAAAATTTACAGGGTTGCTTACAATGTCTTTGATTTCATAACACCTATATTTCTTTTTTTGCCTGCCCCTTTATTTTTCTTTCAATATTGCATAGTTGATCCTGAGTTTCTTTATGTCCATTAGGGGACCTGTGGTACACTTATCAATATTTTGAACACAAATGAAATCATGGAACAGGCTCTCTTATTCACACCCATCAGTTCAAAACTTGACATATGAGACTGTGGCCTATGCAATATGACTCTGTTAGACAGCTCTGAGATCATTTCAGCACACTTTGGTTTATTAAAGAACTGTTCAGTTGTCCAGTCAGTTTGACAACTGTGTTCTTACACACATGTAGGGGAAAGGGTGCACACAATGGTCAAATCTTTATGTATAGACTGAGATGCCTATCTTGAATTCCCAGTATGCTGTTCTCCACAAGAGTTATTGATAAAATTCCATAATTGCCCCTCCACTGACTGTAAGCTGGATGTGCAACAGACAAAATGCATCTCACTCAACAAAATCTGAGGAAAACAATGTTTAATAAGGCACCTATAACAAATAATAGACTACTCTGCCAATAGAAGCAAAGGTAAAAGAATCTTCTTTCTCATCTGATGTGCATCATGTCACAACCTCTCATAATCCTGATTCCTTTGAAGGACAAGTTATGATTGAATCCATTCAGCCAAGCAAACTCACTTTTTCTTTGTTGCTGAAGACATCAGGAAGTTATTGTTCAAAGGAATTTACAGAATTCATCAGTTATTGGTGTTATGTACATCAATGTGTACAATCATACTTTACAGATATTAAAGGATGACTTATTTTCAATGGCATTTAATTTCAATAGAGTAAAGAGTATGCTCATTTAGTCTAACAATTTGCATAAAATCTGGAGCATTGAATCTAACAATTTTTGTTAGAATAAGATCTCTTTCAGACAAACACTTTCAAAGAGTTCGAGCAGTGGTGATCCTTCCTTTTATGGTGAGCTATTCTAACAGCTAATTATTCCCACTGTTAAAATTTGCACTTTTTTCCATTTTTCTTTGCTCAAGATGCTGCTTGTTCAAGTTGCTATGCCTTTGTTTGCCAGATTAAAGATTGCTTAGGTTCTTTGTTGTTTGTATACTTGATGTGGGCTCCTGAGGGTGACATTCACAACTTCTCTGAAATTTCCCCACCTTGTGATCTACACCTACCTACTTAGCAAAGTCATAGTGATATTAAAATAAAGAGGGAAAAGGATGCAAAAGAGGTATCCTCAACTAAATTAAACTTGTTGATTTCACAGGCAGGTATTATTTTTCTCTCCTGAGTGATCTCTCCCAGAAAGTCCATTAATGATCTTTCTTGTATAGTATTTTCTATATTTTGAAAATAGTTTCTTTTATCATTATTTTAATCTTAAAAATCTAAAGAGATAGAAATTTGTTGCCTGTCAGTGTTTAGTGATGTAACTGTAAGAAATGGTGTGTTCTAATCACAAGTAAGTGGATTAGAGGCAAAGCATATCTGATTAATAAACAGCAGAATTGTGTGATTTTTTCAACCCTTCTGGGCAAGGCTTTTCTCTCTTAAGAAATGCATACTAGATTTCTCAGTGTCAGTGACTGTCAGAAATGAGGATGAATGAAAGAAAGCCAGAAACCAGGGAAGTAAAACAGATAACCTTCAATATCTTTTTTTCTGTGGACACTGTTTAATAGCAGTAGAGCATTGTAGTGGTTTAGTACTGTCTTTTCACCATCCATGATTCAAGTATTACAAAAATCCAGAAATACATGCTGTTGCTAGGATTTCATATAGCCACTTCAGAAATGGATTTATTCTTGCTGGGTTGTACATGGTGCCAAGTGGTAAATAATTGTAGAAGCTAATATATTAAATTGAAAGCTTTGGGGCAGATAAATGAAGTTAGGCAATTTAAATGACTCCTTGAGTTGTTTATCAACAGTCCATTGTGGTTGGTATGCCTTCCTGGCACAGGTCAAGTTGCACAGAGGTGATTTAGTTCAGAAGCCAAAAGGAGCTTAACTATCAAAGTGCATCCCTCTTTATGTGCTAAGAAAACCTGCTTCTTTTTTCTGTATGGTACACGTGCACTCAGTGCTCCCAAAGTCTCAGGACACTTTATTTTTGAAGAGAAAACCACATTCATCCCATCTCATAGGTTGCTAACAAGGGCTGTTCCACTGAGACAGTGAAACTGAGTAGGACTGTGTAACCATAGATCCCCATATAAAATAACTGATTTTTTGAAGACTTAAATCCCCCTCTAATTTGAAATAACATGGTAAATTTTTCTTGGTTTGTGGTGGATTTTTTCACCGTAGCCCAGTAAGCAAGTATTTCAAGGTCCTTAAACCAGGTTCAATCAGAGAAACTGATTTATAAGCAATCAATAAATAAGCAATAAAACCTGTGAGCAGTATCAATGGTTTCCTTAGTCCAAAAAAAACCCTGAAAAACTGTTTGCATGAAAACTGTTTGACAGAAATGCACAGTAATGCAGAGGCATTAGTAAAAGTATTTGAAGGTTCTTTTTTTTACCTTACATAAGAAAAATTAAAATCACCTAGCACCTCGAAGTTTTTTGTTGGGAATGCT
Organism: Erithacus rubecula; assembly: GCF_903797595.1. Taxonomy (NCBI): domain Eukaryota; kingdom Metazoa; phylum Chordata; class Aves; order Passeriformes; family Muscicapidae; genus Erithacus; species Erithacus rubecula. The sequence continues at coordinate 3,692,281 of NC_136661.1, forward strand.
TTCTTATTTATTCCAAGGGACTCCAAATTTGCATCATTAGTATTGTTGGGGTTAAGTAACTAATGCAGACACACCTTCAACCTCTATCTACCTCCTAAGCATGGTGAAGGGTATTTCTTTCATGTTTCATGTTTAAGGAGATTGTAAAACATATGGGATCCTCTGAGACATTTTAATAATTTCCCTTACTTTTTCCTGAGGAACTAACATTTCTTTGGGGAGACTTTTTCCCCCTATGAAACTTTGGCCTACTTCTTGGCATAATATAATGAATTGAAGGGTTTTTTTAACAAAAGTGCTATCATTTCAGAAGAAAAATATAGGACACTAAGACTTTTTTGTGTACTGCAGATCATTTCTCTGTGCTAGAATACAAATTAAATTAAAGGAAGACCACTATAATCTCCTAATCAGAATTTTATAAAGCCCATTTATTGTACAACATGTGTAGCAAATGAATAACCTTGCAGTGATTAAGACTTTATCTAAAATGTTACTAAATGTTGGATCTCACAAAAATGTGTTAACTGATAAACATCTGCTTGAATTTCATAATCCTAAAATAGGTAGATTAGATAAAATAGGTCCTGACTTCAGATGAAAAACTGCATTATATTGTTGAAGAGGATTTGTCAGAAAATTTGGTTTTGAAACCTGGAAAAAAGTGAGCCTTTAAGAAATTCTAAAAGTAAAAAATGGAAAAAGAAAGGAATAGAAGGAATTTGGTGTACTAAAAAAACTATAGTATGCAATAGTCTAGAGGGATGCATGGAAGACAGAATAAGCACACTTCTGAGAATGTCATGTTGTCTGCAATATGAAGCACATTTCTAAGAGGCAGACATTCTCAATGATCTGCCTTTAGAATGATAAACAAATTGGCTATCAGCTTTTTCCATGTTTTCTAAGAGCATTTATCACTGCATAAATAGAACTGCAGAAAAATATGCTTTCCAAATAATTTTATTAATTTTCCTAGCCTTACCACATCATCAAGCTGAAGTGCATTTTTTTTTGTTTGTACTAAAACCAAGTTCAGATAATGAAAGTTGACAGAATGTTCTTTGTTTTGTCAAATACAATATTTTAATTATTATGGCTACTAAACACCTCATTAGTGATTATCAATTTGAGCTTTGTCTCAGTTCTCTAATGGTGTAGAAACACATACAGTAGTCTAATGCCTTCTGTTTTCCAATTCCTGAAAGTTTGTTTTTTTTCTACAGGCACTGTTATTCTTTTTACATCTGATTTTTGATCCATGTTAAAAGGCACATAGATGGGACATGCTTCCTTGCTGGTTCTGTAAATATTTTACTAGGTTTTAGATCAAATAAGTAAAAAAACAGCTTCTCAAATCTTCAAAATAGGGTGTGTCCTAAGTAAAGGCTTCCATGAAAACCAGCTGGATTGCTGTTCAGGCACTACTGAATATTCATTCAATGATTGCAGCAGGGCTCATTGCTTTAGGGTTGTTATGTGTATTTTCAGATATAATTCCTCAAAACATACTCTTCACTGGGGACTATCAATGCATTATTAATTCTGTTTATTTCAGAAAGATTGTTTAGAAATAATAAAATAATTACTCCTTTCTGACTATCTTTAAGTGCAGTTACAGATATGCTTTTCTGTCATTGTTTTGATTTGTTAGTATGTGCTGATACCACCACGACCTAAGGAGTCTCCATGAAAATTAATTAGGCTGTTTTTTTATGAGAGAGTATATGAGGAGATAAATGGTTTGTGATAAATGAACTCTCAGGCCACAAACTGGAGCATTTATTGATTCACTGGCCATTTATCCTGGAATTTACTCCCTAGCAAAAAGAATATTGCTATATACTTAAATAAAGGTTTTTAGTATTATGCTAACCTTTCACCAGGCAGTAATAAGTGCTCTAACCAAACTCATTTTGCTTTGCTTCCCATTCATTTTGCTGTTGTGATCAGCATTATTATCCACTACAGAAGCTCAGCAAATTTTAATGTGTTTATCTGGAATATAAAGTTATAAGATCCAACCTTCACACATTTTTTATATCCTCATAGTGTCTAACAAAAAAAATTGCAAATCTGATATGAATTCAGATATTTGTATCAAAATAGGGATCCCATTTCAGTCAGAAAAGCTTCCATCTATTGGGCTTTTTGAAGTATTGGTAGGGCTTATCATGTAATATCAGATTCAGTTTTAATATTTGATGTATAGGCTGATTAAATATTAGTTCCTCATATAGCTTCTAACATATATATGCACAGTTAATACCAGCATTTATGCTTATAAAATAGTGGAGACATAAGGGATTGTTTAACTCTGTGGGGTTTTGTTGCCTTTGGCTAGTCTAGATGTACTTAATTATAAGTTTAAATTCACTTGGGTTTTGTAAACCATTTAGGCACAAAAAGCAGAATAGTCACAGCAAGGTTTCCATTTAGAGTATGTCTTAATTGAGGATAACACTCTTTTTTTTTCTTTCTTGTGTTTTTGAACTCCTCCCCTCCAGGCTCTTTCTGGAATGATGAACTTAATTGCCTGAGAGAAAAACTATTTTAAAAAAGAAAGTAAGCCATGGAAATATTTACCATTGGAGAGTATATAATCTTTAAGGAGTGCATTCTTTAACATAGATTCACATGGACATGTGTCTGACAGTGAAATATCATGTTTCAGATAACTGGGGAAAAAAATAGTTGGCTCTCAAAGAATAGAGGGGAAAGGATGGCATCTGACGTAAGGCTTCTGGAATGGTGGTCAGTAGCCAGGCCTTTTCCACAGCACAGGTCCTGTTGGGGAGTGTTTCTTATACTGTTCACTGATAGTCACCCTAGACATTAGTTTTAGTTGACAAATGAAAGACTTTAAACAATGCTTTATCTGGTTGTGCATGGTGTAGCAGTAGCTAATGGAGCGAGATGGAAAAGAAAACTGACTTGGCTTATTTGGAAATTTGAGGGCTAGAAAGACCAGGAGGAAGAGGAGGAGGATCTCTAATAAATCATCTGAAATGGGAAAATATTCACTGCTCTTGCTGGCCCCAGAAAGCCTGTCATTAATAGCACAGGAGATATCTGACAGATGTTAAAGGCCCAAAGCTTCCTTGAAGAATTTTGCACAGGGTAAAATCTTGGCCTTAAAAATATATTATTATATAAATATACTATTTTTTCTAGAATGATTCTCTCATAGATTCTGTTGTAGCAAAGCACAGTTACTTTGACCTTGGCAAGCCTTCCTTCCCTGAAAGGCTTGCCTAGGGTGCCCTTCCACAGAAAAAGAGAATTTCAAAATCTGCTGAGCTCCAATACTGCTTACGCTGTATAGACGAGAGTAACCACATATAAAAAGTAAAGTGGTTCAGTAATATCACACATCTTTTTTATTGGCTATTTTGGTCCTTAACAATTATATTTTGATGCCTATTAGAACCAAGATCTAACCATTATGATTGGTATTAGTTCATTATGTCATCCAGAGTCATTGCAGGATTGTCTGCCAATTCTGTGCTCAATGTAACCCAAAGTCTTGAATTCACTGATTTAGCCAGCCATGTCTGGTTGATAGATTTTAAAGTTTCTTTAGTGCTGAGTGTTAGGAGAATAGTGTGTCTTAACCACATTGCTCTGAATAACTTTGGGTTTTTACTACTATTGTTTCAAGTTGTAGAGAATTCTTGTGAACTGAGACATACAGCCCATTATACTTGGGAAGAATTTACGAGAAATCAATATTTGAAAAACTGATGACGTTTATTTATTCTAGAAATGACATGTCTCTCCTGCGTGTTCTATTCATAATGAATTTAAATCACTGCTTCAGAAGTTCAATTCACCCCAGGAAAAAACCCCCAAGGATAAATTCAGTTAGGGAATAATCCCTAGGTCTCTAAGCCCTTTACTTCCACAGAATGTTTAATGGCAGAACCTTTGTCTTACTGGTTACATCTATATATGGTTCATTGAAAAGAAAACAGTTTCTTTGAACATGCTGATGAACATCTGTGTTACAGTGGTGAAAAAATGTTGATTAGAGCATGATGGTGGGAAATGGAGAGATTTACATCTATCAAGGATAGAACTTGTTCTGAAGGTTAAGGGATTTGTTGTTGCTTTCTCAGTTGTGCTTTTGAGTAGATCAAGTGTGGTCTAGATGCTATGGAGATGAGCATTTGAATCATGTAAGAAAGCAAAATACTTTATATAGAATTCTGAGGTTGGTGACAACCAAAGCAGAGCAGGTCTAGAAAATCCCTGATTTTTTTTTTTTTTTTTTTGCAACCTCAGAATTCTAATATAAGATGTATTATCATATAGGACCATTATATTAAGAAACTGAATTTTGGAAACTTCTATTGAGCAACAGTTTTTGAGATAATCCTGAGCTACTAATTAGATTTATCTGTTCTTTTAACAGGTAGAATTTACAGACAAAGATACCAAGGAAGGTTTCATGCAAAATATAGCTATCAGAAAGGATATTTAACTTGTTGAATCAATGTGCTTAAAAAACAAAACAAAAATAAATACAAAAATTAAAACAAACCCTTGCACTAAAATAAAAAAACAAAAACAACAACAACAAAAAATCAAACAGCAATCAACAAATCTTTCCTTATAAATGAAATTGCATATCTATACTGCCAGGGCCAATATAATGTATATCTGCAACATAATTGCTAATGAACAGATGTAGCTGGTTTGATTAACTTTTGTAACTGATTTGAAGAACTGTTTTGTGTTTTAATGTATGTATAATTTACTCATTTTTACTAGTAACAATCATTCCATGGGTTTTGAATGACATTATTTCAGAGTAGACACCAGCTGAAAAAATGGAGACATAAAAGTAAACATTACTAAAATACATACTTAACCAATCTTTTTTTTTTTTAAGATAACTCTGAGAATTTAGCAAGGTATAGAAGCAAAACTCAATGAAAATCTGAGACTAAATCTTAAAACAGCCTAATAAAATAACAACAAAAACCAACAAAACAAATTAACTAATAAAACCACCTAGTTTGAGAAGCTCTCACTGATTCTTTAATTAAACTCCTGTCTCTTTAAGATTTTAACACGGAAATCCCTTTAGGACTCTGAGCTTCTTGCTGAATTAAGCAGCCAGCACTATACTTACAGAATACCATAAAAAGTACTAAAAAAATAATATTAAGAATAGTACCTGCTGGAATTCTGCATACTTTAGAGAGACAAGTAGCTAAAAAACTTTATGTTTCAGCGGCAGAATGCCTCAAAAAACAATAATTCAAGTAATTTTTTTATTCAGAACAACATCTGTTTCTTCATGGTGTGGCCATGATTGTTACCTCATTATCTTCTCCAGTAACTAATTTCTGTGCAAATTAAATTCATGTAGGAATGCCCTGAAACGTATAGCCAAATTTTGTGTGTTGTTGCAATATTGTGTTATGTACTGACCGTTTTTTGTCTTTGTCTTTTGATTAACACTAAGGGTCAAACTATCATTTCAACTCAAAATGGGTTTCTGTGAAGTAAAATACTCTTGGCTGGGTAATTGGGGATAACATTCTAGATATATTTTGGAGAGACTCTTGTTGCACATTTCCTTTTATGTTTTAGGAAGAGAATGAAAGATAGTAAAGATAAGCAACAGATTAAATGAATATTTCAGCTATCTTTATGTTAATCCCTCCCTCTTGACATTTAGAAGATATTTTATATTATGCTAGAGGTTTTTTAAAATCAAATGTAGGTTTCCAACCTATCACCTCACAGTGAGGCTTCTATTTAACTTACTAACATTGTAATGGTGCAGGTAATGGCATTACACTGAGTGAAAACTGCATAACCAGCAGGAATTCTAGTATCCATAAGACACAGGCAAAGCCACCAAAAGATGTGAGAATGATGTTGTGATAGGAGAGCCAGTTAGCACAGAATCTGTCACTCGGGTTAGTGATCTGTCACAGAGCAGTTCCTTTCCCATCATTTTAGACAGATGCTGGAAGGACTAGAAGTGTGACATACAGTTGCAAGAGAACAAAACTAGCAGGGCTGAAGAAAAAACCTGAAGAATTAGATCTGACTGTAGTTTTAGGTACATCTCAAAGAGACAGTTTGTATCTGAATGTATTGACTTGGCATGACCGGTTTTTGATGGCAGACGGGCTACCACTGAGGTGGCTTCTGTGAGAGGCTGCTGAAGCTTCCACCATGTCTGTCAGAGCCAAGCCCTGATGGCTCTGAAGATGGACACACTGCTGGCCAAAGCTGGGCCACTGAGAGAGGTTGGTAACACCTCTGTGACAACATATTTAGGAAGAAAATCAAAACAAAGTTACGGGGGTGTGGAGCCGCTCATGGAGGAATAGCAAGGGGATCAGCCAGACAATTAATGTGATTGATAAAGCATAATCCAACTTTATTGAGAGTATTAGACAGTTTTATAGCCCAAATTAGCATAAATCAGCATTATTCATATTAGTACAATCTTATTGGTTTTTACTATGTACGCCTTCTCTTATTATTGGTTATTGCAAGTGTGAGATAATCACGCCTACTGAATTTCTAGCCAAAAAGCATACGTGCTATCCCGCTGCTCCTACTTCCCTTATTCTTATACTTACTGCTATATAATATCCGTCCCAGGGCTATACCTCGCTTGCTACGTGCTTCCCTGGAAGTTAAGGCTTTGATTGAACAATGGACATATGTATTACTTATCGACTAACTCTGCAAATTATGCTAGCTGTATTGCTTTTGCAAAAGTCTCTTAAAAGCAAACACTGCTGCTTAGCAAAATCTGCTTAAGAGCAAGGCCTAGCTACTACTTAGCAGGAGCTGCTGCCCTGCAACAAGGCCTCAGCCGAGCCATATGCACAGTTGTGTCCATGGCTTTCTAACCAATTCTCAACACAAAGTCACAGTTTTTTTGCTCCTACTCAGAGAATAGGAAGAGAACCTGTAAGGGAAACAACATGGCAACACCAAGGTCAGTACAGAAAGTGCAGATCTTGGAGCTGAGATTCCTCTACAGACTGTAGTGAGACCATGGTGAAGCAGCTGTGCCCCTGCAGCCCATGGGGATCCATGGGGGATGAGAGATCCACCCACAGCCCATGGGGATCCATGGGGATGCAGAAGTCCACCCACAGTCTGTGGGGATCCATAGGGATGCAGAGATCCATCCACAGCCCATGGGGATCCATGGGGATGCAGAGATCCACCCACAGCCCATGGAGGTGCCCGTGCCTGAACAGGTGGGTGCCTGGAGGAGGCTGTGATCCTGTGGGAGACCTGGGGCAGAGAGAGGGCCCTGCTTCCAGGCTGGAGCAGCCTGTCCTTGGAGAACTGCACCCTGTGGAAGAGTGACCCATGCTGCAGCAGTTTTTGGGAGGACTGTGTGCCTGTGGGAGGGACTCACATTGCAGCAGCTTTGGTAGGGCTGCTGCTTGTGAGATTGGACCCATGCCAGAGACAGGATATGACAAATGGTTCTAGCTGAAAAAACCCTAAATGAACAGAAAAAACAAGTCAAACCAAACAAACCTACAACAAAACCAGCCAGCCAAAAACTAAAACAGAGAGGAGAAGAGTGGGAACAAGGTAATTAATGACAAGAACAACTGTTTATAACTGTTATTCCTAACTTGCTGTTAATCAGGAGCTTCAAAAAAAGAAGAAATCTGTCCTATAATTCTTTGTATCACAATCACCTGGACCATGAGAATGAATCAATGATCTGCCATTTCCATTTGATTTTTACTCTTCGGCAGAGAGAAGTTGTCCACCTTTGAGTAAGTCATGCATTCAAACTGTAATACCAAAACACTCTTTTTCTTTGGCCTTTAGATCAATGCTTTGACTTAGAGTTTAGTCCCTGTATTCTTTTCCTGTTTACAAGCTGCCCAGCCAATAGAGCATAGAATTTAAATGTTTTCCAATCAAAAGATAAAATAATAGAGGGCTAAATTTACAAATCTACTTAGAAGGGTGGAAAACTTTGGTGACTTATTTTAAAGAAAAGATATAGAATGATAACATAAGCCTAAAGCCCTTTAAGTCAAAGTTTGAAACAGGAATGGAAAACCAACCACCCTGGGACATAATGAATTTAAATATAAAATTTGCTGTTTTCATCCTCTTCAGAGCTCAAATTGTCTTCAAGATTTTCCCTTCTCTTTCCCAAAATTTTTTGCATTCTCTTGCAGAAAGAAATAAAAAAAATCTGAGGCAGAGATGTACTGAGACTTTACTGGGATTTTACTTATGCCGTGAGTAAACTGTTAAGTGTTTGGTGTCAAAATTTCAAGGCATTTTTCCACTAACTAGGCATTTAAACTGCTGACAAGTGATTTGGATACAGGCATGGGAGAAGCTGTTTGGCTTTATTGTCAAATAAACTGTAAATTTTAATAAAAATGCTTATTGGAATGTATTGGAAAGGATAAGACATCCTTCATGAGCTATATTTTGTCTTTGTAGACACCATGATAGCCTTTTCTTTAAAAAATGATGAGAATCAGGGGCTGATTGAGGCTGTAAGGGAGCTTGAGGTCATCTCTTCCTTCTCAAGCAAGGCTAGCTAGAGTGTGCCCAGGAGTGTGTGAAGATGGCTCTTGACTGTTTTCAAGGCTGGAGACTCCACAATTTACCTGGGCAACCTGTGCCAGGACTACATAATTAATTCTTAAAATACTAGACTCCTTCTGTTCATGGTCTTTCCTGTATTTCCTTTTGTGCCAATTGTCTCTTGTCCTCTCACTGGGCCCCCCTGAAAACAGCCTGGATATGTCTTCCTCTCCCCCTCCCTTTAGATATTAGTACACATTGATATGAACAATCTTTTCCCTAGGCTAGAGAGTGCCTCAGTTTTTCCTCATATATGAGACATTCCAATTGCCTAAAAGAGTCTTTTGGCCCTCTCTTTCCAGTAGCCATCCCTCTCATTTGTGCTGGGAAATTGTCTTGGGGTGATTTTAGGATGATTACTGTATTTCCTAATCATCTGCTCTATGCCTGGAAATGGTTGCTGTAGCTGTAAGGTGAGTCCTGGAGGAGGGGGCCTTGTTTTTTCAAAGCCTCACCCCCAGTGAGACAAGTGTCTGGGTGCCTTGTGATCTGGAGGGCTTTTCTTAGTTAGTTTGTTTTTTTGTATACTTAGGCAAGAAGAGCTTTTTTTCTCTTCCCTGGCCTTGGAGAGGCTGCAGCAGCATTCCTTGAGTGGCTTTTGGAACTCAAGTGGCCAGTTTGGTTATGGTCCAAAGAGAGGGAATCATCTGGAATTGGCAGGAAGCTGAGGGTCTGCTCCATTTCAGCCCAAGATTTCAGAAAAAGCTGAAAGAGGACACCAACCCCCCTGATTCATCAGCTGTGAAGAGGGGACCAGCACCAGAGATTCGTCATGTTGACATCTGTTTGCCCAAGCCGCTGAGCTGCTGCATGAACATTCCCCGCCCGCCCCCCCGCCCCCCCCCCCCCCTTGACGGAGGACCTGGTACCATGTTTCTACCCTCCATGTGGTGGCTTTTTTTTCTTTTTGTTTACCATTCTGGATTTTTGTTCTGATGTGTGTGGGGGGTATTGGAGGGGAGGGGTGTGTAAGGTCTAGCAGTTCAATATCTAGAATTTATTTACCTTTTACTGTGCCATGCAGGCACTCTGGTGGTCAATAAACTTTTTTGCCCCCCATTTTCATCCACTAGTATTCACTTCTTATTAGCAGAAGGAGATTCCTGGAACCTGCTTTTTTTTGAGGAAACACTTATTCCAGAGTGTTTTTCTTCTAAATTTCTTACTAAACCAAGACAGAAATGTTGGTCAGGACCCAGTGCTCCAGTCTGCCAGTACCCTCATCAGTGTTTAACAGTAAGGAAGGAGCTTGCATTGCCCTGCTGGCAATGATGTGTTGGATGCAGCCCAGAATGCTATCAGCTCTCTTTGCCCCAAGAACACAGTGCTGGTCCATGCTGAATGTGGATCCCCACGTCTGTCTCTGCCATGGGGCTCTCCCTCTGGGAAGCCACCATCATGTTCTGGTGGAAGGGTGTAAGCCTCTTTTGCCCTTGTCAAACTTCATGGGGTTCCTGACAGCTCATTTCTCCAGCCTGTCATGATCCATCTCAGTAACAGAAAAAACCTGTTGTATATCAGATATTCTTCCTAGTTTTGTACCATCTGCAAGTCTGCTGAGGGTATAGTCCCCCTCATCATACAAATCATTAATCAAGTAAGATTGGCCACTCAGCTGGCCTCCAACTAAACTTTGCTCCACTAATCAGAACACTCTAGGCCTTGCCATTCAATCAATTTTCAGTTCAGTCCTTTTATTTCTAATATGATCAGTCATCACATCTATCTAGAAAGCTTCTTATTGCAAATGTAAATGAAGAATGCCTCACTAAAGACTATTTGTGCCATTGCACTTTCTTCCTGTACCCTTTCTGTCTCTAGTAGTATTTTGCATCAATTTCCAAATGGTACTCACCAACTTGAAATGAGTTATGGTGATGAGTTAATCATATCTAAGGGGAAAGGTTACAAAGTGTAGGAAGGAAAAGAAAGCTAGGAAATTTAAAATGCTAGAGCTATTAAGATGTGTATATGGGAAGTAAAAAATTGTTTCAGGACTTCTTAGCTATACATATTTTATCATTTCTGCTAAAAACATATGACATACTGTTTTCTGAAATACCTCTCATGAGGTCAGTACTTTTCCTGATAGCACTGGAGGGTACAGAAGATTAGTACTACATTCTTCTCAGTATTTGCCTGCCAATTTGGAGGAACCACTTAAAAGCACAAAATGTTCATTGAGGAACTATGCCATGATTTTATTTTGAGCTTCTTGACATGAGTATTTGTTTCCTGGCACACATTTCTGGATTTTCCACACGGTATTCCCATAAGCACTTTAAACTATTGTAAAGTAATGCTTTGGTCTCTATGAATGCTCACACGGAATTTGCCCTACACAACAAAAAGTGGTGAGATCTATGGAAAAGATGTTGAAAACAGTTTTGTTTGGGTGATGCTATCAAATTTTAAATTTACATTTTTAACCTTTTACTTTTGAAATAGCTTGAAATAATTGCTCCTTCTTTTTTGTTTGTTTGGGTTGGTTTGGTTCAGTTTCAGTTTGTTTTCTTTTTGTTCAGGCAAACCCTAGCAGACAAGGTATATCATTGCTTAGTAAGAATATTAATGATTAAAATCCTTTCCTATGTAATCACTTATAGTAATTATTCTGTATTCTTGTTGAATGAGTAGATTTACATAATTTTGTGTTAATGCAGTATCTAACCTGTGTAAAGTAGAAATAACCAATGTTGAGTAAAAAAAATTTTAAACAGAACTCAGTCCCATTGAAATTTGGTATGTAATCAAAAAACCCTCCCCCCAAAATCTGCTGCAGGATATAAGCCATCAGCAAGACGAATACAATTCCATGATCAGTTTAATTTGTAATATCAAAATGACTAAATGGTACTTATATAGATTTCCAAATTATTTTAAAAAAAGTACTTCTATGTTTACTTTTAGAATTGATCCTCTTTTCATATAACCAATTTCTTTAGTTTGGTAGACTGGTGTACACTGCTGCTATAGTTTTTAACTAAGCAAGCTCTTCAACAGCTCTGAAGTTTCATTACATGTCAGATAACTTCTGAGTATAGCAATGTAAAACATTAGGATGTGGTAGTTTGGATTAGACAAAAAACTAAAATCCTAAATCACTGAAGATTAATTTTGGACTGTTTCCCAGTGTGAGTAGGGAAAACACTATTTTTTGGTGAAGGTATCTGGGAAAAGTAATTGGGAATAATTTACAGGGAAGGAGTAATCATTAGGACATAATCCCATAAAGGATCTCTGGATGATTGTATATCTCTTGCCAATCTGTATATTTTAGTCTCAGTACAGCTATAATTGCAGGAGTATTAGGGGCTCCACACAACTCTGCAGCCAGTGAGCCTGTAAATCTCATTTTAATGTGATCTTTGCAATCAGAAAAATCATATGAGTCAGCTGAGGTGACCAAATCATGTTCTTAAAAAGTATTTCTTGACTGAATTTTCTTCATCCACATGCCTCTGTTTTACTATCACTAACATTTGAAAGCTATAGAGTCATATACAAAACATAGCAGTGTCAGAATTGATCAGGTTATTTGATTTACATTAACTGTGTTTGTCTGTTCATTTTACGTAGTTAGACGTTGATGTCAAAGACAGCAGAAAAAGTGGTCCTAGAACATAAGATTGTAGACTTTTGTGGTGGGTTGACTCCAGGCTGGATGGCAGATACCCACCACAGCAGCTACATTAACCCTGTCCATAGTTGGGAGAGAAAATGTAAAAAAGGTTTCATAGAGATAGGGATAAAGAGATCACTCACCAAATACTGTCACGGGCAAAACAGAATCAAATTAGAGATACTAATGGAATTTATTACAAGCAAAAGCAGAGAGGGATAATGAGAAATAAAATAAGACCTTGAAAAGAACTTCCTCCAACCCCTCCCTTCTTCCCAGCTCTATCTCCTGCCCTGCAGTGGTGCAGGGAGTCAGGGAATGGGGTTATGGTCACTTCATCACACATCACTTCACCCACTGCTCAAGGGAAAGGAGTCCTTCCCTTGCTCCCATAGGGGATCCTTCCCATGGCAGACAGTTCTCCACAACCTTTTCCAAGGTGAGTCCATCACACAGGCAACAGTTCTCCCCCAGCTATTCCAGCATGGGTTACTCTTCCATGAGGTGTGTTTGTCCTCCCATGTGTCTTTCAGGCACAGCCTGCTCCAGCGTGGGTCCCCAGTGGGGTCACAAGTCCTGCCAGGATCCTGCTCCAGCGTGGGCCTGCCAGGACCCACGGCCATGCTCCTCCCAGCCATCACCTCAGTGTGGGGCTCCTCTATGGGCTCTGGGTGGATCTCTGCATTCCTGTGGCTCTCTGAATCCCTGTGGATCTCTGCATCCCTGTGGCTCTCCATGGGCTGCAGGGGCACAGCTGCCTCACCATGGGCTGCACCACAGGCTGCAGGGGAATCTCAGCTCTGGCTCAGCCTGAGGCACCTCCTGTCCCTCCTTCTGCACTGCCCTTGGTGTCTGCAGGATTGTTCCTCTCACCTGTTCTCACTCTTTTATATCTAGGCAATTACATCTGCACAACAACATTTTTTTCTCTTTGTAGATGTTATCACTGGGCATTTCCACCATCATAACCAGTAGGTCCAGCCTTGGGCAGGAGTGGGTCTTGGAGCCACCAGGGTTTTAATCTGCCAGACATGGAGGAATCTTCTGGCAACTTCTCCCAGAATCCACCCCTGTAGTCTTCTTGCTATAAAAATATCCAATACAACTTCAATAAAGCAAGAAGTAAAGCAAGATTCTCCACTACATTCCTTAAATTCTGCTCATTCACATGACCAGCAAGTTGTCAGAATCAGCATGCCTTAGCAGTCTACCTTCTACACCATGAGTGGGTGTGTCTTGGTTCAGAGACAAGTTTGGGAGAAAAACACTTAGGAATGAGTGTTTTGTCTCAAATAAAGAAATGAATGCTAGTAGATGAAAGTGAAAAAAGAGCTGTTTATTGACAAAGCAAGTGCCCACACAGCACAGGAAAAAAAAAAATAAAAGGTATATAAATGCTATATATTGAAGAATCAGAGTTTAATCCCTTGCAGTGAAGCAAAAATCACCTGAAATGCCAGGGAAAGAAAAAATGCCTCAATGGCCAGCAACATGGTGGGAAGAAAAAAATGCCTCAAGAGGAAAAAAAACCAAAAGGTTCACACACCAGATGGAACCTGGTGAATCTCTGATGTTGGTCCCCTCTTCACAGCAGATGAATCAGAGGGGCTTTCTCTCACTGGCTCAGCTTTTCCCAGGTCTGGAGCCAAAATGGAACAGCCCCTCACCTTTACAGCTGATGCTTCTCCCACTGGTCATTTTCTCTGATCTTGGACCAAAACCAAACTGTCCCATTGACACTGAAAAATGCTGCTGAAAGATTACTGCTGCACCCTCTCCAAGGCCTGGGAAAGGAAAAAAATCTTCTTGACTAAGCTAACAAAAGCTAGCTAAGTAAAAAAAAAAAAAAAAAAAGCACAGTCCATGTGGCACCTGGATGCCTGGGGGTGAGACTTTTAAAAAAGCCTGCCAAAAAGCTCCAAGGCTCCCTCTACTCCCCCGACCCACCTTAAAGTTACATCAACCACTTCTGGGCATACAGCAGATGATGAGGGTATAGAATAATCACCATAAAAGGATCCAAGACAGGGTGATATGCTGCTCTACCAAACTGGAAGCTTTTGCAATGGCAACAAGGAGATTTAGCAGCAAGATTACCCAAGAGTTAAAGAGGCAATGTGGAGGAAGGAGTTACAGAATTAACCTTTGAGCATGAAAAATTAAATAGAGGGGAGTGAAGATACTAGTGTTAAGGGCTCTGTTTTTGTTAACAGCTTCATCTTAAGGTTTTTGTCTGTAAAAAACAAACCTCTCAGACAACAAAAAAGGTGGCATCTTTGTCCTTAGAGCACCATTAATGATGTCTAACAGGGCAGAGGTAAGTACTGCAGGAGAATAGTTTCACGGAATCTGTTTCACAGGTTTAGTTGTTTTGGTTATGTTCTTTAGAATATTCATTCCTCATTATTCAGAGAGCTTCTCAGAATATCCCCTTTTGTAAAGAACACTGGAAAGAGAATTGGGAAAAGTGGCATCTTATTAGCTCACTGCTCTCAGAATTCATTTCCTTCCTTAAACAACACAGCAGCCCTGCTGGGCTTTAAAGCTCCATCTCCCATTTTATTGTTAAGAACAAGAAATTAAGAAATCCATATGAGTCTGTGGCCTCTAGGTATACTTTTGAAAATGCAATTACCAACTCCTTCATTTTATTTTATAGTACTGAGTTTAACAAGGTTAGAAAGATGGGATTAGATATTTACTCACATGTAATGTATATAAGATGAAATGCACATCACTCTAATTATCCACTGTGGGCTCAAATTAAAACAGGGTTTTGCTGACTTCTCGGTCTCTCTCCAGTTCCACATGGTACATCTGATTGAATATATCCAAACTGATCAGTTTGATTAAAGAGCTTTGACAATTCAATAACATTTTTGAATTGTATGCTGTCAGGTTTCTTCACTCTGCATCTACTGGAAAAAAAATCCGAAAACAAAAAAAAATCAAACTGTAACAACAAATCTCCAGAAAACCAACTCCAAACTCTTCCAGGTTTGAATACTTGTGAGCCATTTATTTTTCTGTTGGCAGGGCAGACTGGAGCTGTAATGGACAAAACTCTTAATAAGTCAGAGAGGACATCTTTGGAATTGTATTTTGCCTCTGCGTTGACTTGAAAGATAACACTAAATAGGTACATAGGTGGGATTAAAAAATATCTCTCTTCCTGAGAGGTTTTGGGTAGTTAGACCAGTCCTTTTCCAAGCTCCTATAGAAAAATTCCACAGGAAAAAAAAATCAGATTATTTCAAGAGTTGATATTTCTCGCAGATTTTACTGGGGTGTCAATTTAATCCCAGCTAGCAACCAAACCATATACAACTGCTCACTCACTGCCTTGCCAGCAGGAGAGGCTGGAAGGGTAAAAGGTAGAAAACACATGGGTTGAGATAAAGGGAGTTTGATACTGGAATCAAAAACCATGCACAGAAGCAAAACAAATCAAGGGATTCATTCACCACTCCCAGTGAGCTGGCAGATGTTCAGCCCTCTCCAGGAGAGCAGGGCTCCATCATTTGTAATGGTCACTGGGGAAGACAAGCACCATCACACTAAATTTCTCCCCTGTTCCTCCTTCTTCTCCTCACCTTTTATACTGAGCATGATGTTGTATGGTCTGGAGTATCCCTTTGGTCAATTTGGGTCATTTGTCTCCTCTGTGCCCCCTCTCAGCCTCCCATGGACTCCAGTTCCCCACCAGCCTGGCAGAACAAAAAGTGGAAAAGGCCTTGCCTGCATGTAAGCCCTGCTCACAAATAACAAAAACATCTCTATATTATCTACTCCATGTTCAGCACAAACACAGCCCCATACCAGGCACTGTGAAGAAAATTAAATCTACCCCAGCCAAAATCAATACCTGGGGGAAGGATCTTTTGTCCTATTATTTTCAATTCCATGATTCTAAGCACAGTATATATAAACATAATCTCAAATAATGAAGTAAACTCTTTAATCTTTCAATAGTTACTTCTGGTTATGCCACAAATCATTTGTTAGCTGTAATTTTGGCTTGAGGTAATATCTCACGTGTGTATCAGTGGCCAAGGTTGTTACTGAAAGATGAGTACTTTAACACACTAAGGATATACTCTGTGTCTTTGCTACATCAGAGACCCAGTTTTTATAGCTGATGATCAGATCTGGCTGATCTACCACTGATAGTTTATAAAAATATGTTTTTTTAAACAAGAGATCTAGCATTATATTTTCTTCAGATTTTGTCTCATGGTGGTTTCCCTTTGATATCCATAATTTTTCTTGTTCATCACTTCCTTTTTCTGGTTCTCTCAGTGCTGTCCTAATGTCAGCTGAACCCTGTCCATGTCATAAAGTCTCATATTACACAAATAGTGACAGCAGGCCCCGAATCTGTAAAAGCAAATTTCCTTTTGCTCCCATGGTACTGTTTTCCTGATTTTAATCTCAAGTCTTCTATGCAATGTGTTCTGTCTTGACAGACAGAGCAGGTCATAATGCAACCTGGTTGATTTAATGCTGAGATAAGACACAGAGTTAACACGATATTCATGATGAAATTTACATTAATAATGGTTATCAAGACTGTGCTCTCACTTGCTCATTGTCACATGCCACCACCACAAAAATGTGAACTGCTATAGTTGAAAAAGGAACAAAACTCTCTTGATAACATGTAATTAGACAACAAGTGGGAATTAAGCTAAACTTCACCTTTGCAAATTGATATTTATTTGTTTGTGCACCACCCTTGTGGCAGCAGAATTACTTGGTATTATATGTGCTGGAAGAAAATCCATGCCCTTGATGCTGAATGAATCTGAGAAGGATTTGTGCCTCAGAAAGATAATTAGGGCAACTTGTTTTGCACAGCTGCTTCTAGCAACGATCCTAACTTGTTTCTCTTTTATGTCTGAACTTTCTCACAGAGCACCCCTGTGAGGGACAATCCACCTGACTGCTTCTCTGTAAGGTGAACAGTACTACCTCTACTTGCTGTTCTTTGCCTATTCAAAAATGACTCTGTTATTACCTGTTCATGTTCCTGCATGATATTCATAATACATGAGTAGAACTTGGTGAGCCACATCGATAATTGAATATATCAAATATTTAGTGATAGTTGTGTACAACTGAATAATTCAGGGATAAATCATTGCTGTGTTCTAGGGAAGTTTCAGAAGGGGTTACACGATGTCAGTACTGCATCAGTTCTCCATGGCTAGCACTGTATTTTTAAACCCAAGGGCCACTCTGACTTCTTGGGTTCTCTGGAATGTTGGATGTGTTCTGATTTATAGTGTGGCAAGATCATGGGCTCACTGCATGGACAGTTTCACAGGCCTTCATTTGTGAGGAAATCTGGGCTGTGACTCAGAGGCCTTGATATTTATTTGAACCCTGCACAGGGGAAATGAGATGCAGTCTCACAGCCTTCACTTCCTTCTGTGTACCAGCTGCATGAATACATGTCTGCTGAAAACAAGGTACACTGGAAAAGGAAAATTTTATTTCACTATGATTACTTTATTTCCAAACACTAACAGTCTCCTGCATGGGAACAGTTGGCTCTTTATTCAGCCAGTGAATCTTCAGGGAAGAATTAGTTTATTGCATTAGAGGTCTTAAATTATAGTTGCTAAGGAAAACTTGGATTAATTGCTTTTTTGAATGGAAAATACTTCTCAGTTAATTATGATACCTATCATGAAACAGTCATAAGACACCCAGTGTTTTATTTTTCGGAAACACAATTATGTCCAAAGATTCCAAATTTCAAGCTTCTACATAGACACATATATTATAAATTTTGTTTTAAAAATCGGAATTGAAACAATTTCTTTGCACATGTTTCCAATTCAAAATTTTTTTTATCTTTCTTCACTTGCCAAATTCCTCTCCCCCCTTCACTGCAGGATGATGATAATGATGTATATTGAAAACCCTTTCTAGCTGAATACCAAGACTGTAATTCAATGAAGTGCTCTACTCTCATTCATAAATCACCTGAAGGCTGCTCTTGTGTCAGCAGAACTCTTCAATTGAATTACATGCTTCTACTCAATCAGGAATCATCTATATCAAATTATAAGGTGACACAACTCACTCTGTGATAAGGCTGTGAGATCTACGTAGTGTTACTGATCAGAAGCTTGTGTCTCAATAACTGCAGCTTAGTCTTAGTTCAAATTTGACACAGTTGATTGTCACTGGTGGCTCCATAAAAATGCCTGTTCTACTTATAAAACAGATCACTCTTCAGGTGTACTTCTGTTAAAAGATTTTTTTTTTCTCTCCTGGAACATCAAAGCTATTTTGGGACTAGATTAGACTTTTTTGGAAGCATCTGGTCCCTATCTCAAGTGACCAAAAAATTTCCAAAATATTGAGTTAATATACTAATGAAGAATACACCAGATAGACAATATGAGTTTCAACTAACATTACATATTGCAATGATATTGCTGTTAATCATGTTAATGCTCCCCTTACTAAAATATTGCTGTTTGATATCTCTCATTGAACTTGAATGCTATATTTTCCAGTTCTCACTTATTGTGACCTCCCAATATTTAAAATTTTAAATATATGAGTCTGATATAAACAAACTGCAAAGATCAGCAGATAAGCTGGTTTTACTCAGATCTAAAAATTCTGAAAAAGTCCCATCCAATGTTGTAGATAAGATATTTAATTCACTTTCAAATCTGAGATTTTTATTCCTCTAGGCTTTCTCTGTAATATGTAGTTAATGATATATGTTAACACTCAAATTAAAGAACAGAATATCTTAAATAAACTAAATGCAAGTCTTAAAACAAGAAAATCTGTCTTATCCCTGCTTTAAAAGATTTCACATTGAATAAGAAATTAAATTGGTCCGATCTCTTCACTATTCACATTTTCCTAAATTTATAGTTTCCTTCCTTGTACTCCAAACCTTGCCACTGTACCTTGACATTGTAAGAAAATGCAGTTCTTTATTACTCCTACATTGAAGGCTACTAAGCTCTCAATTGCTGCATTGTAAGAACTTGCAAAGGGCCAGCTCCCACAGACTGATACTTCAAAATTGCAAGTGAGGAGGAGAGAGAAGAGTGTAGAATAAAAATAAACAAACAAACAACACATATTTCTTTGTGTCTTAAATAGCCTTTTAGACTCCTTATGCCAAGAGCCAGATCTTCTTCTCAGAAGAATGCTTTAAAAAATCTAATCACTGCTAATGTTGAACTTCTGGCACAGACAAAAAACCGTATGAATAATTCTGCCTTTTAGAACATAGTCAGAGTAGTGTTCAATAAGACAAGCATAGGGCTAAATAACAAAACCAGAAAAAATATATAAATAGACGCTTCATAGTGAATATCCTCTGCCTTAAACATTGAAGATCAGAGTCCTCTGGTGCAAAGGGTGTTACAATTAAAGAATCTCATTAAATATGTATGTGTAGGAGACCTATAAAGGCAAATTTGAAACTGGGGTATCTAACTCCTGAGTTTCTGATTTAGCAGCTTAAATATTGGTTTATCATATATCACAGAAAGATAGGATATCTTTAGTTGGAAGGGAACCACAAGGATAACCGGGTCCAAGCTTTTTCCTTGTGTACCTACCTAAAACAAAACAATATGACTAAGACTGTGATCTAGCTACTAATATCTGCATCCAAAATCATGGGAAATAATTTCAAATAACTTAATGTTGACAACTGATAAACATAATTGGGTCTTCATGTGTGTCTTACACACACCTCCACAAACCCCCACACACTCCATTTCCCTTTCTGCTCTCTGTGATGGTGCAATCTGGTTCATCCTAGGACAAGAAGACCAAGTGGGTTTTTCAGGAAGAGCTGTCTGTATGCTCAACAACTGTATTTCGGTGATGAGAGAACAGAGATATTTGCAATTGACTTTGGTGCTTGCATAAGGATATAAAATGCTGCTGTATGTCTGACCAACTAGGCAAACTGATGTCTCAATACTGCAAGCAGCTTCTGGGTGGATTTCCCACTCCTCAGCAGGGATGTCTTTTTCACTCCTGGTTGTCTGAGTAAAAGGCACTAAGATCCAGTCAAATATGTAAATAGAGTCCTAAAGTAGCTACACAGGGACTTTGTTGCTTGGTAATGGTGAATTTTGCAAGGCCAAAAACTGCAAATGTGTATTTTTCTAGCCAAACCATTTAGACACAGACTGTTGGCCAAATCTGAGACTAAGTGAGCCTAGCTACACCTAGACTCCTCTGAGAAGCTTAGAAAGCAATCTCAATGCAGTTTGGGACTATGACTTAGTCATAGTCCCAATCCATTTTAATAGAGGTGTTATTTAGGCACTGCATTGACAATATTTAGATATTCTATTTGCAATAAATCTAATCATTATCATCCATGCAGTCACTGTGTCCTACTTCTTTTGCCTTTCTGAAAGCATACTCTCAACTACTCTGCCACAGCAGTAAAAAGATAAATGCAAAATTCCTACCTAAGCTTGGGAAATAATCTATACTCCTGAGTAATATATAGGTTGAACTCCAGTTGAGAAAAGTGTGCTTAGTAATGAAAAACATGGAGGAGAAGAAAAATTAGGCAAGTCATTTTGTTCTGTCAGCACTGTATAAATCAAAATCAGAGTTACCCCCAGACAAATGACTGATATGTGCAGACTGCATAACAAAATAGAAAACATGCCAAGTACCCTTAATATTTAAAGCTATCAGTCCTCTAAACTTAAAAGCATTAAAGAAACAATGAAAACACAGGTTAGTTATTACTTTATTTGGAGGGATTCTTTCTCACAGGTTGATTGCTTTTGCCTTCGAAGATAAGTTTTAGAAACAAGACAGGATTGTAGTTATGTGGCTGATTATTTGCCTTCTTAATTCTCCTTCACAACAGTATTCACAAAGAATACCCTAGCCATCTGATGGAGTGCTCTTGACTTAGTGGAGAACTCAACAGGTGCAGAATTTTAGAACTTGGTTTGCTCTTTTGTTCTCTTTCCAACTCGAAATGGGACAAACAACCAACATTTGTGGACACCAAAGATATTCTGCAGAACTCAAGAGGGTGTGGCAAGGTGCCATTTCCTATGGAAGAATGAAGAATAGGACAAATTATTATGATTGCTCAGAAATTTACTCAAATTTTCACTATGTCAATGCCACAGGTACTAGTAGACATGACCTTTCTTAATAGAAAATATATTATAGGAACAGTACAATTATTATTGACACTGATCAGTATTTTTATGGTTTTTATACCACAATTTCAGTATGATTAGGCAATTTTGATAAAACTCTGAAAGTACCACAATTTTGCTAGGAATCCAACATTTCACAGGTGTGTTAAGACAACAGGAATGGACTTTGACATTGACAACATGATGTGGTTGATTCCTCAAGGTTATTATGAAGTCTAGGGAGAAATGGAGAAATTGAAGTAAAGAAAGTCTTATCCTGGAATGAACAATCTCTCGATTTCACTGCCTGAAAGTTATGTTTTTGCTTCCTGCATGGATACTTTAATGAAGTTGCACTGCATGGGAATAGACCTGCTGTGGCTCTGCTTATCAAAATTCATTTCATTGTACCAAATCTGTCTCTGTATGTCATTTGCAACTGGTATGCATTGATTATATTGGCAATGGTAATCAAGATTAAACTGTATAGCATACCAGATGAAAATGTGTATTTTTCATCATTTGTGATATAACTGTGTCCTGGTTTGAAAGGACAGGTGTCTGCCAGTAGGGGCAGAAATTTCCCTTTTTGGAATAGAGACTTGGGTTCCACTCCCCTCCCCCAAGTATTACGATTGTTTGAATCAAGGACTCTGAGGCAGAGATAAGGGGGGGTGGGAATAACAGCTCTTTTACTAATATATCTAACTATACAAACAGAAAACAATAACAGCTAAAATTGCTAACAGAACGAAATAGATAACTCGATGTCAGTCCCTTTAGATGCAAGCACGCTGTCTCTGTACTTAGTCCAGAGCCCGGATTTGCCAGAGGGCAGACGGGAACAAAGGCAGGAGGGAGGGGGGAGGGGCAGCAGCAGCTACGCTGGTCTCGGGTGGGAACGGGCTCACCCTCACCGAGGGCGGCGGCTCCTCGCTCACTGTGTGTGTCCGGGGGATCAGCTGTGTCCGCAGAGGCAGGAGGCTGGAACGGGGCAGATGCAGGGCAGGTGATCGCAGAGGGTCTGGCTCTGCTGTGCTCGGCCGCGTGGCTGAACGATACCAGGCGTCCTCCTCCCGGCTCGCCGGAAACGCGAGTGCCCTCCCAGAAGCCTCAGAGGCCCCTCCGGGGGCCGTCCCCACCCACCCCCTTTTGTCTGGACCCATCAGGGACCCTGGGTGTAGCCCGGCCAGCTCCATTGGCATGATAATGGGAAAAATTCTTTCAATTGACACAGTAACAGAAAAGCACTCAACCCCCAACATTATCCACCCCGAATTTTTTCCATGCCAACATGCTACATCATATTGAAACCTTTAAATTATATACATACATGTAGTTACAGGCACAGTATCATAGATAGTTCACCCTAGAACAAGGTCCCCTTGGGGTATGCATCGGGTCTCTCCATCCTTTTGCATCACCCACCAAGTGCAACCTGGTCCTTGAGCGAAAACCATCCCACGAACAGGATTGTCTTTGCTGGAAGCAGAGTTCACCCAGACAGTTTTCCCGAACATGCCTCTCAGGTGTACCACTGGAACCTTATCTCCATCTGCTGCTCCCAAGGGCTCTGACTGGGCAGGGCCTGCTCGGTTAGTGGAACCTCGGGTATTCACTAACCATGTGGCCTTTGGTAGATTGATCTCCCAGTTCTTGAAAGTCCCCCCCACCAAGTGCCTTTAAGGTGGTCTTAAGCAGACCATTGCACCGTTCGACTTTCCCAGCCGCTGGTGCATGGTAGGGAATATGGTACACCCACTCGATGCCATGTTCTCTAGCCCAGGTGTTTATAAGGCTATTTTTGAAATGAGTCCCATTGTCTGACTCAATTCTTTCAGGGGTACCATGCCTCCAGAGGACTTTTTTTTCCAGGCCCAGGATGGTGTTCCGAGCAGTGGCGTGGGGCACAGCGTAGGTCTCCAACCATCCGGTGGTGGCTTCTACCATGGTCAGCACGTAGCGCTTGCCCTGGCGGGTCTGAGGCAGTGTGATATAGTCTATCTGCCAGGCCTCTCCGTACTTATATTTGGACCATCGCCCCCCATACCAGAGGGGCTTCACCCGCTTGGACTGTTTGATGGCAGCGCACATGTTGCAGTCATGAATAACCTGAGAGATGCTGTCCATGGTTAGATCCACCCCTCGGTCTCGTGCCCACTTATAGGTGGCGTCTCTACCCTGATGGCCTGAGGCATCGTGGGCCCATCGAGCCAGGAACAGTTCTCCCTTGTGTTCCCAATCTAAGTCTATCTTTGAGACCTCTATCTGTGCAGCCTGATCTACCTGCTCATTGTTCCTTTGTTCTTCATTAGCCCGACTCTTGGGAACATGGGCATCCACATGACGGACTTTCACGGGGAGCTTCTCTACCCGAGTGGCAATGTCTTTCCACTCATCAGAAGCCCAGATTGGTTTTCCTCTACGTTGCCAGTCAGCCTTTTTCCACCTTTCCAGCCAACCCCACAGAGCATTGGCTACCATCCACGAATCAGTGTAAAGGTAGAGCTGTGGCCATTTCTCTCTCTCAGCAATGTCCAAGGCCAGCTGAACAGCTTGGAGTTCAGCAAGTTGACTTGATCCACCTTCTCCTTCGGTAGCTTATGCAACCTGTCGTGTGGGGCTCCATACGGCAGCTTTCCACTTCCGGTTCATCCCCACAATGCGGCAGGAACCGTCTGTGAAAAGGGCGTAGCGTGTTTCATCTGCTGGCAGCTGGTTGTACGGTGGAGCTTCTTCAGCCCGGGTCACTTGCTTCTGCTCCTCTTCATCAGCGAGACCAAAATCTTCACCTTCTGGCCAGTTCGTAATTATCTCCAAAATCCCAGGGCGATTTGGGTTACCAATACGGGCGCGCTGCGTGATGAGGGCAATCCACTTGCTCCATGTGGTGTCGGTAGCGTGGTGAGTAGAGGGAACCTTTCCTTTGAACATCCACCCCAGCACTGGCAGTCGGGGTGCCAGGAGAAGCTGTGCTTCTGTGCCAATCACCTCTGAGGCAGCTTGAACTCCCTCATAGGCAGCCAAGATTTCCTTCTCTGTGGGAGTGTAGTTGGCTTCAGATCCTTTGTAGCTTCTGCTCCAGAATCCCAAGGGTCGGCCTCGGGTCTCACCAGGCACCTTCTGCCAAAGGCTCCAGGACAGACCATGGTTCCCAGCTGCAGAGTAGAGCACATTCTTTACCTCTGGTCCCGTCCTGACTGGGCCAAGGGCCACTGCATGAGCGATTTCCTGTTTGATCTGGGCAAAGGCTTGCTGTTGTTCAGGGCCCCAATGGAAATCGTTCTTCTTGCGAGTGACCTGGTAGAGAGGGCTGACAATCTGGCTGTACTCAGGGACGTGCATTCTCCAAAAGCCGATAGCACCTAGAAAAGCTTGTGTCTCCTTCTTGCTTGTTGGTGGGGACATTGCAGTGATCTTATTGATGACTTCAGTGGGGATCTGGCGCCGTCCATCCTGCCACTTCACTCCCAGGAACTGGATCTCTCGGGCAGGTCCTTTGACTTTGCTCTTTTTAATGGCGAAACCGGCTCCCAGTAAAATCTGGATGATCTTCTCTTCTTTCTCGAACACCTCCATTGCTGTGTTCCCCCACACAATGATGTCATCAATGTACTGCAAATGTTCTGGAGCCTCACCCTTCTCCAGTGCAGCCTGGATCAGTCCGTGGCAGATGGTGGGGCTGTGCTTCCACCCCTGGGGCAGTCGGTTCCAGGTGTACTGCACGCCCCTCCAGGTGAAAGCAAACTGAGGCCTGCACTCTGCTGCCAATGGAATGGAGAAGAATGCATTTGCAATGTCAATGGTGGCATACCACCTTGCTGCCTTGGACTCCAGCTCGTACTGGAGTTCCAGCATGTCCGGCACGGCAGCGCTCAGTGGTGGAGTCACTTCATTCAATGCCCGATAGTCCACAGTCAGTCTCCATTCTCCATCAGATTTCTGCACAGGCCAGATAGGACTGTTGAAGGGTGAGTGGCTCTTGCTGACCACCCCTTGGCTCTCTAGATCACGGATCATTTTGTGGATGGGGATCACAGCATCTCGATTTGTCCGGTACTGCCGGCGGTGCACGGTCATGGTGGCAATTGGCACCTGTTGCTCAGTCACTTTCAGGAGTCCTACTGCAGAGGGGTTTTCTGACAGTCCAGGCAAGGTGTTCAACTGCTTAATGCTCTCTGTCTCTACAGCAGATATTCCAAAAGCCCACCTGAACCCCTTTGGGTCTTTGTAGTAACCGTTCCTGAGGAAGTCTATGCCTAGAATGCACGGTGCCCCTGGGCCAGTTACAATTGGATGTTTCTGCCACCCCTTCCCTGTCAGGCTAATCTCAGCTTCCAGCAACGTGAATTCCTGTGATCGCCCCGTCACCCCAACAATGGAAACAAGTACCTTCCCCACATGTTCTGAATGTATCAGGGTGCATTGTGAACCAGTATCAACTAACACTTTATGTTTCTGTGGCTTTGACGTGCCAGACCATCGCACCCACACTATCCAATAGATCCTGTCATCCCATGCCTCTCCCTGGCTAGAGGCAGGGCCCCTCTAGCCCTGGTTATTATTTCTTTCCTGGGCATACATAGTGGAGGTTCCTTCCAGGGGATCTGACAGAACATCCTCCTTGCTGTAATACCCTGCACCTTGCTTGTGGGAGGTTGAGGCTACCTTCATTTTAGTGCGGCTCCCTCAGTTAGCATTTCCCTCCCTGAGCTGACGCACCCGTGCTGCCAGGACAGAAGTGGGTTTCCCATCCCATTTTCCCATGTCTTCCCCATGGTCTCGCAGGAAAAACCACAGGTCAGCTCGTGAGGTGTACCCTCTCTCCCTAGCTGGGGGACGTGAAGCTCTGACTTGGGGGCCTGTGACTCGTACTGGTGCTATGCTGATCTTCCTTACCTCCTCCCTCACCTCCCTCATCTCCTCCATCATCTCCTCCCTCATATCCCTCATCCTATCTTCGACCTGTTGGAGGTCCCTGGCCACGGCAGAGACATTAGCCTGCATTGGGCCATTCATCACGCTCTCAAAATTTCTGAGTTTGTTGGCAACAGAACACACTGTCTCTGGACTGTTATCGGCATTAATCATTGCTATGTAGGTGGTATATTGAGATGGACCCAAGGTTGCCAGATTCCATAACATCTGTCCTGTGCACTTGACCTTGTCAGGGTCATTGTCATGCTGTCCATCCCTCCCAAAGAGTGCCTCTAATACTGCTGTCTCTCTCAGCTGCTGGATCCCTTCCTCAAGGGTCTTCCAGCGCATCCTACGGTGGTGCTCCTGCATTCTCTCTCTGTGGACAAACTTCTCTCTCACACTCATTAAAAGCCGGTCCCAGAGGGAAAGGAGGCCTTGCTCCCTTACGAATATCTGGTCCACACCTGAATCCTGGGCCAAGGATCCCAAATTCCTGGCCTCAGTTCCATCCAGTTGAACACCTGTTCCCGTAAGGTCCCAGACCCGGAGTAACCAAGTTGTAAAAGGCTCACAGCCCCGCCGAGCAATGTCTTTACGCAGGTTACGGAGACTATCATATGAGAGGGACTCGGTGACAATCTCAACCTCTGGCTCCCTTGCTGGTTGTGAGGACCCTCCCTGCTGATCCCCATTATCTAAGTGCCTCGTTTTAATCTTAGATTTCCTAGTTTCCACAGGAGCAACTGCTGCTGGCTGTGGCTGCTCCTATGATCCAGCTGGAACCTGGGCAGATACAACATCTACGGGTTCCACTGCAGCACCATCTGACTCTCCCTCTTTAGGGCAGGGGGAGGGTTTCTCACCAGCTGGAGAAAAATACTCCTTCATCATCTGGCTATGCTCTTTCAACATCTGACTCTGCTCTTTCAGCATTTGGCCTATATCCTTCACTAGAGCCCCCACCCACTCTGGGTGGCTCATTTCTGCAGTGGGCTGTGGGGCAGCATCAGGCTCTGGGGCAGCATCCCTAGTCCCTGGGGCAGGCTCTGGGGCAGCATCCCTAGTCCCTGGGGCAGAGGCAGGTTCTGGGGCAACCTCCCTAGTCTCTGGGGCAGAGGCAGGTTCTGGGACAACATCCCTAGTCCCTGAGGCAAAGGCAGGTTCTGGGGCAGCATCCCTAGTCCCTGGGGCAGGTATCAGAGTTGTTGTCCAAGCCAATATTCCCTTGTTTCTGAATGCTAAGTAGAACAAGCCTACCAGCAACACCAGCCACTGTATAATAACAGTGGCAATTAAAACAGATCTGAAATCCTTGAGAACCAGTGGGGTAGCCTCAAAAAACTGGGTGATGGGTTGGGAGAAAATTTCCCTTGCACTCGTTATCTCACAGTAAGTACCATTACTGAAATAGCCCCAGAAACACGCAGTTAGAGTACGATAGCTCCGGATCCATGCAACCGCTTCCCAGAAAAAATTAAAAACCCATGAATTCCTGACATAATCAATCCACCAAACCAATCGGACAATAGCCACAGCAACCTTGGTGAGGGGGCCCAAATTCAAAAAAGGGCTTACAAATGGGAGGGAGATGGCTGTGAGCACATGGAACACAAACCAGATTAAACCAGACAACATATTGCCAGTTAAGAGAGCTGTTATTCCTGTCTTAACTCTCAACTCAGTGCCCTCGGGCCCCATGTTGGGTGCCAAAATCTGTCCTGGTTTGAAAGGACAGGTGTCTGCCAGTAGGGGCAGAAATTTCCCTTTTTGGAATAGAGACTTGGGTTCCACTCCCCTCCCCCAAGTATTACGATTGTTTGAATCAAGGACTCTGAGGCAGAGATAAGGGGGGGGTGGGAATAACAGCTCTTTTACTAATATATCTAACTATACAAACAGAAAACAATAACAGCTAAAATTGCTAACAGAACGAAATAGATAACTCGATGTCAGTCCCTTTAGATGCAAGCACGCTGTCTCTGTACTTAGTCCAGAGCCCGGATTTGCCAGAGGGCAGACGGGAACAAAGGCAGGAGGGAGGGGGGAGGGGCAGCAGCGGCTACGCTGGTCTCGGGTGGGAACGGGCTCACCCTCACCGAGGGCAGCGGCTCCTCGCTCACCGTGTGTGTTCGGGGGATCAGCTGTGTCCGCAGAGGCAGGAGCCTGGAACGGGGCAGATGCAGGGCAGGTGATCGCAGAGGGTCTGGCTCTGCTGTGCTCGGCCGCGTGGCTGAACGATCCCGCGCGTCCTGCTCCCAGCTCGCCGGAAACGCGAGTGCCCTCCCGGAAGCCTCACAGGCCCCTCCGGGGGCCGTCCCCACCCACCCCCTTTTGTCTGGACCCATCAGGGACCCTGGGTGTAGCCCGGCCAGCTCCATTGGCATGATAATGGGAAAAATTCTTTCAATTGACACAGTAACAGAAAAGCACTCAACCCCCAACACACTGTGATGTGTTCTATTGTATTTCCTCATAGATGCAAATTTTAAACACACACCTTAACACATACATTGAAAGTTGTTATTACCCTTCTGATATTTTTTGTTTTCTGCTTATAGTCAAATTCAGAACTATGCTGTATTGTTTGCATGGCCAGATTTTAGAGCAGGGTCTTACAGGGGTGGCTTCTGGGAGAAGTTACCAGGAGAGCTATTGCCAGCCACATCCAAAACAAATGTGCTTCTGGCCAACATAGAACACGTCACTGATGGTGGAAATGCCTCTGTGATAACATTTAAGAAAAAAAATGTTGTTATGCAGATGTAATTGCCTAGATATAAAAGAGTGAGAACAGGTGAGAGGAACAATCCTGCAGACACCAATGGCAGTGCAGAAGGAGGGACAGGAGGTGCCTCAGGCTGAGCCAGAGCTGAGATTCCCCTGCAGCCTGTGGTGCAGCCCATGGTGAGGCAGCTGTGCCCCTGCAGCCCATGGAGAGCCACAGGGATGCAGAGATCCACAGGGATTCAGAGAGCCACAGGAATGCAGAGATCCACCCAGAGCCCATAGAGGAGCCCCACACTGAGGTGATGGCTGGGAGGAGCATGGCCGTGGGTCCTGGCAGGCCCATGCTGGAGCAGGATCCTGGCAGGACTTGTGACCCCACTGGGGACCCACGCTGGAGCAGGCTGTGCCTGAAAGACACATGGGAGGACAAACACACCTCATGGAAGAGTAACCCGTGCTGGAACAGCTGGGGGAGAACTGTGTGATGGACTCACCTTGGAAAAGGTTGTGGAGAACTGTCTGCCATGGGAAGGATCCCCTATGGGAGCAAGGGAAGGACTCCTTTCCCTTGAGCAGTGGGTGAAGTGATGTGTGATGAAGTGACCATAACCTCATTCCCTGACTCCCTGCACCACTGCAGGGCAGGAGATAGAGCTGGGAAGAAGGGAGGGGTTGGAGGAAGTTCTTTTCAAGGTCTTATTTTATTTCTCATTATCCCTCTCTGCTTTTGCTTGTAATAAATTCCATTAATATCTCTAATTTGATTCTGTTTTGCCCGTGACAGTATTTGGTGAGTGATTTCTCTCTATCCCTATCTCAATTAACCCCTTTTAAAATTTTCTCTCCCCTGTCCAGCTATGGACAGGGTTAATGTAGCTGCTGTGATGGGTATCTGGCATCTAGCCACTGTCAACCCTCTACTCATGTATCCAGACAGTCAGACAGCATGAATATATCTCTATACACTTATGTACAAACATATTTCTGTACATGTATGTATGTGTATCTGTGTATACAAATGTATTTTTCCAAAAATTTAAACATGTTTAGGACTTTATATTAGTGTGACTCAATCTCTTTTTCAGTTTCAGGTGGTTTTTTTCTTTTTTTTTGGTCTAGGTTTGGGGTTTTGGTGTTTTTTTGTTTTTTATTGCATTTAAATTTTGCATATCTATATTTTTTACTTCATTGCCTAATTAAACCCTCATAGAAACTCTAAATTTTAGGCTATTTTATACGTCTTTATGTTTCTAAGCTTCAATTATGTAATGCCATTTCTTGGTGCCATTTGTTCTCCCATTTACTTGACTTCCGGACAAAAACATTGAAAACACTTATATTTCTAGCAGCACGCTGTTTCCACAGTCATAATCTATGCCATTACCATTTTCCATCATTGTAAACTTATTTCCTTTTCTTTTATTAATTTCTTGCTCATTTCTCTTAGCTTTCAGGAAGTAGTTTGTGAACAGAAAGATGGTGGAAATTTTTAAGACACATAGCCTGCAGAAAGCATGAACACCAGTTGAGTGGTTAAAGCTGATTTTATAGAAAAACTTTAAAACCAGGAGATTGTCATGGTAATTTTTAAGGAAAGGGGAAAATACCTCCTCAAGTGGCACAGAAAAAGGGAAGAATAGACAAGGGAAGGGAAGCGAAGAACATTTTATTTTATATGCATGTGTATAACCTACGCATGTAGGTTTGTGCCACAGATAAAGTTGATGAATGAATTAGCAACATGCAGCAAATGCAGTCCTGTACAACAGTACAGTTCTTCTCCCCTGGCCTGTGTCAGGAACAGTGTGGCCAGCAGGAGCAGGGAGGTCATTCCTCCCCTGTACCCAGCACTGGTGAGGTCACACCTCGAGTGCTGTGTCCAGTTCTGGCCCCTCAGTTTAGGAAGGACCTTGAGCTGCTTCAAAGCATCTGGAGAGGGGCAACAAGGCTGGTGAGTGGTCTAAAACACAGGTCCTGTGAAGAGCAGCTTAGTGAAACAGGGTTGTTTAGCCTGGAGGAAAGGAGGCTCAGGGGAGAACTTTTCACTCTCTACAGCTGCTCCAAAGGTGGGTGTAGCCAGGTGTAGGCTGGTCTCTTCTCCTCCAGGCAAGTCATCACAGAATGAGAGGATACAGTCCCAAGCTGCACCAGGGGAAGTTTAGGCTAGACATTAGGAAAAAAATAAATCAGGAAAAAAAGTGACTGGGCATTGGAATGGGTTACCCAGGGAGGTGGTGGAGTCACTGTCCCTGGTGGTGTTTAAGAGAAAAGCCTGGACATGGCACTCAATGCTATGATTTAATTGAAGAGGAGATGTTAGGTCATAGCTTGGACTTGATGATCTCAAAAGTCTTTTCCTGTATAGTAAATTCTGTGATTCTGTGATTCTTCTTCCTCTGTCACTCCAAGACACTATCTTAAAGCAAATTGGCTGGGATTCATCCGTACCTGACCACTGCATCATATTCCAATTCCCCTGTGTGGAAGAAATTACATTGTTCTTGCTCCATTGTGTAAAGATACTTGATTTCCTCAAGAGAATATGGGTGACCAGGGAGAGAACATACACAGAGCTCTGGAAAACAGAAAAGTCAGAAGACTATGAGCATCAGTGAACATTGCTGGAGAGGCTCTGTTTTATTGTAGTGCTGAATTTCCCACAAATATTGCTGTAAGATCAAGTAAAGAAGCAGAATATTGTGTGAATGAGTCAGCAGCCTGGAATTTCTCGATGTTGTCATACAAGTGAGTGGTCCTCTGGAGTAAAGTAAATTAATTCAATGAACCCCAATAGCATTGTTCAGGTAAAGCAACAGGTTGTTTCATAGCTGGAAGCCATTGATACAACACTGTTTCATTTTTTTATGAACATGCTAGAACTTATTTATAACAAATAACATTCGCTGAGTAGTTTCCTAAATAGAATCCAGCCATAGAGATGAAAATTTAGAAAACTTCTGGTATAGAGATTAAATAATTATCAGACACATTATATTCTATCAACTCTATGAATTTTTTTCTTTGCTTAAAAACATGATGAAAATTCTTTTTCTTTCATTTCACTTCTAATTTGCCATGCAGTCATCATCTGATGCACAGATTCTTGGTTTATTTGAAGAGATGCTGCCTAGGCAAATAATTTACATTTATGTTTGGATAACATTAATGGATCTATGATGAATACTATTATAACATTCAAAACACTTGAATTTGAGAGGGTTTCTTTTAGTTTTATATGAAGTCTCTCAGAGGCCATGTACACCTCTCCCCTTCTCCTCACTCCCAGTTCCTGGATGTTACTGAGTTTAAGCCAAACATTTTAAAGTTTATTCAACTATGAAAAGCATATGGAGGAAAATAGGTTTAAAACAGAGAGAGAGAGAGAGAGAGAGAGAGAGAGAGAGAGAGAGAGAGAGAGAGAGAGAGAGAGAAGGAAAGAACAGCTTCTAATACCTAAAACAACATTATGCTGAGTTTTTGTAAGGCATTGGATGGATTTTATTTTCACAGGTCTGACATTGCAATTGAAGAGAGTAATCAGAGGCAGTAGAGAAAAATGAAGAAGAAAGAGCATATGATCTGTGGGAATAACTAATGCTTTAGCCTCAAGAAGTACTGACAGACAATGAAAGAATTCTTTGAGAGTAGAAGTCTTCAAATTTCTCAAATAATAAAATACCGAGTAACAGTACATTTTGTAGGAAGAAAACAATTTTTCCCATTATTCTTACAATCTATTTGTGCAACATAAGGTGCAGTTCCACTAAACTCTGGTTTCAGAACGTCTAGGGTCAACTCTGGGTGGATATAGACTTGTAGTGAATCTTCAGACAGAAAAAAAAAGGCCATTTTTCATTCCTTTAAACAGAGTTATTTCTGAAACATGATAATAGAAACAATGCTAGTTGGTAATATCATCAATGTTCAGGTAAAATTCTTAAATTCCTTTTTGTCCTGGGAAGAGTATGAATTTCTCCACTCATGTTTAGAGTCTTTCTCACTTTTAACAATATGTTCCAATTGCACAAGGGAAAAAAAATAAAAAAGAATGACAAAACCAAAGCAAACCAAACAAACCCAAAACTATGCAACAAACTAACAACAAAACAATAACAGCAACAACAGTAAAAAAAAAAATAGCTCAAAACAAGCAAAGACTGGGCTATGTATTTGTTTTATAATGAGTTTCTTGCTATGTTAATTCAGGAAGATGAATCCTGAAATTTTGTTATAATTGAGAAAATAAGAGCATGAGTGGCCACCTTGCTGCACAGGAAAATTGCAGCAAGAAGGATCTCAGTGCTTAAACCTGCTAAACTTAAACCAGTTGTTAAACCTGCTGCACTGTCTAATCATGATGATAGCACAAATCAGGCAAGGGTAATTCTAGGGATGAGTTTCAATATTAAGATAAAATGGAAATATTTACACAAAATTAAATATTGTCTCATTTGGAAAAACAAACATTCCTTCATTCCTCTTTAGCATACACTGCCTATTTGGCCAATATGTGCCCTTCTTGGCTGTGCACTATGTGTAATGTTTTAACAACCCATTGCTCCTGGTGCAGTATAGTAAATACAGTTTGCTTGCTAAAGTTCTGTATGTTGAAGTCATTAAGAATAATATGCACTTGAGATTATTCAGAAAAGCTGGACAGAATTTAAAAAAAAAATGTCAAAAATTTTATAGTCATTAAAGCAAACTTAAGTTTCTCCTAACTGCAGAGTTTAACAGATAACCATTGGATGCCCCATTCATCCAGGGAAATCATCAGGATTTCTGCTAGAAGTACACAATATTCCAGAAATGACAGAAGTGCTTTTAAGGGTAGTTTTGGAGGTACTTTAAGAAAAGATATCATGAGAAGATTCCTATTTTTTATTGCTAAGGGTCTGTTTGCTACTTTTAAAATTTTAGTATGGCTAAAGAAAGTGATGAAAAGAATGACAAATCCAATTTTGTCAGGATTCAAGACAGAAATTAGTCTCTCCCTAAAGGATTGGCTGCTTTTTCTTGTGCTGCTTCACACTGTGTGAATCATCAGAAGTGTGTCATAAAATTGGACATGCCACCTTTAAATACTTGAATCTTTGTTCTACAGTGTCTAGTTACAGTTTCAAGTCTTCAAGCAAAATAAACTATTTTATTTGAAAGAATCTCCTTGGGTATTTGGGACAGAAAAATGTGCTTTCTTTCTTGTCCTTTTTCATTCACTGCTGCTTGCATTATTAGAACATTTTGAAGAAAACCTGTAGCCTGTCTTAAACTTGTGTAAAGATTTATTTTCCCTAGCTTAGCTGACAAATCACCAAAAATGCTACTCAGCATAAAAGTCATCCTGCTGGTGAGGAAAAGCATACAAATGTATTTAAATAATCAAAACATATAATTTAGATTATGCTAATGAATACATTACTAATCTAATCAAACTGTTAAGGAACTTGGTGGAATTTAAAGAGAAATGGAAGTATGAATATCTTTCAATATGCAGGAACACAAGTTTAATCCAACAAGCAAAGTACAAACAAAGCTTTCCATCAAAATAATTTGTGACACTTATGGCTATCATAAAGTTGTAGGTCCACAAAATACAAAAGAAATTTTATAAAATAAACTTTAAACTGTAACCTAAAACCAGCTGCATGAAGTTATGCTGCTTTAAGGAGCAGGAGAATTTAGGAAGAAGCTACTGGACTGAGGCTTCTGTTTTCCCAGACACCTCAAGGACTGACTCAGTAAATTATAACTGCCCATACCTCTTTTATTATTGAATTCCAAGGTTAGGCTAAAAATAATTGTGTGAATAAATAAGGAAAGAATGTTTGAACTATAACTTGAAGCAAAGAGGTAGTAGTGCATGTGCATGTGGCTGCATACATTTATGACTCTTGTCTCCATCTAGTTAGGTATCTATAGACTGCCTGCTCTGAATATTCCTAGAAATGTTCTATTGCAGGCTTTCTTTCCAAATTACTTTTGTATATCATGCTGTGCTCATGAAGTTCAGCATGATTTTGAGGCCTCAGAAGAGTTTAATACTGTGATATGGTTTGTTAGAATAGCATTCAGTCTTTTAAAAGTCTTCTGGGAATTTCTTTACATCTAAATAGTTTTCAAGTATAGATCTCTTAAAACATGGGGCAGTTCTCCTGGTGGCAATCATTTTTGAAGAAACAGAAACCATCATTCAGTCTATGAATACAAAAGTCTTAAAAACATGATTCCACAGAAATTTAGTTTCATAACTCTATTACTGGAAGATTTGAAAAATACTAGACTGTACCACAGTTTTCTTTTCCATCTTCCTGTTCCATTGAATGCAGTTTAAAATTTCCTAGGAACAATGACTCTCTAAGAAAATTCTAACTACTTCAGAGTCACTGAAGTATTCCTGAAATGATAATGTTCATGCACTGGAACTTATAACTCTTGGAGGAATTGTGGTTGCAAACAGATTTTTTTTTTTTTCTCCAGCTGAATAGGTATCCATACATAAAACTTAGAGATGTAACCTGCTTTATAAATGGCTAAAATATCCTGAGTCTGAAAAATAAGTCAGGAAAAAAAAGACACAGTAATCTTTGCTTATACTAACAGATATTTTTAGAAAACACATTTTTTAAACCACTTAGAGGTTCAATCAAAACAATAACTCACTTTCTGCAGATTTTCCTAGACGGTATATCTTTACTGCATAGTTAATTCCAGCTGTTATTTATCTATTATTCCTTTCCATCTGAACAAAGAAGCTCTGAGCAGGATTTAAAAGGGCTTTAAATCTTATCCATGTTACCAAGATGGAACATAGGATCCATTAAGGCTCAGGATGATACATCAGCGGTAAAGATATAAGTGAATGAAGTGTTCTGAATATTCTCCTGTTCCTCTTTCATTGTTGAACATGAAGAACAGGTATAATCTCCCACAGAAAATTGAAGAAGAGTCCTACACAGTAGAATATACGTACCAGGTGTACCTCCTCAAACACAAAAAGAAACCTCACATATGCCCAGGAAATATTTGCATAGTGCAAATGACAATCTAAAATACAGCAGTTACCTGTGTTGTTAAAAACACTGGAAAACACAAATGAAAATAAATCTTTTTTTCTCTGGATTTTAGCAACTTTTCTCCAACCTTATAAGGAGCAGTGCTCCAACACAATATATTTCTAGTGAGAAGAGAAGAGAAGAGAAGAGAAGAGAAGAGAAGAGAAGAGAAGAGAAGAGAAGAGAAGAGAAGAGAAGAGAAGAGAAGAGAAGAGCAAGTGCTGTGATAGCACTTAGCAACTGAGTAACTCTGCAGCTTTTCTCTGTGTGTCTTTCAAACTTCTGTAAGGATAGATATCAGTTATGACCATGGAAAAGATCATAAAAATCAAACAACAGCATGTTGGTATGATTCAAAACTGCTGTTATCTGAGCTAAGATTAGAGTATACTCCATGCCTAGAATGAATTTGATATGTCTAGAAGCAGGGGCAGGCTCATGCCAAGTGAGTAGGCAATGTTACTTTTCCTCTGCATGGAACTTTTCAGCATGACAGCATTGTCTCCATTATAACTATTAGGGACTAGAATTCATTCATCTTTCTGCATCAGCACTACAGTCTACATCTGTCATGGGCTGTGTGAAGCACAGAGCAGCAAAACTGGTTCTGTTCACTGCTTCTCTACTACAGAAAATATGTCTGAAGATACCCAAGTGACCCCTGCACCTGTGCTCTATTCCACTCCAGGTTCAGTGCTGAATTTCAGCAGCAGAAATCAGAAATGTGCTGGTACATATTTATCCACTTGAAAAGCTACAGCATGACCTGCAAAACAGAGAGGAAAATCATGATATAAGAAGATACTTAAAATATGGATGTAACATTGATTCTCAATGTCAAATACTTCAAGAGAATAAATAATAGTTCTAAACTGCAGAACACAGGCAATGGAAAAATGCATTGTGTATGTCCAGTGAAATGGTCACTAACTTTCTAAAATGGCTGTTATCCAATAATTATAATTTATTGACATAGCTAAGCATAATGAATTCATTTAAATTGTTTTTTGTCTCTTATTATGTCTATTTTTCTCATAATACAGCTTTTTCATTTGTTCCAGCAGCTAATAAAAATACTGGTTGGATTTAGTTTTGCTGTGTTGCTTTATAAAATAATTTTCTTACACTTTTCTATTTTCTATGAAGATAAAATAATGTGAAAAAGACATAAGATAAAATAGAAGGCATTCATCTTTATGCATTCATTTAAGAAGTTGAGACACCTAACACAGGAGAAAGACATTATTAATTATATCTTGTTATTAGGATGGGCAAGTTTTTTGCCCTGCTATCAGAAAGTGACTGTACAGACACTATGACTTATTCTTTTTTAAATGGAAGACTCTTGAACTCTGGACTGTGAGCTGCAGCATAAAATCTATTCTAAGAAGGGCAACTGTTCTGATCCCAGTAAATATAGCTTTAAAAAGGGTTGAAAGCCCAGATGAATCAGGAGATTAGCAATAGACTGTAGAGCCTTTTCACTGCTAAGTCATTAGTTCAAGTGCAGTCATGACTGGCAGGGTTTGAATCACGGCTCTTTGATGGCTGTTAGAAAGAGTGTATGAAGAAAATTCTGTAGTCTTTGTTCCTGTTTTGTTTTAGAGGGCATCTCTGTTACAAAATCCTCATTATTAAACATTCAATAGAAGCCTAGTCAACTAAATGGTTACACTGTTTCAAGTCCTGGCTGTATGTTGGGAAACAAGCTTTTTTACATTACTGTGAGATTTTTTCACTCTGAATCCCCATGTCAAAGGAAGTTGCATCTGCATGCAGAGTAGACAAATGTCAGCAAATCTTTTTGCTGTGGTTTACTGACTGTAAAATGCAGACAATGCTTTTATTGTCCCCATTATTTGACTTCTCTACTCATTTACATCCTAAACTCATCAAGAAAATATTTCTTTCCTGATGCTATACATGGATCAGAACAGGTAATGTTTACCTATGAATAGTATTTATGGCAATGGGATTCTTAGTTGTCATAGATGCATTTCCCTGAAATGCAAGAAATAATACTGAAATGGGAACATAGACTAGATTTAAAATATACGAATGCAAGTCTCTTTCTTAGTAAACATTTGAAACATTTCTTGTCTAGTATATGAAAATTTGTGTCCTCCTTATACTTTAATGTGCAGATAAAAGGAAAATGTTCTGTTTCTTGAGCTCCCTTGTTTCTCTTAGCTCCTTGTGTCAGTGCATATTTTACTAAACATATATCTCTAACTGACTGCCACTAATACTTAAGTAGCACAGATTGTCAATTTTTCAAATTTGTCCCTGTCTGGAGAGCTTTCTGTTTGTTGAATAAGTATAATAAATCAAGTATAGTATATCTCATAGTTTGCTTGAGTACAAATTGCTAAAATATATGTACATTAAGAGAAGGCAAATTCCACAAGCCTAAAAACCCCTTCTAATGTTACCTGTGAAAGAAAATGCAGAAAAACAAACAAACAAACAAACAAACAAACTTAACCAGAAAAAAAGGTGTGGTACATTATCTTGACAATGAATATTAGCTTTATGCAAAACTGTGGGCTGGCTATATATCACTGTGGTAGAATAGAGTAATTGTCACCCTCCATTGAAGACAGCTGTAACAAGGCGCTTGTGAATTGCTCTAGAAAAATGGATTAGCCATCACTGAAAACACCTACTTTTTTAAAACAAAAATATATTTGGGTAATAAGACTTTTCTGGGATGTGTTTTGGCTCATTGGGTCTTTTTGTTTGATTTGGGGTTTCTTTTAGTAGGGGAAATTTGCTTTATTTTCTGGAGCTTTTTTTTTTTTTTGTTGTTGTTGTTTGATTTCTTAACATTTAGGCAATTGAATCTTTGGGTTATGTCCCTTACACTTTTAACAATTATTATTGATGAAATGGAAAAATGATAGAGAAAAGTTTGCAGTTTATCTAGTTATAATTTTCAAGAAAAATTTTGGCTCCTAATATTCAAAACAGGCCCTCCTTCAATGCTGCACAGGATGTGATATTGAAGCACAGGCTTAGGAAGGCAAAGGAAAACATTTGCAAGAATTTTAGAACTAAAAATGTCCTTAATGAATATGTGGTTATTGAATTGTTGAATTATGCCATGCTGAAGGACCCATGAGGTAAATTCAAGTATTCTCTGGGAATTTGCTAAGGCTTTCTTTTTCTTCTTCATAGTTGCATCACACACAAAAAACATGAACTATTTTTTATTTTGTCACATATAGTGAAATGTAACACAGCTTTCTTTGCCCTCTTCTCATTACAGTCACATATTTTTCAAATTATTTGAAGAGAAGAACTGTTGGACTTGATACAAGCCACCTTAATAACAGAGCAAAAACTGCACTGGCATTGGCATCTTTCAAAATAAAAATTAAAAATTAAAAAAAATCAGCTAAGAAGCCTTTTTTTTTTTTTTTTTTTTTTTTTTTTTTTTTTTTTTTTTTTTTTTTTTTTTAATTTGAGCAGAATAACAGTTAATGACTACACAGTTGAACCCAGCAGATCATCACTCTCAGTGGACATACTATGTATCCCTTGGGAACATATTGTAATAAAAAAAAATCACTCTGAACTTTCTCTACAACAGCTGCTCACACCCAGTTAAAAGGATAAAACAGGATATAATTTCCAAATTAGGACAGTAAACCATAAACAAATTTAGTGAAAGGGAATGAATGATTCATGGAGATTGAAGGCTGCCAAAGATAGAGACAAAAGGTGGTGAGAGCTAAAAGTGCATCATAGAAAAGATAGAATAAACTATTATGAAAGAGTAGAATTGGGTTCATGATTTGATTTAGGGAAAACATGTGAGACAAGGAAATCTGTAATTTCTCAGCAATTTCTTTATCATACTTCTGAAAACGTATGTGCAGATCTCAGAATTTGCTGACACTTTGCTACTCACCAGAATAAAATTAACCATTCAGAGCTTCTGCACATCTCTTGTATAAGCCTAGCACAAAAACCCCTGTCTAGGTGACCTATGAAATAAGTTGACTCAGATCAACCAAACCTTCTACACCCATCCTTACACAGGCTAGTGACATTGGATACTACATTTGCAACATTAATAGGTCTGTACCCTAAATTAAAAGACCAGAAGTGATGGAAAACAGGATTAAGAACAGAAATCTAGAAAAATCCATTAAAATAGCACAAAAGACATACACAACCATATGAAAATGTAAACATACACAGTAAGGGGAATTTAGTGCTTCTTCAAACAGATCTGTAAATTTTTAATTGTTTGCTGTTTCTAGCAAAGAACTATATTGCATGTATTCAATACAGTTTGGTAGGCATTTATTCAGTTTGCCAACAGGTTATAAATGACATAGGAGTACTGATGAGATAGGTAAAGTGAATGTGAATACAGAAATACTTTTCTAATTTGCTGTTACTATAATTGAATTTTAATAGTTTTGAAAAGATATACTAAATTAGGAGGAACCCCCTCTTGAGGGTGGAGAGTTGTGGATAGACTAGAGAGCTGAGCAGTCACCAACTGCATGACTTGCAGAAGAGCCAGTGCCAGATTCTCTGCCTGGGACAGTGTAATCCTGGTTATATGCAAAAATTAGGGAATGAGAGGCAGGGGAGCAGCCCTGCAGAAAGAAATGTCTCCTCTCTCTGGTGACTAGCAGTAATGTTTGAGGAAATGGAATGAAGCTTCTTCAGGGTGTTCATTTCGGACAATATGAAAATATCTCCACAAGAGGGGTGGTCAGATCACTGAAACAGCCTTTCCAGGGTCACAGTACCAGGGTCACAGCACCAAGCCTGTCAGAGTCCAAGCAGTGTTCATATGGAGCTCCTGGTCATATGGTTTAATTTTAGGTAGTCCTACAAGGAGCAGGAGTTGAACTTAACGATCTTTATAGTCTCCTTCCAAACTGAGATAGTCTGTGACTCTATGATTTTATATTGGGTGGATTAACAGTCCTATTGCTTATTCTTTACTTATTTTGTTAATTTGGTAGTAGTATGGGGATAGAACTCTACTCCAATTCTGGAAAAAAAAGACCATTATCTTGATAATGACTGGCAGGAATATGTTCAGTGATAAAGCTTTATGTTACTGTATTTACCTCAAGACTGCAGGGTTCCTCCAGGCAACAGTTCCTAAGCAGTGCAGGATAAAATTCAGATGACATAAACAGAACCCTGTGTGCACCAGGAAAAACTGTTCTCTCCTGTCCTATTTCTGTCAAGCATTGCAGAGCTAATGGGAAGGTACTCACTTGATCTATTTGCTTTTCCTAGTGATTGATTAAAATTCCCTAGCTTTTGTAAAGGCATAAAACAAGTTCCATCAGTTGCCTTATGTAATTCAAGTTTGATATTTTTGAGGGTGTGTTTACCATGATCTAAATTACCAGAATAATTTTAAGAGCTCAGCCCTGTAATGTCACCCTGTAATGTGTTACAAAAGGAACACATATCCTTTGCATAATTTTTTTCATGACAAATATGTGCAATGCATGTGAATTAAACAGGATAATTTGATAGGGTGCATTAGTAACAACGTGGCCTTCTTCTGCTCTGCTTTATGTTGATTTTGTTCAGAATTCATTGACAGCTGCACTAGATTTACACAATTGTGAGAAGTATTTAACCTTCCTGTTGCTCCAGACCAGAGTGCCACACAAAGTATGCTAATTGAAAACTACTACAGTTATAAATATTTTGCAAAATGTCTTTGTAAGATTTATGAACTTCTCTGCTTCCATGGATTCCTAGTAATCTACAATAATACTACTTTTACAGAGCCAGATAGTAAATACTTTATTTCCGTTAGCAGGCACTCAGTCATGAATATAGCAGTATTCCTGTGATTAACAACTCACCAATGGAATGGAGAGATCAATATTCTCAGCCCTTCCTCAAAACATATATAATGGAGACAGTTAAAATTTCTATAATGAAGGAGATCCTATCAGCAAGATGTTTTTTGGGAATATCAGCTTTCAACTAACCCATATAGGATAGCAAAAAAAAAAAAAAAGAGAGAAACAAGGAGTACAATTAATTTCTTTGTCTTCAGGGGTGATTGGACTTAAACATAAGGGAAGAAAGCAGTATGTAGAGGTAAACTGTATGTACAGGAAAGAGAAGTCCTAGAGGCAGAAAGACCATCTTTTTTGCTACAGTATCTGAAGTCTGTGCTCTTAGCCTTTGAACATATGTGCATCCTTATTTTCATATAACCAAATAAAAAAAAAAATGCTGCATGTAAGAGAAGAAATATTATTTTGCTGTGACACTGACTGCTTATTGCTATGGTAAGTGGCAATCCTGTCTTTCTTTCAGCTCACACTCTTGAGCAGTTCGCTGTTTCATCACACCGCTTGCTGCATTTCAAAGGCATATTGTCAACATCAATCCAGCTTCTATTTAAAAAGAAATGGGCGGGGAAGGGGTTAGGGAGAAAAAACACAGGAAGAAGCATCTGAGTATGCAGGTTTTCTCTCTCTCTTTGTCTGACTTCTCTGTTTAGGCTGCTATGTTTTCTATCTAGGGCAGTGACTGTGTATTCCTCGTGCTTTTATATTCCTAGCACAATTTAATTTCCATCTTGGCTGGAGACTGTAGCACAAATTAAAAATAAAATACTATCTCATTATATGAAAGTGACAAGTTTTTCATTTGGCAGTGTTCTTTTGCTTCCTTGTTGTAATTGCTTCTAATGGTGACCAGTAAAGGGCATCCTATTAATGTTGTTTAGCAGAATGAAATAAGACACTGGAAACTAGAGGAAATATTTTTGTCTTCATTTGTAAGAACTTTCCATTTGATATTTAAAATAAAATATTTTGCATCATTCCCAGTTCATAATTTATTTAAGAAGATTTTTTTTGTCAACACATATTTTCTCTCTTTTTAACTTCTGAAAAATGATATGTGCATGTATCACAGATACAAGCTAGGAATACATGTGACTGTTCATAGATTTAAAGCAACATTAATTGTTTTAAGCTCAGCTATAAAAGCAGGAAGGATTGCAGATACCCTAGTGATCACTGCATAACAGTAAAAAGATGTGTATTCATAAATGACAGACTTGTGTTAACTCATGGGATAACAGGCTTTACATACCTTTAAGCAATTACTATTATATTCATTTAACTTGATTTCTTTCCTAAAATTCTCCAGATATTCATATGAACAATCTAAATGGTTTTTTTAATTCAAGGAGGGGGGAGAACTGGATAAAAATTGTATTAGTAAAAAGCTGCTTTGTCTTGTGTTTTCTTTTGTTTATAAGCCAAATGGGGAGTGCAGTTGTAACTTATCATGGGGAGTAATTAGCTGATGTTAAAATATTGATTTCATATTAAGCAAGATAAAAGTTAAAATATTGACAATGGAATGTACTTCTTATTAAGATTGTCAGTTTCTGAGATGAAAAGATACTGTATTCTAGACAACCTTCTCTGTAATTTCAAGTTGCAAATTTCTTACCACATTACAACATTCAGAACAGCTTAGTATGGCATGGAGAACTTTCAGCATGATGGTGCTAAATAAAGGTCCAGGTTAAAAGGTTTGTTTGGATTAAATAAACTTAGGGTCCAAGTTAATGTATGAATCACTTCAAATCATGCTTTCTCATTTTTTACAGAAAATCAATCATGTGATAAGCATGTAAGAATTTTCATGAGGCACTACATAACCTTGCACCAGACCTTACAAACTTGCTGTCACTGTGATGATCACAACTAGAGCTCTTTTTTCTTGGCTCCTTTCTAGCTTTCTTTAGAG
This sequence comes from Erithacus rubecula, assembly GCF_903797595.1. Lineage (NCBI taxonomy): Eukaryota > Metazoa > Chordata > Aves > Passeriformes > Muscicapidae > Erithacus > Erithacus rubecula. Next base: position 3,736,152 of record NC_136661.1, read on the forward strand.
ATGCAGAAAACAGATGCTGTTGATCTAATTAAGTAGGTTAACACAGTTCTTTAGCTTTAAGGTAATTTTTGTTCTTTTGAAAAAATGGAACTATAGCCCGTAAGTGTAATGAGGAAGAAAGACACTGACCTTGTAATATTTTGGCATTTGTTTTTACATGGGAGCACCCACATATTTTTGTAAGCAGGATTAATTTTACTGGTCTCCTTGAAATACATATTATTTGTATCTCAACTATCACTTTAGAAAAGACTAGGCTTTAGTATGAGTAACAAAGATCAGCCTTAACAATGGAGTAAGATCCTCATTTCTGTGTGACACTGTTATTGATACTGCTTCTAGGTCAATGGTATAGGCAAGATGTCAGCTCAGGGAACAAGGGAAACTTGGGAAACTTAAGGGCAATGGGTAGTTTCAAGTGCAGGTGGGACCCTGAATAGGCACAGATTTTCAGTACATTTTCTTGTAACTTTTCTTTAAAAACAGCCACTCCAAAAACATGGAAAGGGCTTTCAAACCTTGAAGATACATGTTATGAGGATAAATTAAAAAATAAAAAAAAAACTTCCAAGAAGAAGGTAAGATTTATTGTCTCATATACATTAACATTAAAAAGCACATGATAAAATGTTGCCCTTGCAGAATTTTTCTGAGCTTGGTCATGCTTCCAAGTTCAACAACTCCTAGTATCTTCACAGGCTGAAGTAAACTCCTAGAAAAATACCCTTCTTCAGCCACTGTGGGTACATAGGGGTTTTTACCCTCCTTATTCATGCCTGAAGACCCCACACACTTTCCCTTCCTTCATCTCTGCTCACCTACCTCAAAAGACGGGGTCTTGGTTTCCTGGAAGAAATTTCTACCTGAGTGAACATCAGTTAATCTTAGGGCAAAAGATCCTCCTGCTTACAAACACATCATGTACTCTGCAGATAGCAAAATGCAAGCAAATATCATATGGGCTTCCTCAGAGAAGTTGCAAGAATTCAGTTGGTGTCTTTGTACAAATTTTGTGTGTGTCATGTGCCTGTGTTCTTTCCATTGAGCCTGATGGAAGGCACCAGCTACAGAAAGGCCTGTGAGGGTTCACTTTGGTTGAACCTAGGTATATTTCTTGTAGGTTTCTGAGGAACTTGTAAGCCACTAGAAGAGTTTAAAGGTATTTATAAAATCACTTATATAAATGAAATAATTAAAAAAAAAAATGTTGCATTAGCAAGCAACAGCAGAGGAGCTGCAGTTGAAATTTCAGTTGGTACTTGTCATGCCAAGTAAGCATAATCATGGCCCTCTTCAGGTTTCTTTAGATTCTGCCCCCTCAAAAAAAAATTCAGCAGCATTGTACCTTAGATGCAATGCTTCTAGGTGTGGTGAGAAAGTACAAACACTTTTTCCACGCAGTTCAGCTCATGCCATCTGTCTCCCTTGAAAAGGCATCTTATGACAAAGAGGAAGGCTTTTAGACCACAGGGAGTGAAGGGAATATAATTGCCCTAGATCTTACTTAAAATGAGGTTGGGCTTGTTTGATTCCACACCCACATCCTCTTTACAAAACCAGGTACAAATATATTGTTATTCTTTAAAGAAATTTTTTTTTTAAAAATTACTTCTCTTGCTTCACTGTGTCCCATGGATTTTATCCCTAAAATGGGACAAGAAAAAAGAAAGAAAAAAGAAATGCTTCTATACAAAGCCTGAGATACTGTGACCTGAGAACATACACTTTTATAAAGAATACCATATTTCCTGCTCATTCTCTGTCTCCTCCATTTCACCTCTGTGGTGCATTGTGTTCAAACGCAGCTATTCTGAAGCTAAAATAACCATTAAAGGCTTATCATCCTGGGTGAAACTCTGAATACTTCACAAAGCATTTTTCAAAAATGAACTTATTTCATCCATGTGAAATACAGCAGTATGGATGAAGAACTGTAAGACTGAAGTCAATGAAAAAGCTGATTATAACAAAAGAATCTAATTTTTAATCTTAGATTCTTCTAGTGGTATATTAGCTCTTCCTGCTTTGTATTGTACCAAACACTCACATCCCCTAACCATGGACTGACAAAATATTTAACAAGTATTAAACTAACTGTTAAATCATCTATTTTCTGGGTGTTGCCTAAATACTTTATAGAAACAAGAAATAGATCTGAAATAAAAAAGAACTGCAATGTTAGAAAGAGGTGGATATGCACAAGCACACACACACACACACACACACACACATATATATTTAGCAAATATGAATAGTCTCTAAAGGTATAATTAGTGGAGAAGGAGACAGAAATTTTATATCAGGCAAGAAATAGGCCAATTCAGCTGAGGTTCCCTACTGCACTGACAGCTGGCTGAATCTTTATGTATGTTAAATGTATAAATACAATGATTTATTGGTTTGTTTTTCGCTAGCATCTTTTGTATGACAGTGCAGGAGAAGAAACTTAATAATGACCACCAAATTGGATTTTTTGCTCCTTTATTTCTTTTCTTTGTTTGCTTGTTTGCTGTTTTTTGTGAGATAAGGTAGGCATTTGTATGATATTCCATTTTTGAAATTAGTGTAGTCCTAAATTAACTTATTCTTCATCACAAGTAAAAGGAAACATTGCTAGTTCTCTTTAAATATAGTGAAAGCATGACTATCAAGGAGAAGAGTATACTGGAAAATTGACATTACTCAATGATTTGTATCAGGTCAAAATGGAAAATTAAAAAAAGTTTGCAAATTTGCTCTCTTTATTTAACAAATAATTATGTATACAAAAATATATGAAAATACTAAATATTGGTTAGGTAATTGAATTTAATTGTACCTACACTTTCAAATGAGTGCTTTTCAATATACTGTCATAATACTTTCTCTCCTACAATAGTTGTGATCTGCATCTCTTCACTGCAGTATCTCTTGTATATCTATACAATGTTTCCAATGTTTTTGTTATTTACTGTTGCATCTCTGCTCATTTAGAGTGTCATCAGATTAGTAGAAAAATGTTGTGTTTGCCATTGCACCTTTTTTAAAATTAAATGATAACTCAATCTGCACATATTCAAGAATCTTTACCATAGCTTTGGTGAAAGTGATGATCTATTTTCAGCTAGGTTTTCAAGGTCACCCTCTATTCAGCTAGATCTAACACCTTTATTTTGTCTATTTTCTCTGAAGAACCATTGTCTGAAAACTAAATCTTGTGTGAGGTGAAGTTTGTTAGATTCTAGCTCTGCCTCCCCTTGGAAGTGTCTGGGGAGGTGAGGCAGGTATTCCATTCTAATTCAAGGTTAAGCAGCCAATATTACACAGACAGCCTGATGAGGTTGTAGTGAGTAAGAAAGCCATCAAGAAGGACAAGAAGGGCTGTCACTATGATCTTATGAATAGAACACAGGTGGTCATTATGGAAATTTAGAGTTCTACTCATGGGCCACAAAACTAGAACTTTCCTCCAAGCTAGGGACTGTTATAAATCACACTAACCTTCCAGGATGCAAATCAAAACTCTTTCTTCTCTCTTTCCCCATCTCCATGTCAGGTACAAAATTTTGCTAGAGAAATGAGTCTGTGCCACTCACTCTGACTCACTGATTATATTTTTGCATAAGCTCAAAAGGAAGTTCAACACTTGCTTCAGGTGGACTAAGCAATCACCACTTTTCCTCTTTGCACCCTATCATTTCAAAAGTCATAAAATTAAATTTATTAATTTATTCATACCATTTATGGGCCTTTATTTATTGTTGCTTATTATACAATTAGTTCTTCATTATTTCTACCATGTACAAATTCCATATTGAATTAGCTTTTCTGGGTTTGGCTCAAAAAAAGGTTAAGAAATAAATAAAAACCATCCTCATGATCTCATCTGCTATAACAGTTTTCTGCCATTTCACTCAGCTTCCCACACAGAGCTCAGTACTGCCCTAAATGTACTAAGTTGTTCCTGGGTTAGTACCTTCTCTTCTCACAGCTAAATAGCCCATATAGCTGATTCTGTTCTTGTTCTATTTTCTCTTTGATGTTCTCAGTGAGGCTGACTATGATCTTCCGGAATTTTTAAAATTATATCGTGCATAAATTATTTTTTTCTCTGGGATTTTCAGTATTTTTTCCCTAACATAGATTTTTCTATCCATTTCCATATTTTGCAAGTAGCACTATTTTCCTCTTCTTCTTCAATGGTTATCATTGCAATATGTAATCACCACATACTTACAAAAAGACACTTTTTACTTTTATTATTCACTATGAATGTTGAACATTATTTTCACTCCTTAAAAGTTGTTGAATGGATTGAAACACAGAAATACTGTGATTGTATAGGATGCTTCCTTGTGGACTCATCATCCATTATATAGGCTGATTGACTGTGGGTCAGTAAGCTATATTAGATTCTTCCTAGAAAGGACTCTGACATAAGACCTTTTTGATAGGTAATTGATTTAAGTATCAAACACCGAATTTTTATCAACAATTACAGTGGTGACACCCATTATTTTTCAGGCTGTAACAACATGGTGTGCAATTTTGCATGCCATATCATACTCACCCACAGTAACTGAAAGTGACAACTTGTCTTGCCTCAAAGAGATTGTTTTGTATCCCAACAAGGTGAAAAACAACAGCCAAAGATCAGGTAACACACAACAAATGGATTTTATTTTCTCAGGTAGACTAAAGAGAGCAGTAGCACATCTTTATTAACTGTAGCAATCATACTAATTGAAGAATGTTTGCATTAAGATAAGAACAATGCTTACCATACATGAGGATAAAAGAATGGAGTGCATTCTTCTCTACATAAAATACAGCATTAGTCCTCTCAAGTATATGGGGAATGATAATTTTCAGAAGAAAATAAACTTGAAGCAACATAAAGAAATAAATTATGCAATAAACAGCATAAATTATGAGGAATGACACAAAACATAAGTAACAACTTGAAAATAAAATGCTAAAACATTCATTTTTCTAACACATCAGTATGTACAAGAATAAGGCAAAAGACACCTTATTTTCCTGTATTATGCAAATAATATCTGATATTTTAAATCATATCTCAGCTTTAAGAACCCGAAGTCCATTACAAGTGTACACAAGAAGATTGCTTAATTTGTTACCAAAGCAAAGCACTTTCTGGCAAGAGGAGCCAGAAGAACTGATTGTTTGAAAAAAAAATTGAAATCTTTATTGCACTATATGATGTAGACAAAGTGCATTCTTTTGACAAAGAGGAAGATTCAGTAAAGCTGTCTTTAGAATATCAGCGATTTACAAAATTTTACAGATGCTTTTGGGTTCAAATGTCTTGGCTTCTATTTATAAATCAAGTTTATTTGCACACCTACTGATGCATAGGAATACTAAGTGCCTTAGGACAATCAGAAATTAATACTATGCCTTCCTCAAGGTTTATTTGAAAGTATTCTATATGCAGACTTCCAGCTTGTACTGTCAAGTACCCTTTGGTGAGGAGCAACCTCACTAGATCCCAGGACAAGGGGACAATCCCTGCTCTGGTCCTGCTGCCCACATTATTTCTCATACTGGCCAGCATGCTATGGGCCTTCTTGGCCACCTGGCCACACACTGGCTCATGTTCAGCTGCTGTTGACTAGCATACCCAGGTCCTTTTCCTTGGCAGCTTTCTAGTCTTCCCTAAGTGCTGCATGAGGTTGTTGTGAACAAAGTGTAGAATCCAGCACTTGCAGAATCTCATGCTGCTGTCCCTGACCCATTAATCTGGCCTGTCTACATTCCTCTGTAAAACCACTAGGTGTTTAGTCAAGTGCTTTGATTAATGTACCTAATGAAGAAATCTGGTCTTGCTAATAGAAAAATTAATGGCCTTTTTGTATGAAGATTGAAGGTAAGTGCCAAGAGGATGGTGCCAGACTCTTTTTAGTGGTGCCCAGAGTTACGCTGAAAAGCAGGGACCATAAATTAAAACGTTAGAAGTTTCACTTCAATATGAGGAAGAACTTTTTTACATTGAGGGCAGTAGAGCACTGAAACTGGCTGTCCAGGAAGGTTGTGGAGTCCCCCATTCTGGACATATTCAAAACCTGAATGCAATTTTGTGTCACCTGCTGTAGGTGACCTTGCCCTGGCTGGAGGGTTGGATTGGATCTCCACAGGTCTCTTCCAACCCAAACTTTTCAGTAATTCTGTGGCTCTGTGACAATGACAGCTTGTACACATGGCACTCTGCACTACAACATGTTATGAATGTCTAGAAGTATCTTTTGGGGCAAATCTAAGCAAGGAAACTGTGCTTAATGACTGCTTAATGAGTTTGGAAGGTCTGAAACATTTCTTGTAACCTAGTTAATTTACAGAGCTACAGTAGTCAGAGAGACATAATCCCATTCTCCATCTTGCAGTACACTACATGCTCGGATGACTATCATCTCATCAAATGACTGCTTTTCTACAGGGTTTTTGTTTTATATTGAAGAAGGCTAGAATAAGCTTTTAAACAAAGTTTATCAAGGGCTATGAATCTAGCTGACAGCTGAGGAGCGCACAGAAGCATAAAGCAAGTATTTAGACACCACAGAGGATATGTAAGTTAGTGATATTTCTGTTGTGGAAGAAAAATATGTGTCCTATAAAATATTCCGTAACAGTTCTAGCATTAAACAGAGGGCAGACAAAAAGTACCATCAAATAAGTATTATGGAATTGGTGGTGCTCATGTAACATGGATTATTGGCTTCTGGAAACAAACTGCAAGGAAAAAGTATTTCTAGTTTATTTTTTTTCAAAATTCATGTGCTCCAGTTGACAGGCAGGAAATAAAGAGGCCATTGTAATAACACAATAGTGCTTTGCCATTCTGCAGTTCCGGAGGCAAAAGCTTTATCAAGAATCTATATTGTTCTTTTTTATGGACTGAAAGCATTGAGACAAATGGTTGGGGGTTCAGGTTGCTTGCTTTGGTTTGTTTGTTTTTTTTTTAATTTTGATCTTAAGACATCACAGAAGTCTGGCCTTTTTTTCTTCTTACCACAGAGGGGAGAAAAGAAAGGAAGAAAGCACACATAGCTGAGAACAATATATCCTAGGAAAACTTGGTTTCAGGAGAGAAAAGACACACCTTTTTCTTTTTTGAGGCAGTTGCTATTCAGAGTTGCTTTTAGCCAAGCAAAAGGCACCTGAAACATGAAAAAGCTACAGAAGGATGTGGTAATAGTGTCACATCCTAAGAAGTAAATCCTGCAGTAATGTAGATTACAAATGAAATATAGTGCATAGCCTTGTCTTCTCCATTTGTGGTGAGCGGCTCAGGAAGATTGGAATATAATAAAATTAAGTAGTACAGCATACAAAAAACAATAATTAAACTTCAAAGGTTCAGAGAAAGAAGATAATAATGCTAAGAAATTTCCTAATTGTGACACATTTGCCAGTTTCTAGAAGGTAATCTTGCAGTCACCATCTCAGAGAAAAGTCAATGAAAGGATAGCAAAGCATTAGCAACCTCTTTGCTCTCCATTCCTCTTTATACTAGCACGTTATTTGGCAGGAATCTGCCTTTTGACAGCTCAAAACACACTCAGGTATTTTCTATCTATTTTTCTCATCTTCTGACATATTGGCATTAGTTTCAGAGTTACTAAGAACTGAAAAGTTAACTTGATATGCCTATAATTTGTTTCTTACTTATACTGTGATGCATTTGCTCTTTTGGGAAGTGCTGAGGAGCTTCAGAAGGGTATAAAATTGCAAAAAACAAAGTAATTTTTTTTTTCAATTACTGTTTAAGTTATCCATATACAGTTCAGTGCCTGTTTTTTTCAGGATCATCTTAAACTTGAAGGACAGGGTGAAAGAAAGGCCAGAATTTGCTATTCACTATTGCATACCTTAAACTTTTCAAGAAGTCATCTCACACTGCACGGCACTGGGAACTTTGATATGGTATACTGCTTCTGAACCTCAGCTAATTCATCACCTGGTGGCAGGCTGCACACAGTTAGCATTAAAAGAGAACTTCATCTGTCAGATTCAGATAAGAATCTATACCTATTTGTTCATTGTGTGAAACTTTAAAAACAGGTGTAAGCAACTGCTACAAGACATCACTGTAAAGACAGATGTTATTTGTCAGTGTACTACAGGGGATACCAATTCAGACTGACCACATCATTAGGTGTTATTGAACAGTTCCAGCACTTAAACAGTGGTACATCAAAATATGGTCTCAGCTGCTACACAAAATATAGCCATGCCTCTTTTCTCTGTACCTAGAACATCTTATTTCTGTGCTAAAGCCACAGGGAGGCCTATAGAAATAATGAGACCAGATAGCTTGACCACTGCTGTCAAGATTCATGAAAGTTCTGAATATGAAAAATGAGGATCCCTTTTCATTAAAGACAATTAAATATTTCAACACATGATAGGAAAGCAATATTCATCACACTAATGAACTGTGTGATAAATTTTTAGTTTAGATAGTTGAAAGGAACTCAAAAGCTGAGATGTGATACTATGCTTGGAGAGATCAAAGATCTTCTGCATTGGTAACAGCTCCCATATTTGGTGACCAGAAAAATGGTCACGAAAAATCGTGAGCTTAGTAGTCTTCCTCAGAAGCTGCCCAATCTACTGAAAATACAGTGTAAATGGGTTTTGAAAACAAATTACATCTCTTTGGAGTTAAAACTCGAATTCAGCATCAAATTTGCATTATCCCTGATTCATTCCTAAACTACAAATATTATTTGTTTTCTAAATCCTTGGTCTTCATCATGTCTAAACTCTATAATACTCAAAGTACTCTATATCAAACCAGGAATCTGTATTTTTCTGGAATCTGCATTCTGAAAGTTCAAATCACCCTTCTCAATTATTTTCCATTTATTTTTCTTGCTGTCTGACATACTGGCATTGCTTTCAGGGTTTCCTGCAGCGAAACATTAACTTCATATACCTATCATCTGTCTCTTATTTATACTATGATCCATTTAGTCTGGTAAAATGCTCTGTATCAGAGCATTTTCATGCCTTCCTTAGATATGCAGGAGATAAAACCAATACAATATTATACATGAAATATCAAATAATTGTCAATGTATATATGGGAAATAAGTTTCATACAACATTGATCATTGTTCTCTTATTTTCTAGAAAACTTCTGATCCTTTAAATGTTCAAGTAATCTTAATTTTTTAAATATATCTGTTCTAAATGTGAGGTTTTAAATATTGTGAAATTTAAATTTTAAGTATCTTACTTAAATAACTAGAGTATTCCATACTTTTGATCTGTGGGGCAGGACTGATTAGTGCTAAAGGACTTCCTGTAACTCCAACTTTTACACCTCATTCTTCAATATAGCTCCATTTTCAGTGTGAGCTAAAGGAAAAATGGTTCTGAATACAGTTTTAGGCACTGGATTACTGATCAGTACAGGCTGTATTTGCTTTACTTATTTTTTACTGTAGGAGGCCTTTTATTTTGAATTATGTAAAGACTGCCAGAATCCAAACCCATCTTGTTAACTGATGTTATTGTGGAGGAACAGGGTCTTAGATTCTGCTGTTTACAAATTAACCTGGCTTTGGTAGAAGAAAAAATGTTATAGACAATCTTTAAGTAAAAACTGCTTCTTCATTAAAGAAGATAGAACACAATTTTACTTAATGTTAAAATTCTACAGACTCCATGGTTAAAAGATTGCATATAAATCAAAGCATTATTTTGCATATTTAAGGACTCTGCCTAATACCATTTATATACTTCACTCTTTTTCCTTTTTTTTTTTTTTTTTTTAATTTTAATTAAGGCATTCTTTTCATGCTTTTTTTTCTGAGAATCATACCACAGAAGAGAGTGTATATTAAAGTTATGGAACCTTTCATCTTCACGAGAATCAAGTAATCTTTTTAAAATACAGTTTTAAAACATTTACAACAACTATTTGTGTGGTCATTCCCTGCCTTATATGCTAGGAAACAAGAAAATTTCTTAGCTAATGCAACTGTATTAACGTCTTTGTAAAAAAGGTTGCTGGAATTGCAGCTGCTAGGAGAAGGTCATTGAGAAATATGTAAAGTAACATTATAAATAATTGTAAAAGTTACCAAGAGGAAGAAAAAAGCAATATATTTGAAACTTCTAAGTACTACCATTCATGAAAACAGTAAAGAATATAGCAGAAATAGAGGAAAAATTGCCACAAAGTATAGTAAGCTTTGTAATTCTGTGCATATGTCAGGATATTACTTTAGATGCATGTACTGTATAGAGAAGATAGTCTGACACTGCACAAGAAGGTGCACAAAGAATAGTAGAATGGCTTTATACCCTAAAAACACTAGCACTGCTGCGTGTCAGACAGAATACATTTAGACTACTGACTTCCAGGAAATAATAGTGGAAGAAAATAATACAGTCTACTCTTCACCCCAAAGCAACACTTAGCTGAATGATGGTTGCTAACTTTTTACATGTATTAGATATGACACTATAAATGTTGAAAAATTCCTGTTTGGTGGTAGGGTCAACATTTTCTCTAGTAGATGATTGTGTTTGGATGTCTTTTATTATATGTAGAAACTCTGAAATCAGTGTGTAAGTAGGATTACTTTGTGTTTTTCTTAAGCTAGCAAGACCTTGTAGCATTTAACCTAGTCTTAGAAATTCCTCATGCAGGAACTTAGTGACATGGTTAGGAATTTACAAGATAGCTGGAGAAGTTATGACCTCTTGATGACATAATGATCTCTATCCCTACTTGTCTGTTTCTACCCTCCAGCTTTTCACTTTTCCTGACTTTTTACTGTTCTGTACCATTTTTCTCTTTAAAATTGGAGCTACCGTTTACTCGATGGTTCCAGTCCTTTGTTTCTTTTCTGACATTTCATAATCTACTCATGCAAAGCACAACAAATTTTTCTTGAAGTAAACCTAAGATGAAATGCTATGGCTGTGGTCTGCAAAACTAACTTCTAGGCGCTGTTGCCTGAACACTTGGCTCTCAGGGAAATAAGAAAAGCAGGAAATAATCAATATGAGTTGACCTTGCAGATCTTCATCTCCAGCCCTTAAAATTTTTCTTTTGATTTCTCACTCTGTAGTAATTAGCCAGATTAAATATCCTGATTTATGCTTAATCTGCTCCTTACAGCATTTCCAGGTAAGAATTGATGAAGTTGTTCCACTGATTTGAACTACATGTTAACTGTACCTTGTTTCATCTCATCACACATATGAAGTTCATGGCTTATGTCCAGGAGAAAAATCAGATAGTGTATGTCACCAGTTTCACTGCTACAGACACACTTCTCTTTTCTTCACAGTTTGCTACTGTGCTGGTTTTGCTGGGTTTAGTTATGCCAAAGGCAACTCAGTACCAGGGCATTTAATTTGGTGTTTAGGTCCTAGTTTCTACTGCCATCCCAGCTGGCTTGTACATAGCTTAGGATTTTTCCCATAAACTGTGATAACTAGAATTTCTGGCCTCCCTCCTTCTCATTTTAAATAATTCACATAATTTTTTTTACCCTTCCATGAATTTCATGCTGGCAATATGCCTAGTAGTTCTAAAGAGTGTGTATACTGATGTTTATCACAGGACACCATTGAGATCACAAAACAGAATGGATTGAATTTCATCACCAATTAATTTCAGAAAAAAGAAGATAGTCACAAGCAGCACTTCAAGCAGAGGTACAGAGTATTTTCTGCTACTAATTTTGATGTTAACACCTAGGGAAGCATATAGTTCTGCTTTTATAACCATTAATTATGTGCTGAAAATTTTCAGGGAATCTTATTTTTTCCCAAATGCTTCCTTTGATTTGATTAAAGCATCATTTTGTAGTAAATGCAATAAAATTTTTCAGGGAGCATATTCCCTAACTGGCACCACCATCCCCCCCCCTCAAAAAAAAAAAAAAAAAGTATACAAACTGAACCAAAATAACTAAAAAAAATCATGGGCTTAAAACAGTTGGTTGTTCAGAAAACAAATGTGTTGATTTATTTTGTTATTCCTTTTAGCATGAGATGTGTGGTGTGTTATTTCTAAATAAACGGTGCCATAAGACAAGCATATGTTGTTCTATATCATGCACTGCAGGTGCTGCAGTACAGGGTTGCATAATGTGCCACCTGAAACTCAGAGAAGCAATTTTCTTCAAAATGCCAGATTGTGGAGGCCTAGCTCACGCTGATAAGCACCTACTGACGCAAGCAGTTCCATTAAAGCCCCTCCTTTCAAGTAAGTGTGAACTTACATCACTAAGTTTTATAGGCCATCTCTGAGCTCCCAGTGTATTCTGGCATTAAAAATCACATACTGACTCATATATTTTTAGATTCTCTATCCATGTAAACTATGTAGAATATGGGAGGTGTTGGCAAGAATTTAGGATTTTAAATGTTTCATATTACAATATTTATTAAATGAAATCTTATAAGCACAAAATCCAAATGACCTCTGTGTAAGTGCAGACTTTTACTTACGCTAACATCAGACCCTATTGATATATAGGTCACATACTTTTTTAGATAGACGACAGGACAGAGGACTTAGATATATTTGCCATATATCAAGAAAAGCATGCTTAGGCAGATGCTAACAGTATCTACCAGGGAAGGTTGATAGGAAACTCATGGTGGTTTTCTGCCCCAGACACGTAATTCAAGTTTGTATTATAAAATACAGTAGTTTTCTATTTATAGAATGTGGAATTCTGCTGTGCTGCCTGTGATAAACTGTTTTAATCTGTGCTGAAATGATTTCTGTTTGGCTCTTTGCAAGCCTGCTGCTTTCAGAATCTGAATTCCTTTTGATAGAGACCATTGCAAATTTATTTGACATAACATGAATTTTCTGCCTATGCAAAAATAAGGACATTCCAACAATACTGTTGTGTTGCTTGGTTTTGCAAATCTTCTCATACCACCTATGTAGACAATTGTGAAGGAGACTAGACCTGATTTAGACAGAATTGGTAAGTTAGTCACCAATTGTCTAGATTGAAAGCAGTTGTGGTGGTTTAACACCAGGTGCAAATTAAACTCCCACTGCTCCCCTTCCCCCTCCTTCCAGCAAGAGAGGGACAAAGGCAGAGAGTGTGGATTGTGATAACAATTTAATGAAAGAAAAAAGCAGTGTAATAAGAAATTTGCCATAACAGCAGTCAGCTAATAAAAAAAAAAAAACCAACAAAGAAAATGTGTTCACCACCTTTACTTAGTTCCACATGGCTGCTGGGACAAAGACAAGATGGTAACCATTCATGTGCTACTACCAGCTCCATGTGGTTTCTGCACTCTGTGCTCCATGACTGTGAGGACAAAGGCAAGAGGGGGCAAAAGGGCTCCTGCAGCCAGCAGTTACTATCCCTGAGCCCTAGATATGAATGTAAAACAATGATGGACAAACCCTCAAAAGCTCCATTGCTTGCATTGTACTCCCCACTTTTCTGAAGTGCTCTGCTCAGCTGTGGTTCTAAGTATTTGGCTCAGCTCATCCCTTTGCATTTTGGTCTGTCTCATTTTGCTCCCCAGAGCTGATCCTGGTCCTCCACTCCTCCTTTTCCCCTCATATTCTTCAACTCCTCTGGATGTGAGGCATACACATGGGGCTCAGACACACCACCGTTTGGTTTTTTCCTTAAACGGGGCATGCACTCCAGTTGGCTCAGGCCTGTCACTTCTTTTCTCGTGGCAGCCTCTCAGGCTTGTTGCTTCTTTCCTTCAACACCATGTCCTGAAAGCACAGCTGGAAGGAACAGGAAGGGGACCAGCAATTGCAGCAGAAGACTGAAAAAAAGGCTGATCCTGACAGCTTTTCACTCGAGAGAGGGAAGGAAAATCATGGACTTCTTGGGGTGCACTTGCACTTTCTTCCTGCAACCATGACCCCCAACATTAATGAGGTGGTATAGAATAACAACCTGGCCACAGCCTGGTGCTAAGATCCACACTCCCTGAAACCAGGACAAAGGAACCACAGTTCTGGAAGCTGTTCTCAAACTAAGGATGCATGTCGGCATTGGAGGCATCATGATTGCCACCTCAAATGAGGCAAACAGACTTAGGTCCAGTTGCTAAAGTTGTTAGTAATGTAAGCATTACAGAGAAAATAAAGAAAAATTCCTCTAGATTTTTTTCATTGTGTTTCCAATGAAAGACCAGTCAGCATATGATCATAAAATGAAATTTTCCAAATGCAATGCAGACCAAATATTTTATGCATTGCCTTAAGTGATACAGTATTGCTTCTCAGATGATAATTGCAGATTTGGTATGACAACTAGATTTTGACAATGGTTGTACAAAGACATGATTTTTTTCATTGTCACATGAGAACTGAGTTGCACGGTATAAGGTAAATAGTTTAAAAAAGACCTTATGCACATTCATACATATTTATATATGTGTGTTTATGCATGTATATATATATGCATATATGTGTATATGTATATGCATATGTGTGTGTGTGTATATATATATATATATGCGCATATATGTGTACAGATATATATGTATATATATACACACACACAGACACGTATATTTTACTGTTAGGAAACTTCCCTCTACAGCCATTCAGGAACCACTCTGTCAGTCATTCTTACATCACCTGAGCTGGGACCAAGGTACGCATTTACCCACTCACAGAGTCAGATCAGGTTTTCAGGTTTTCCTTACTGGATCAACCTAGGTTTCCCACTGCAGATTTTCAGACATCTAGATCTCATGATGAAATAACTAAACAAGAAAACAACAAAATAGTAGCTTAAGCTCAGTGCCTCCAAGGAGAGACCCCAAAAAAAGGATCCCCAGTGATTTGTACACTGGCACAGGAAAGTCTGGAGTCATTGGCTCCTGCTCTGTCTCTGAGTGGTCCCAGGTCCCTGGGCCTTTTTTCATGCAGAGGATTGGCCTCTTGCCCCAGACTCAGACTCCTGCTTGGGCTCCTGCCCCACAGAACTCATCCTCCATTTCACACTGCAGCTTGCATGCTGACCAACCTGCACTGAATGTATTCCTGAAAACGTACATGAGTATTAATAAATATATATATATAATTATATGTTAGATACAGAAGGTAGATCACTTAAGTAAACCCTGACTGGAAATTGGGTGTCACCACAAGAAAATGGGCGAAAACTATTAGCTTCATACTTATTGCAATATTTTGTTGGTGGGTGATGTGATGAAAATAGAAACATCCTATTCTAATAATCTATTCTTAGTCTAAATTTTTCCTACAAAATAAATTAAGGGTGTCATCATCAATATCATTCTTGGTACCACATTTACTTCCCAGTAGATGAGTGATTATTTCACTACTTTGTAGAGAATCACATAATTATTTAGGTAGGAAAAGACCTCTGAGGTAATTGACTCCATCCTTTAACGGATCACCACCTTTTCCACTTGAACACAGCAGTAAGTGCCACATCCAGTTGTTTCTTGAATACCTCTGGGAATGGTGACTCCACCACCTCCCTGGACAGTCCATTCCAATGTTTCAACAGCCTTTTCTGTGTACAAATTCTTCCCAATGGGCAACTTGAACCTCCCCTGGAAGATCTTGAGGTGTCTTCTTGTATTGTCTGTAGTTTTCTGAGAGAAAAGACCAACACCCTCACCGGCTGCAGCCTACTTTAAGGGATTCAGAGAGTGAAAGGTGCTCTCTGAGACTTCTTTTCTCCATAATAAACTACTCCACCTCTCTCAGCCACTCTTCATAGGACTCTTAGTCCCCTCATCCACATCACCATTGAAGACATTTAACAGAGCTGGGCCCAACACAGACCCCTGTGGGAAATCCCCAGTGAGCAGCCACCAGCTGTTTGCAGCACCATTCACTACTCTCTGGCCCAGCCATCCAGCCAGTTCTTAACCCAGCACAGAGTGCTCATGTCCAAGCCATGGGCTGCAGCTTTTCCAGAGTGTGCTGTGGGAGACAGTGTCAAAGGCCTTGCTGAAATACAGGCAGACAGCATCTACAGCCCTTCCTGCATCCTCAGGTGGGTCACCTGTTCATAAAAGGAGATCAGGTTGGTAGGGCTGGACCCGCCCTTCCTAAGCTCCTTCTGGCTGGGTCTTTGGTTGTACTGTATTGTTCTCAATGTGATCTCAATGTGAACATTCTCCCATGTGATCGCTCTCCAGAAGATCTCCCCCATAACCTTTCCAGGTACTGAGATCAGGCTGACAGGACTCGAGTTCCCTGGATCCTCCTTCTGGCCCTTCTTGTGCATAGGCATCACATCAGCTGTTGTCTAGGACACTGCTGTTTAGTCAGGACTGATAATAAATGATGGAAAGAAGCTTAGCAAGCTCTTCCGCCAGCTCAGTGCCCTTGGATAAATCCCATCTGAACCCATAGATTTCTAACATTCCAAGTGGCACAGCAGGTAACTAACTACTTCCTCCTGGATTTTTTGGGGTCTGTTTTGCTTCTTGTCCTTATCAACCAGCTCAGCTGGCCAGTTGCCCTAGAAGATAAACAGTCTTTAATAAAGTCTGAGAAAACGAAAAAGTATCAGCCTTTTCTGCCTCTTTGCTGGCAATATTCTCCACAGTGTCCAGTAAAGAATGGAAATTCTCCTTGGCTCTACTTCGATTATTAATGTATTTATAAAAACACTTTTTATTGTCCCTTACAAAAGTGGTCAGATTGAGTTCTAGCTCAGATGTCACCTTCCTAATCTTTGTACATGACCTAATGACATCTTTGTACTCTTCCTGAGTTGTCTGTTTCTCTTTCCAAGGTCATTCACCCTTATTTATTTCCCCGAGTTCCTGTGCAAGCTCCCTGTTCAGATGACCTTCTACCTCCCTTGCTTGTCTTTTGGTACATGGTAATGTTCTGCTTCTTCAGAATTTCTTTCTTAAATATGTACAGTCCTCCTGGACCTTTTTGTTAAGGACTGTTTCCTAAGAAAGTCTCTGAACTAGTGTCCTGAATATGCCAAAGGCTGCCTCCAGAGGTCCAACATAGATTTTCTTTGACCATGTTCTTTACTTTGCCAAGAATTGAAAAAATAATTTCATGATTGCTGTGCCCAGTGTAGCCTCTTACCATCACATCTCCCAGCCTTTCTCTGTTTGTAAATTGCAGATTTACAGGGCCTCACTGCTGATAGGCTCTTACCACCTATGTCAGAAAGTTCTTTTCCATGCATTTCAGGAAACTTCTTAGACTACCTTCTCTCTTCTGTGTTGAGTTTCCAGCAGGTGTCCATCAGATTAAAGCCTCCCACAAGAACAAGGGCTGATGATGGTGAAACACCAGCCAGCTGCTTATAGAATAATTCATGCACACTTTCATCCTGGTTGGGTGGTCTATAACAGACTGCCAGCAGGATATCTGCCTTGCCAGCCTTCCCCCTGTCTCTTACCCCGAGTCTCTCAGCCTCATCACTTGACATGAGAGCTATACAGTCAGAACCTTTCCTAATGTACAGAGCCACTCCACCTCTTTTTCATCCCTGCAACTTCTGAAGAGCTTGTAGCCATCCACTGCAGCACCCCAGTCATGAGAGACATCCCACCACACTTCCATGATGGTGACTACACCATGGCTTTCCTGCAGTACAGTGGCCTCCAGCTTCTCCTGTTTGTTATCTGTGCACTTCAGCTGGGCCTCGTCTTTCTACTTGATACACTTTGTGGAAACTTTTCCATTTCAAGGATATTTCAAGTGATGCAATAACTTGATATCTAGTGATACAACATATGCTGCTCCCCATAGACTGTCTGAATGTCTATGATAGCCGTTTTTTTAATCCTCCACTTTCTACTAACAGTATTATGACAGTTGTGAGAAAACAGAGACACTGCTGTTGTTCTATTGAATGATTTCACAGAGGAAATGTATTTTAGAGTATGCCATTTCCTTTCTTTTGCTAATTCCATTCCTTCTTCACCAAAACGGATATTAAAAAAAAAATCAGCATTTTTAAACATGAAGATTTGGGGTTCCTTGGGACTCTTTTAAGGGATTTTTTCCCCTTCCTCTGTATTATAAAATCAAGTAACCTGTGGTGCTCTTGGAAGAAAGATTCTGCTGTAAGGTTAATGTAGCACTGTTTTATGTATGTGTCAGAGTGTCCTGTGGAACCTTACTCTCAGTGTCAGGAGTGTGTGACTCTTTCTATCTAAAACATATAGTCAAATCCCATTTTTATGAATTTCAGAGCCTTTGAAAGAATTCAGGACATATCCTTACCTTGTCCCCAACATGACATTAGGATATGACAATCTTATTTGCATCTGAAGTTCCTAAGTGCAACTGCACTTTCTGTTTTGTGTACAGCCACATTGGCACTTGTAGAGCTGGACATACTGTGAGGCTTGTGGTAGCCAAAGGGTTGGGCCACCTAATGCAACCCTTTTTGAAAATGAATCTATTATCCACTGTAAACAAACAAAAATTCAAAGCATTGGTCAGTCATATCACTTTTATGTAGATTGCAGATGTAGCTGTCTGCCAGTAGAGTCTACATGCCTGTGGTTTTTGAGAGGACATGCCAAATCAGGCAGATGTTTGCTGCTGACTCTGAGCACCTACTCCCAGTAAACACATACATAAACACACATATACAATACATATATATGCACATAAACTGATCAGCACTGACAGAAGCCATAGCACTCTTGCAGACACACAAAAATATTACTTATGGCCTCGAGCCGTTTCCCTCTCTGACTGGTCAAGATAAGGGCTGTTTAGTGGTAATACATATATGACATAAAATCACAAGGTGATCCCTCCAGCAGCAGGGATCATGCATGGTCTATCCTGTTGCCTCCTCTGGTTTCAGTTCCCCTAGTGGCTGCTTCCTGGACATGTAAACACCAAGGACACAGACGTACCCTCCCCACTGGTATAGAACAGACACAAGCACAAGTGTGAAACTCCTGGCATCTTTGCTTAGACATGAGGTCTGTAAGGGGATTTCCCCTGGATCCTCCTGTTTCTCTGTCACATCCTTGCATGCACACACACATGCATGCACTCATGCCCACACACCCACTGGCAAGTCTTTCACATGATCTGCACCTCCACATACCTTTACTGCTGGGCTTGGAACCCTACTGCCTTCAGGAGCCCAGCCTCCATGTGCCTCCTGATTGGAGATATCCACATCCCTATCATGGGGTACGTGCTCCCTTCCTGTCAGGTCAGGCTACACATTTTCTGGTGACCATAGACTGGCTGATGAAGCTGTGATGGCTCCAGGGCTGCCATCCCTGGCAGCCATCTGTGTGCTACCGTGTACACACAGACCCTGACCCATGGACACACAGACCCTGACCCACAGTGCCTTCCCACAGCCACATGAGACAGAGTTCCTTGCCCAGGAAATAGAAGTAGAGATGGAGAGAAGATAAGGTTGGATCACATGGGACAGGTGCTGGGCATGTCCCCATGAGCACACTGGCCATCTTCTGCCTACACCTTTCTGGCCCTTTGTGAAAGGGTCTTTTGTATCACCTTTCAAACCTGACTTCTTATGCTTTCACTGCCCTGGTTCACACTGATCCCCAAATCTCCTTCCTCTGGTTCTTCCACTGCACATCCCCATAAGTCTTGTGCTCCTGCACCCCATGAACTACCTCCCACACGTGAGTGGTGATGTCTCAGTTTGTGGCGAGGTCTGGAGAGCGCCCCAGCCTCACAGTGTTGAATGTAACCTGTTCCAGGAGCTGGCACTCCCTGGGACTTCCTGGATGGTGCCTGGTGGGTGCTGGAGGTGATATCCTGGATACCAACGCAGCCTATCCCCAGCCTATGGTATCCCTAGGGTCCTTTTTACAGATGGAGGTGGTAGGGTTTACTGATTGTGGTTTTTTTTTTTCTTTGTGCTCCTCTTTTTTCATGGATATGTGCTGTTTTATCACATAACCTTATGTCCTAGTTTGAAAGGACAGGTGTCTGCCAGTAAGGGCAGAAGTTTCCCTCTGGAATAGAGACTTTGGTTCCACTCCCCTCCCCCAAGTATTACGATTGTTTGAATCAAGGACTCTGAGGCAGAGATAAGGGGGCTGGGAACAACAGCTCTTTTACTAATATATCTAACTGTACAAACAGAAAACAATAACAGTTAAAATTACTAACAGAACAAAATAGGTAACTAGGTGTCAGTCCCTTTAGATGCAAGCACGCTGTCTCCGTGCTTAGTCCAGAGCCCGGATTTGCCAAAAGGCAAGCGGGAAACGGAGGAAGGAAGGAGGGGGGAGGGGCAGCAGCGGCCACGCCGGTCCCAGGCGGGAACGGGCTGCAGCGGCGGCTCCTCGCTCGCCGTGTGTGTCCGGGTGATCAGCTGTGTCCGCAGAGGCAGGAGGCTGGAACGGGGCAGATGCAGGGCAGGTGATCGCAGAGGGTCTGGCTCTGCTGTGCTCGGCCACGTGCCTGAACGATCCGGCACGTCCTCCTCCCGGCTCGCCGGAAACCGGAGTGCCCTCCCGGAAACCTCAGAGGCCCCTCCGGGGCCGTCCCCACCCACCCCCTTTTGACTGGACCCATCAGGGACCCTGGGTGTAACCCGGCCAGCTCCATTGGCATGATAATGGGAAAAATTCTTTCAATTGACGCAGTAACAGAAAAACTCTCAACCCCCAACATTATCCACTCCAAATTTTTTCCATGCCAACATGCTACATCATATTGAAACCTTTAAATTATATACATACATGTAGTTACAGGCACAGTATCATAGATAGTTCACCCTAGAACAAGGTCCCCTTGGGGTATGCATCGGGTCTCTCCATCCTTTTGCATCACCCACCAAGTGCAACCTGGTCCTTGAGCGAAAACCACCCCACGAACAGGATTGTCTTTGCTGGAAGCAGAGTTCACCCAGACAGTTTTCCCTAACTTCCTCTCAGGTGTACCACTGGAACCTTATCTCCATCTGCTGCTCCCAAGGGCTCTGACTGGGCAGGGCCTGCTCGGTTAGTGGAACCTCGGGTATTCACTAACCATGTGGCCTTTGGTAGATTGATCTCCCAGTTCTTGAAAGTCCCCCCACCAAGTGCCTTTAAGGTGGTCTTAAGCAGACCATTGCACCGTTCGACTTTCCCAGCCGCTGGTGCATGGTAGGGAATATGGTACACCCACTCGATGCCATGTTCTCTAGCCCAGGTGTTTATAAGGCTATTTTTGAAATGAGTCCCATTGTCTGACTCAATTCTTTCAGGGGTACCATGCCTCCAGAGGACTTTTTTTTCCAGGCCCAGGATGGTGTTCCGAGCAGTGGCGTGGGGCACAGCGTAGGTCTCCAACCATCCGGTGGTGGCTTCTACCATGGTCAGCACGTAGCGCTTGCCCTGGCGGGTCTGAGGCAGTGTAATATAGTCTATCTGCCAGGCCTCTCCGTACTTATATTTGGACCATCGCCCCCCATACCAGAGGGGCTTCACCCGCTTGGACTGTTTGATGGCAGCGCACGTGTTGCAGTCATGAATAACCTGAGAGATGCTGTCCATGGTTAGATCCACCCCTCGGTCTCGTGCCCACTTATAGGTGGCGTCTCTGCCCTGATGGCCTGAGGCATCGTGGGCCCATCGAGCCAGGAACAGTTCTCCCTTGTGTTCCCAATCTATGTCTATCTTTGAGACCTCTATCTGTGCAGCCTGATCTACCTGCTCATTGTGCCTGTGTTCTTCATTAGCCCGACTCTTGGGAACATGGGCGTCCACATGACGGACTTTCACGGGGAGCTTCTCTACCCGAGTGGCAATGTCTTTCCACTCATCAGCAGCCCAGATTGGGTTTCCTCTACGTTGCCAGTCAGCCTTTTTCCACCTTTCCAGCCAACCCCACAGAGCATTGGCTACCATCCACGAATCAGTGTAAAGGTAGAGCTGTGGCCATTTCTCTCTCTCAGCAATGTCCAAGGCCAGCTGAACAGCTTGGAGTTCAGCAAGTTGACTCGATCCACCTTCTCCTTCGGTAGCTTGTGCAACCTGTCGTGTGGGGCTCCATACGGCTGCTTTCCACTTCCTGTTCATCCCCACAATGCGGCAGGAACCGTCTGTGAAAAGGGCGTAGCGTGTTTCATCTGCTGGCAGCTGGTTGTACGGTGGAGCTTCTTCAGCCCGGGTCACTTGCTTCTGCTCCTCTTCATCAGCGAGACCAAAATCTTCACCTTCTAGCCAGTTCGTAATTATCTCCAAAATCCCAGGGCGATTTGGGTTACCAATACGGGTGCGCTGCGTGATGAGGGCAATCCACTTGCTCCATGTGGCTTCGGTGGCGTGGTGGGTAGAGGGAACCTTTCCTTTGAACATCCACCCCAGCACTGGCAGTAGGGGTGCCAGGAGAAGTTGTGCTTCTGTGCCAATCACCTCTGAGGCAGCTTGAACTCCCTCATAGGCAGCCAAGATTTCCTTCTCTGTGGGAGTGTAGTTGGCTTCAGATCCTTTGTAGCTTCTGCTCCAGAATCCCAGGGGTCGGCCTCGGGTCTCACCAGGCACCTTCTGCCAAAGGCTCCAGGACAGACCATGGCTCCCAGCTGCAGAGTAGAGCACATTCTTTACCTCTGGTCCCGTCCTGACTGGGCCAAGGGCCACTGCATGAGCGATTTCCTGTTTGATCTGGGCAAAGGCTTGCTGTTGTTCAGGGCCCTAATGGAAATCGTTCTTCTTGCGAGTGACCTGGTAGAGAGCGCTCACAATCTGACTGTACTCAGGGACGTGCATTCTCCAAAAGCCAATAGCACCTAGAAAAGCTTGTGTCTCCTTCTTGCTTGTTGGTGGGGACATTGCAGTGATCTTATTAATGACTTCAGTGGGGATCTGGTGCCGTCCATCCTGTCACTTCACTCCCAGGAACTGGATCTCTCGGGCAGGTCCTTTGACTTTGCTCTTTTTAATGGCGAAACCGGCTCCCAGCAAAATCTGGATGATCTTCTCTTCTTTCTCGAACACCTCCATTGCTGTGTTCCCCCACACAA
This sequence comes from Erithacus rubecula, assembly GCF_903797595.1. Classification (NCBI taxonomy): domain Eukaryota; kingdom Metazoa; phylum Chordata; class Aves; order Passeriformes; family Muscicapidae; genus Erithacus; species Erithacus rubecula. The sequence goes on from NC_136661.1 coordinate 3,759,092, forward strand.
TGATGTCATCGATGTACTGCAAATGTTCTGGAGCCTCACCCTTCTCCAGTGCAGCCTGGATCAGTCCGTGGCAGATGGTGGGGCTGTGCTTCCACCCCTGGGGCAGTCGGTTCCAGGTGTACTGCACGCCCCTCCAGGTGAAAGCAAATTGAGGCATGCATTCTGCTGCCAAAGGAATGGAGAAGAATGCATTTGCAATGTCAATGGTGGCATACCACCTTGCTGCCTTGGACTCCAGCTCGTACTGGAGTTCCAGCATGTCCGGCATGGCAGCGCTCAGTGGTGGAGTCACTTCATTCAATGCCCGATAGTCCACAGTCAGTCTCCATTCTCCATCAGATTTCTGCACAGGCCAAATAGGACTGTTGAAGGGTGAGTGGCTCTTGCTGACCACCCCTTGGATCTCTAGATCACGGATCATTTTGTGGATGGGGATCACAGCATCTCGATTTGTCCGGTACTGCCGGCGGTGCACGGTCATGGTGGCAATTGGCACCTGTTGCTCAGTCACTTTCAGGAGTCCTACTGCAGAGGGGTTTTCTGACAGTCCAGGCAAGGTGTTCAACTGCTTAATGCTCTCTGTCTCTACAGTAGCTATTCCAAAAGCCCACCTGAACCCCTTTGGGTCTTTGTAGTAGCCGTTCCTGAGGAAGTCTATGCCTAGAATGCACGGTGCCCCTGGGCCAGTTACAATTGGATGTTTCTGCCACCCCTTCCCTGTCAGGCTAATCTCAGCTTCAAGCAAAGTGAATTCCTGTGATCCCCCCGTCACCCCAACAATGGAAACAGGTACCTTCCCCACATGTTCTGATGGTATCAGAGTGCATTGTGAACCAGTATCAACTAACACTTTATGTTTCTGTGGCTTTGACGTGCCAGACCATCGCACCCACACTATCCAATAGATCCTGTCATCCCATGCCTCTCCCTGGCTAGAGGCAGGGCCCCTCTAGCCCTGGTTATTATTTCTTTCCTGGGCATACATAGTGGAGGTTCCTTCCAGGGGATCTGACAGAACATCCTCCTTGCTGTAATACCCTGCACCTTGCTTGTGGGAGGTTGAGGCTACCTTCATTTTAGTGCGGCTCCCTCGGTTAGCATTTCCCTCCCTGAGCTGACGCACCCGTGCTGCCAGGACAGAAGTGGGTTTCCCATCCCATTTTCCCATGTCTTCCCCATGGTCTCGCAGGAAAAACCACAGGTCAGCTCGTGAGGTGTACCCTCTCTCCCTAGCTGGGGGACGTGAAGCTCTGACTTGGGGGCCTGTGACTCGTACTGGTGCTACGCTGATCTTCCTCACCTCCTCAATTCTCTCTATCATCTCCCCCCTCATATCCCTCATCCTATCTTCGACCTGTTGGAGGTCCCTGGCCACGGCAGAGACATTAGCCTGCATTGGGCCATTCATCATGCTCTCGAAATTTCTGAGTTTGTTGGCAACAGAACACACTGTCTCTGGACTGTTATCGGCATTAATCATTGCTATGTAGGTGGTATATTGAGATGGACCCAAGGTTGCCAGATTCCATAACATCTGTCCTGTGCACTTGACCTTGTCAGGGTCATTGTCATGCTGTCCATCCCTCCCAAAGAGTACCTCTAATACTGCTGTCTCTCTCAGCTGCTGGATCCCTTCCTCAAGGGTCTGCCAGTGCATCCTACAGTGGTGCTCCTGCATTCTCTCTCTGTGTACAAACTTCTCTCTCACACTCATTAAAAGCCGGTCCCAGAGGGAAAGGAGGCCTTGCTCCCTTACGAATATCTGGTCCACACCTGAATCCTGGGCCAAGGATCCCAAATTCCTGGCCTCAGTTCCATCCAGTTGAACACCTGTTCCCGTAAGGTCCCAGACCCGGAGTAACCAAGTTGTAAAAGGCTCACAGCCCCGCCGAGCAATGTCTTTACGCAGGTTACGGAGACTATCATATGAGAGGGACTCGGTGACTATCTCAACCTCTGGCTCCCTTGCTGGTTGTGAGGACCCTCCCTGCTGATCCCCATTATCTAAGTGCCTCGTTTTAATCTTAGATTTCCTAGTTTCCACAGGAGCAACTGCTGCTGGCTGTGACTGCTCCTGTGATCCAGCTGGAACCTGGACAGATACAACATCTATGGGTTCCACTGCAGCACCATCTGACTCTCCCTCTTTAGGGCAGAGGGAGGGTTTCTCACCAGCTGGAGAAAAATACTCCTTCATCATCTGGCTATGCTCTTTCAGCATTTGGCCTATATCCTTCACTAGAGCCCCCATCCACTCTGGATGGCTCATTTCTGCAGTGGGCTGTGGGGCATCATCCCTATTCCCTGGGGCAGGTATCAGAGTTGTCGTCCAAGCCAATATTCCCTTGTTTCTAAATGCTAAGTAAAACAGGCCAATTAGCAACACCAGCCACTGTATAATAACAGTGGCAATTAAAACAGATCTGAAATCCTTGAGAACCAGCGGGGTAGCCTCAAAAAACTGGGTGATGGTTTGGGAAAAAATTTCCCTTGCACTCGTTATCTCACAGTAAGTACCATTACTGAAATAGCCCCAGAAACACGCAGTTAGAGTACGATAGCTCCGGATCCATGCAACCGCTTCCCAGAAAAAATTAAAAACCCATGAATTCCTGACATAATCAATCCACCAAACCAATTGGACAATAGCCACAGCAACCTTGGTGAGGGGGCCCAAATTCAAAAGAGGGCTTACAAATGGGAGGAAGATGGCTGTGACCACATGGAACACAAACCAGATTAAACCAGACAACATATTGCCGGTTAAGAGAGCTGTTATTCCTGTCTTAACTCTCAACTCAGTGCCCTCTGCCCCATGTTGGGCGCCAAAATCTGTCCTAGTTTGAAAGTACAGGTGTCTGCCAGTAAGGGCAGAAGTTTCCCTCTGGAAAAGAGACTTTGGTTCCACTCCCCTCCCCCAAGTATTATGATTGTTTGAATCAAGGACTCTGAGGCAGAGATAAGGGGGGTGGGAACAACAGCTCTTTTACTAATATATCTAACTATACAAACAGAAAACAATAACAGTTAAAATTGCTAACAGAACAAAATAGGTAACTCGGTGTCAGTCCCTTTAGATGCAAACACGCTGTCTCTGTGCTTAGTCCAGAGCCCGATCTGCCAAAAGGCAAGCGGGAAACGGAGGAAGGAAGGAGGGGGGAGGGGCAGCAGCGGCCACGCCGGTCCCAGGCGGGAACGGGCTGCAGCGGCGGCTCCTCGCTCACCGTGTGTGTCCGGGGGATCAGCTGTGTCCGCAGAGGCAGGAGGCTGGAACGGGGCAGATGCAGGGCAGGTGATCGCAGAGGGTCTGGCTCTCCTGTGCTCCGGCCGCGTGGCTGAACGATCCGGCACGTCCTCCTCCCGGCTCGCTGGAAACCGGAGTGCCCTCCCGGAATCCTCAGAGGCCCCTCCGGGGGCCGTCCCCACCCACCCCCTTTTGTCTGGACCCATCAGGGACCCTGGGTGTAACCCGGCCAGCTCCATTGGCATGATAATGGGAAAAATTCTTTCAATTGACACAGTAACAGAAAAACACTGAACCCCCAACACCTTAACAGTTCTACCAGGAATAAACCAGTAATTTTCACAGAATCTCAGATTAGTCTGAGTTGTGAGGGACCCAGAAGGATCATGTTGTGTCCCTGTGAAATAACATTTAATTTACATTGAAAGTGCTTTGTAGTTCAAACATCAAAATTATATTTGAAGGTAGAATATTGATATGTCTACATTGTGTATGGTTTCAATCAGAATAACAGAATATGTCATCTACATTGTAAGGATATTTTAGAATCGTGAATTCATATGCTGCACCAAAATTAGGTCTAGCTTTGACTATTAGGAGTGTAATGGCCTGACTTCTTAATTTTTTAATCTTTAAAAAATATACTGCAATTAGAATATGTCCAAATAATGCTGAAAAGCAGGTTATGCTTTGAGGTACATGAACATAAACATACAAAACCATCTAAGATTAATCACTACACTTCTGTTGCATTTCTTCAGATTTAAAGTTTCCCTGTTACCATGCTATTATTCAACCCTAGCAAATTAAAATAAAATTAAATTTAGTTAATTCAAATACTCTTTACTTCGAATATTCCTTATTGGGTGGCTGTGATTTATTGACTCCTTTGCAAAAGTCAGAAGCCCACATTAGTTCCTTGAAGACACGAAGAGCTCATCAGTTGCTGTGAGTTGTTCTATCCTGCCAGCAGCTTGAGCTTCTTCCTGACTTTCCTGAATGGCAGCTCCTAGCCCCATGCTGGCAGGAGTGAGAGAGAGTGTTGCATGTTTCAAGAAGTGTGTTGCATATTTCTTTTAAGCCTATTTATGCTAATGCACAGGTTATGGTTTCTTTCCTTCCCCCAGCACACATTTGCACATGCACATTCCCCACAGTCTTCTCACTTTCCTCCAACACTTATTGAAGAAACAGGCTCACAGTGCTGTGGAGGATTGAGTGAAACATCAAAAGTCTGATTTTAAGAAACCTGCTTTAACCTCATGTTCATTGGTGTGTTTCTGTAATTGAAAAAAACAGAATCAAACCCTACCAATGTTTTGAGTTATTTCTTTAAAAGGGCCAGGACTTTGCCATCATTTATGCTTGTTGGAATTTAAGGGGCAATTGGCATAACCTACTTAAACATTCTTACAATGAGCATTGTGCTTATGGGATAGTTAGCAGCTACATAAGATGAATAGTTAGAAAGAAATACTCTTGCTGACCTAACTTCCCAATAGATCAGATCATTGTCTGGCTTTGGCATGTGCTGGGTAGATTCAGAAGAAGGTAGTTTGCTTCCAGAAAAGCAGTTAACTTTTGGGTTTGTAACTGTACTTCACAGTGAAGAACTTATTATAATACAGATATTCTTTTCTTTTTAATTGCATTGATGAGGAATAAAGATTTGCAAAGATGAAGATTAAAATTAATCCTTGTTAATGATCAGTCTGGACCCAGCTAGGCATCGAGTGTACAAGACCTAAAGATATATTATTTCAGGAATATTATTCCATGTTTTTAATTACCAAGAATTTGGAAGTTTGTGGTGCATTGTCTGTTTAAGTAGAAGCTAAAACATTTATCATGACACAACAGATTTGATAAAAACAGCAGTAACCAACAAATGATTGCACCTTCAGTGGTTCTCCAACAGGCCATGATGTTTAAATGCTGATTTAACATAAGCATCCCTTTTGCACATGGACATTTATTTTAGCTTCTTATATGAACAATGCTTTCAGTCCAATCATGTGCAAATGACAAGGCGTAACCACTATTATTATCACATATTTCTGAGGAAATGTTTTTATAATGTTTCTATGTGGACTGATGTATGTACTTATACACTCATGGATACAAAACCAGAAGCTGCTTCTGCAGCTAAGAGAGGTTGTGGCTGGTATAGACCCATTCTTATTGCCTGATGTGAAGGAAAAATCTGAATGTAATGTATCTGAGCTAGAAATTTTTAGATGTGCTGTATTTTAGCACCAAAACTCTCAGCAGTATATCTACACTTATAAAATGCTGTGAAAAAATGGTGTCAATTCCCAGTAAATGCTGTGAATGTCACTCAGGTATAGTTAGGAATTTGTGCTCAAATCTTGTCTTAATAACATTTTTATGTTTGAAATTCCTCCTCTTATGGCATTAAAGGTCATTCCTTAGGACACGCTCTTGACTGAAATTTTATTATATTCAAAGATTTCACACCTTCAAAAATACAAGACATGCCCATTGGTTCCACTTTATTGTGACAGTGGAAATCATCTAATGAGAAGTTTAGTATTGTGCCCTACATATGCCTTCTCTCATTTGTATCGCTTGTGTGTTCAGCTGATACTCTCTCAATGTCTGCACATAAATATTTCTCTTTTCTTTTGCTTGAATTAAGATGCTTCACTTTGTTAACTTTGTGTAGGCTTAATATACTCTGTGTGACAATAAAGCATTTATGAATAGTGACATCTAACTGAGGTGTTCACTGTATCTTGTCCATAAATCATATCTCCAGGTTTCCTACCAAAGTGACCCTGAGTTATAACCTTTTTAACCTACTGCCATTGCTATGCCAGACAAATACCATTTTGGTATTTGACATAGGAAATGCCATCATGACTGCCAATGCTGTCATGGGTGCAACTATTTTTTTTGTGTAAGAAAAGTTAATCCTCTGGAAAAATTGAGCAGTTTAAAGGAAAATAAGGAGAAAATATACAAATGTTTTAATTTTTTTTTTTTTCATTAAATGTCTTGCAGATACAGCTTTTGCTATGAATCTATTGTCTTCATTTATCAAAGTAATACTTTTCCATCACATATATATATAGTAGTATACTCCAGGGAGGACAAAGGTAAGAAAAATATAGGCATGTTTCCAAATTATCTGTGTCAGAGTCTTGTTTGCATCAATAACCCCTACAATGACCTCCACACACTGAGGGTGTGACTGCCTAAGCTTAAGGTCACCTCTGATACAGTGAAGCTTGTTGATTTAGGATGAGACTTCTTTCAGAAGAGTGGAGTTGATAGACAGAGCTGCGTGATAAGCCTTCCCTAGGGCTGAGCACTGCTTTGAGCCTTGCCTGGTGTCTGTGCCTCAGCCATCACCACTGTCTGGTTGTGCATCAGACACCCTCAGCCAGACCTTGGACCTACCTGGTGGCTGCAGTCTGCTCTGCCCCACTTGCTGTGTTGAGGCGCTGATTTGAGACTGTGCTCACATTTCCAGTGCAGTGCTCAAAGAAGAAATTATGCCTGAAAATTCTTAGTCTGGCTGAAAAAAAAACAACTTTAAAAAATTGCTGTTTAGAGAGAAGAATTTCTATATACTCAAAACCATGTCAAAAGTACAGAAGTTGTTGCAGACACATGTAATTGATGAAAAAATAATTCTTTGTTCTCTCTGGCATCGATTGAACTGTTTTCTAACATGAGACAACAACAGAACATCCATATTTGAAACAATTAATGCCTCAGTTTTTCCTCAGAATCTGATTTGTCTTCTTATCTGTTCTGTGTTCCAATCTGTGATATGTGTTGATTATATATCACTTAAAAAATCATGTCTGTCAAAACAAGCTGCCTTAGCCTAAAAATATAAAATAGTAGATCTTCTCTGATGAAGTCCTTTTTGATGGAGATGGCAAAACAAACACTCACACTTAACTGCCCATCTGGCTCATCAGAGTCTGTTATTTTATCTCTAAAATTAAATTCTTTAACAGAGGTAGCATTTTACCCTAGTGGCCAATGCAAATTTGATAGAGAAATCCAGTGGAGAAAGAAAGTGCAGAGAGTGAATAGGAATGCTTAAGGAGAGGGAACAGAAATGTGTATGCTACAAATAATGAGCTGGAAACAATGTGGGTGTGTTCAGGAACTACATTCAATAAATATAATTGTTTTATAGTGCTATAATCATCCTCTCTTGAAAGCTCTACAAACTGTTGATGGGTTGTGACTATGCAAGTGTACAGGAAAGAAATGCTGAAATTTAAAAGAACAGATTTTTAGTCTATGAGAAAATACTCTTTAAAAAAGGCTAAACGTCAAAACAGAAAATCTTAGGCATAGCATATATAGCCTGCAGGCTATTCCTGGGTGCCCTTCTCAAGAAATGAATCATTTGCATACTAGGGAGAAGAATATCTTGAAATAAAATTGTGATACTAAAGCTTCCATGACTTAGGGAAAGATAGCAAATGTATTGTGAGACAGAAAACCCCCGACCACTTGAGAAGTATTATTTTCTTGAAGAAACTGGATGGCAAATTATACAAACTGACTTAGAATTCTTAAATATTAAAATAAATAGTAAAAATAAATTGAAAAGAATAATCTGAGTTTCAAGATTAATCAGAAATGTTATGTGTTGATTAATTCTAGAATTATATATGCTGTTATAAAATTAATTGATCTGATTTTCTTCTGTTCAACCTTTCTGTTTCAATGTACTTTTTTTTTTTTTCCCCTTAAAAAATACTAGAAATATCCACACATTATAGAATACTTATTAGAAGTTAATAATAATTTTTATTGAAGTTTAGATTTTCACAGGGAAACATTTAAAGTCATTTGAAGTGACTACACAAAAGTGTTGCTATCATCTTTTAAGTCAAAACTACAGTGTATCTTCACTACCTGTATGAGATACTGCTCATGTTTTGTACTTTATTTGTATTGTGAAGAATTGACATTATGAAGACTATTCTATGATAGGTAAATTGATAAGATTGATATTAATTTGTAGTTGAAAAGAAATGAAAGAGCTAGTTAAATCAGAGTATGAACATTGAAAAATTTATCATAGGCTGCAGTTGTATTTTTACACTTGAATTTTATTTGCAAAAGAAATGAAGGCACCCTGATTAAATTCACAAGTTTCTGCTGTGTTCCTTCTGTCTTTAGTAGAAATCAATTAAGCACAGAAGCTGAATACACTTTCACAGAGAGAAACATGGTGAGAAAATGCTGAAGGGAAAGGTTCTTCAGTAGTGAACTCCCTTTGCCATGAGACACTTTTATTAGACATATATTAGATTTAATGCTTTTAAAAACTGCTTATATTGCAAAGCATTCATAAAATCTTCATCTTTTTCACTACAAACAGCAATACCAGAGAAGAAAATGCTTTCTGTGAAACAAGAAAAACTGTAACATTTATGGAATGTTTTGTTGAAGAATGTTAAGTGGAAGAATATTTTACTATGATTCACAAAACTAAAAGGTCTTGATATCTCCCAAAGTTCAAAATCTACATATTTGATACCTGCAACGGAAAGCAGTACCTATTTTTAGTCAGGATAGAGTAATACAACTCTTAAGTGTAGAGTAACATAGCCCAAGGAAGTAATTTATCTTTGTCAGATATCTACATCAGGATTAAATGAATTGCAGTCCTGAAGTACCTGTTTCTCTTTATTGCCAATAAATGGACTTTAGACCACTAACTAGAACAGAGCACATGAAAAGCCCATTTCTCTCTGTTGATTTTAAAGTGAGCCTACATGACTGTTTTCTTCAATAATTTCAAATTTAAATTATTGAAAACAAGGAATTAATAAGTGAAGCTGAATCAGTATTCATTCCAGTAGACTGGAGTTAAAAAATCCTTTGGGAAAGAATCCTAAGAGTAATTCCTGGAATACACCTAGTCAGTTATGCAAATCAGTGTAAAATGAAAACTTCTCTGGGATTTCCTTCTTTTGCTTTCTTGAAGCCTGAAATGACCTGTTTTACTTAATTGCTGTCTTAGCCACAAAGAATTCTTCAAGACTGATTAGTAGAATTTCAGCTATGTAATTATTCTCCTTGCTAAAATCTGTTCTCGGTAAGAAGATATGAAAAAACTTAAACCAACATTTATTAGGTTTTTTAGGTATGTGTTTAACAAAGAAAGAGTCAAAGAGAAACAATGAGAGTCAAAGAACAAGAGAAGGCCTAAACATTCTTTCTTTGTGGAAACTCCCATAAGTTGTGTAGACACTTTCTGAATTGTTTGCACAGAGTAGGCAGAACAGGAACCTCTTATTAATGCCTTAGGGTGCTAAAGTAATGTAAGAAGAACAATGAAGTACACACTGCATCTTTTCCTTTTGTTTTTCTCACTGATTTCATCTGTCCTTTTCCTTCTCATTTTCAATTTGAAGGTATAAGTCTGCTATTAAATGACACATTCTGATCTGCAACATAGTAGCCCAGAGGGACTTAATCTCTCAAGCTCGTGGGTGATATAAACAACATGTTGCAGCTCATATATTTTTCCAATTCAGAAGTGCTGGAACACCTAGCTCTCAGCTGACTTGCAACATGATGTATGAGAGTGGATATTTTCACACAGCTCATATGCCTTCTTTCATCACATTTCATATGGGGATGAAAAAATTCCATCTATGTCTTTCTTTAGGATATGTCCACAATTTATTCTACAACAATTCCTTTCAATCTGTTAATAATGTGTTTCATACATGCAGTCTTCAGCAAACTGGATACACAGTATATATTTTTATTGGCTATTTCCACATGGCAAATTTAAATAATTTCAAGCACTGCTTAGCCCATAAATGGCCATGTCTGATAACATCAAAATTTACAAGAAAATTAAACTCTTTAACTGAAAGAAACTGAATCAGCTCTGCTATATTTTGACACTGCACTTGGTCTTGTTCAATTGAATCGAATTGAATTGAAATGATCCCATAATTTTACTACCTCCTGTCCACTCTTTTACCCCTCCCTGTAAAACCATAGCTCACAGGAAACAGGTACTCTGTACATGTTAACACACGTCCCCCTACTCCCACTTTTGTTTTTAATTTCATTGTACCTTGAAAAATCATTGAAAATGCACAGCATTTGTCATAATAATTTTTGTTTTTATGAAGTGAATTACATGGTCAACAAATTTAAAAAATACCTGTTTTAACATAGGATAAAAAGTTCAGCAAATAAATTATTAAAAGTGAGTCTGAGTCCAGTACTAACTCCCTATCTATACTCTTCTACCTGTGGGGAGTGGGTATGTAATGGGAAAAACCTTGATTACCACAGTCATCCTTCTGAGTTGATTTATAACATCTGTGTTAATACTCAGTTGAAGAACAGCAATTTATTGGTGGAATGTACCAAAGAGGTAGAGCAATCCATTTCTACTCCCTGAGAACGACAAGGAAAGAAAGTAAAGTAGACTTAAAGATGTGCCTGTTTACTGTATCTCCTGGGAAAAACACTACTCTGATGCAAATTCTTGCTCAAGGTTTTACATAACCTAGAAATTTAACCAGAAAACCTTACTGAACAATTTTTAATAAAAAAGCATGGAGGTTCCCAAGTGCTGCTTAATTCTTTTAGTACAATATATTTATTCTCTGCTAAAATTCACAAAAAAAGAAATAAAATCATAGGGTCACAGAACATAGTGAGTTTGAAGGGACCCACAAGGATCATTGAATCCAACACCTGTCTCTGCACAGCACCATCCCCAAGGGTCACACCACAAGCCTGAAAGTACTATCACAGACCTGATATCCAGCCTAAACCTTACCCAACTCAGCTTTGTGCTGTTTCCTCCAGTCCTGTCTCTAGTTACAAGAGTAAAGAGATTGGTACCTGCCCCTCCACTTCCCCTTGAAAGAATGTTGAATCATACTGTCACAAGTGAAACAATCTGATCTACATATTTCCTGGGGTTATTTTAGCTTGTTTTAGAAATAGTCAAGTGTTCAATTTCAGTTGAAAGGCAATGCTGTTAAATAAGAAAATATAGGTATGTTAAATAAAAATGATAATATTTTTAGATTTTGTGATTTGCTGGTGAATTTTTGCTCATCACTGTTCATCTCTTGTCAGTAAGAACAATACAGACATATAAAGACAATGTCAGACATTGCATTTTAAAGCACTATCTAAAATAATCTGTGCAGAGATTGCTTCATTCCTTTAAACTATTATGTTACGCTCTCTAAGAGATGAGTTCTCACTTCCTTATGTATAGTAAATCCTTGTTTCTGCTGTGCTTTTTTTTTTTTTTGTTTTTTGTTTTTTTTTTTTTTTTTTTTTCTTTTTCTGTAGAAGAGAACTCTTAAGGTCATAAAATCACAGAATATTCTCATCAGGAAGGAGCCTACAAGGATCACTGATGTCCAGCTCTGTACATGACCACCCCTATGACCACATTGTGCATGGCACTAGCACTCTTTGAACTGTCTCAGGCTGGAGCTGTGACCACTGCCCTGGAGAGCCCATTCCAGTGCCCAGCCACCCTCTGAGTGTAGAATTTTTTTCCTTACATCCAACTTAAACCTCCACTGACACTGTTTCATGCTGTTCTCTTCAGTTCTGTCATCAATCACTGGAGCAGAGACCATCTGTGATGCTGTCCCTGATGCCCCCAGGACAGGAATGCCCCTCCTGGCTCCAGGACACTGCTGGCTCAGGTTCAGGTTTCCATCAGCCAGGAACATGAGGTCTCAGTTTGCAGGGATGCTCTTCAGCCTCTCATTCCTCAGCCTGTCCATACATTCAGGATTTCCCCATCCCAGGTGCAGAATCTGGCTCCTGTTTTTATTAATCTTCATACAGTTGGTGATTGCCCAGTGCTCTTGTTTGTTTAAGTCTTTCTGCAAGGCCTTTCTGAAGATAAGAGAAAATCCTTCTAATCAGTCACAATATCAAGATGATTTTATTTAAGGGAAAGCTAGTAAAATGATGAAAGTGGATATTAAATTTCATTTCCTTTGCAAGGAATGGACAAAAATATGCTGAAAATACTTAAGGAAAATTCTTTTATTTTGATGATGTTCCTTGGGTGTGTCCTAAACTAAGTTACTACAAAGTGTCACAGTATAGTCTGACCTCAGAAAGGTTAATCCTTGAAGTCTAGGAAGAACACTTACATAAACTGCAAAGCGTTTTCATGATGATCATGCATCATGCAAGTTAAAACCTTGGCCAATCAATGAGTATTCACTGATCTTATTCATGGAATCATTAAGGTTGGGAAAGATCTCCAAGATTACCTATTCCAATCTTTGTCTGAACAACAGCTTTTCAATAAAACGAGATTACTATGTATCCAAGCAAATTTTTTTTGTAAACTGAAGTGATGAGCTTTTTTTTCAATTGAGACTGAAATAGCATAAAATATGTTTCCCTGTGCAGGATGCATAGCAAAAAAACAACCTTGCTACACCAAAGCAGACATGAACATAATTTTTCATCCCAAGATACCACAAGTATCTGTGAAAATCTTAATTTTCAATCTAAAATTTCAAATTTAAACTGATAATCATGCAAAGAAACTGCCCAAGATTTTCTGTACTTTAATTTTTCTATTTCACTGTTGTCTTTTTGTAGCAGGTGTGTGAGTAGTTAGGAATATATGAGCATTTATGTATATGTATGTATATGTTTTCTCAGGGGAGAGCATTCCAATAGCCAATAGCAGAACTTTCTCAGGAAAGTATTTCTTAGCTACCATTTGAAAGATACTTAGTGTCACCCAATGACCTGCATGTAAACAGTCTTTGAAGTTCCACTGACAGTAATCCGTAAGAAATTCAGTTTATATGGCCCACTGGCATAATCTTTACTTTAGAAGTAACATTGAAATGTAGAAAGGACCATGCTTTTGATTGCTATAAAAAGAGATGAAACTTTTCAAAAGAAATAATAGTTCTCTGACACAAAAGTTTTCTGTCATCTGATAAAATTGTTCAGAAGAAACTTAAAAATATATAATCTGAGACAAAATAAACACTTTAATATGAGAGAACTGTCACTAATATATATCTTAAAATTACCTAATGCTTTCCATGAAAAATCCTGTTTCTTACACTTTCCAATTTTTCTAAGCTTTAATCACTTGATGTGAAAATTTCTTTGCTTCCTGCCTGTGTCAGGCTCAGCTATTTGGGAAAAATAAACCAGGAAAACTAGCTAGCTCTAGTTCCAGGCTAGAGACAGATAGTCTTATCAAATGTAAAATGTTCTTATTTTTTAAAAATACCCTGTGGATGGTGAGGAGTTGGTAGGGGAAGAGGGGAAAGCAAAACTATGCTGAATACCAGAGACATTTGAAAACTTGACCTGATAACAATGCAGCACTTGTGTCATCCAACAAACTGACGAAAATCTTATTTTTAACAGGGAAACATGGAAATTTATTTCATTCAGAATATATGTAGGAAATTCCTAGTTAATCTATCCCAATTCTGTCTTTTGATAGAGGAATTCCTGATTTCACCTATTGGTTAGGTTTATGTGCAAAACATAATTTTTATATACAATGGACATCTGGTGAAAATGGAAATGACACATGAAGCATTAAGGACAGGACAGAAAAAATGCCATCTTGATATACTGTCTGGTAATTTTCATTGTTTAGACTTTTTAAAATTTCTGGAATCACTATGGTTTTTTATGCAGTGAATAATTCTCTGAGCAAGCACTTGCAAAGGAAGAAAATACTTGTGATCGAATCAGTTTATATCTTATGCCAGACCAACTCTTATTGATCCCTCTCTTTAGGAGAAATCCTATTCTTAATGATCCCTTCAAGCTCCTTAATAAACAAGAGAAAACTTATCTTGTAGTCTTTCAACTATGAGTTTTTAATGGTGATTTAATGAGCGACTTTTTACTGTTTTTTTTTATCACAAGTTTAACACACCTCTAAAGTAAACAAGATGTCTAAAAATGTGCAGTGTATTGCTTTATTTAGCATCATTAAATTGGCAAATATTTTTGGTGATATTGATCTTAAAGCTCACAGAGAAAATCAGTGTCTTCTGGCACTAGCAATAAGTGTTACTGTCTCAGTAGTTATCTTGTGGAAATTCACTGACATTAATGTCTGTGGCTAATGCAACTTCTTTTACAGACCTTATGGAAAGTTAAGAAAGCTTTAGAAACCAATGTGAGTTTGAGTTACAGTAAAAAAGAGGCAAACAAAACATTTATGTCCATAAAATCTGAATTTTGATTGAAGTTTGCAAGGTTTCAGAGTTATCAGATATTTAGGAAGATGCTATTATTTTGTCTCCTCAATATTGTAGATGAAAGATCTTTTACCAGGGTAAAAGTACATTCACAATACTGCCAATTCACAGTCACAGGTGCTCTTGTTTCTCAAAGGTAAAATGTCTTCATTTATTCTTGCTACAGAAGGAATTGTAGTAACTCCCGTGGTGGGGAAAATACAGTGTAGTTTGTTTACTTTCTTAAAAATTTGCTGTGGAAAACCAGATTTATAAAGACCCATTTCTTGCAATTTCAATGTCAGTTTTCTTCATGCAGAGGAGTCTCTACAAGGTCCAAATTTAAGACTGAGATATCTTCTTATTAAATGCACATGTATTATTGTATGTAAAGGTTGAAACACCTTATTTTCTACCATATAAGAATTCTCAGGGTGTAATATACATTTAAATCTGGACTGGAAACAAGATGTATACTGTGTGAGCAGATACTAACATAACCACTAAAAACTTAACTGTGATGGAAGATGTCTATACCCTACTGTGAAGAAATAAATTAACAAATAAGCAAGATCCACCAATATATGAACACCATAGCAACTTGCACATATATATATAATCTTTTACAGGCAATAATCCATTCATGACTATTGCAGATGATTTTATTTACCCTTAAACTGATTGTCCAAAAACCTGAAAAGAAGAAAATGTGATCATACTAATGATCAGTTAAAGCCTGTGTTTCTCAAAGAATGGTCTGGGACCAAACAAGAGCAAGCATATAGATAGCTCCCCATGTCAGTATGACTGCACAAGGAAGTATTGGAGGATGGGAAAAGAGCAAAAACCCAAGACAATATGTCTTGAAGCTCTGCAACAATAGATTATATTGTATGTATTTTTAATTGATTATTCAATTTTATCTGAGAAGAAAGGTGTTTCCAAACAGTCTATGCCAATAAATGCAAAACATATACTAAATTAAAGATATTTCACAAAAGCTCATGAAGCAAAACACAGTTATTTTACAGTTGTAAAACAAATGGGAATTTCAAGCAATAAAAATAAAACAAAAGAAACCAACAAACCCCAAAACCATCCAACCAAAGAGAACTATGAGAAATGAGATCTGAGTCCTTAGGCATAAAATAATTAATTCTATTCACTAAGCAGTAAAATTAATAATAAAATAATAGGTATCTTAGCCTGAAAATGAGAGAATTAAGTCAATATCTGTACATACAAAACTATACATACATATGCAATGCAAATAAATACATTCATATACACATACTTCCATGGATACCTGTACATACATGTGCATGTGCAATTTTTATTACACATGTCCATATACATTTTTAAATAACTTGTATGTACATATATGGGTATGTATGTACCTAGGTTCCAGCTACCACTAGGAACATATATATAAGTAGATATGTATATGTACAAATACTTTCCCCCTTTTCTTTCCCTTGATGAGAAAGTGTTTAGTAAGTTTTAGACCATACGATCATAGAATGGTTTGGGTTGGAAGAGACCTTAAAGATCATCTTTCTCAAAGTCCCATCCAGCCTAGTCTTGAACACCTTCAAGGATGGGCAGCTCACAAACCTAGTGGTCAGCCTACTCCAGTTCCTCACCACTGTCACAGTAAAGAATTTCTTCCTAATTTCTAATCTAAAGCTTCTCTCCTTCAGCCTAATACCACTCCACTTTTCCATTTGAGTACCTGCCCTTGTGAAAAGTCCCTCTCCAACCTTCTTACAAACCCTCATTAGGTACTGGAAGGTTGTTATAAGGTCTTCCCAAAGCCTTCTCCTCTCCATGCTGAAGAGCCTCAGCTGTCTTAACGTGTCTTCACAGAAGAGGTGATCCAGCCCTGTGATCTTAGTGGCTCTCCTATGGACTCCTACAAGTCAATATCTTTCTTATGTTGAGGGCTTCAGAGCTTAACTCCAGGTGGGAGTTTAAGAACAGTGGAGTAGAGGAATAGAATCACCTTCCCCGACCTGCGGGCCATTTCCCCTTCATGCAGCTCAGGATGCAATGAGCTCACACTGCTGAGTGCTGTGGAGCTTCTTGTTCATGAACATGGCCAAGTCCTTCTTCCGAGGAGAGCTCTTGATCCATTCTCCACCCAGCCTGTATTTGTGCTAGGGTTTGCCCTAATCCAGGTGCAGGACTTTGCATTTGATCTTGATGAGTTTCACACAAGCCCATCTCTCTGTCAAGTCTGTCAAGATCCCTCTGGATGACATCTCTGCCCTCCAGCATTCTGACTGTGCTAAACAGGTTGGTGTCACCAGCAAACTTGCATAGAGCACCCTCAGTGCCATTGTTCATGTTGACAGCAAAGATGCTAAAAGGTGCTGGCCCCTATACTGATGAAGAACACCACTTGTCACTGCTCACCTGTTGGATATTGACTTGTTGACCATAACTCTTGAATGTGGTGATCCAGGCAATGTTTTATCCACTGATGGCTGGTCTACCTATTAAATGTATGTGCCTCCAGTTAAGAAACAAGGATGTTGTGTAAGATGGCATCAAATACTTTGCATGATTGCAGATATTTCTTTTTGCAAGTTATTCACAATGGAAGTCACAATTCTCTTCCTCATCTATATCACTAAGCTATACCTGGTCTTTTTGACATAAATCTTTCCATCTTTACATTAAGACTGTGATGGTTTTGAAATCAAAACCAGTGATACACTCCAAGTCAGAAGTACAATTTAATAGGAAAAAAGAGAAAAAATAAAACACATGTACTAGTACAAAAGAAAAACCACTTACAGAGTCAGAATACAACCTGACACCTCGCTGCTTAGGGTGGAGGTAGCAGTCCAGATGAAGTGGTCTTCTTGAAGCAGTGATCTCGTAGCAGTGATCCTGGTTGCTCTTGTCCTCTGGAAACCAAATGCTAAGGGCTGCATTGGTGCTCCAAATCTCATTTTTTATCTAGGTAGGAAAGGCTTGGTTCCTCCCCCTGGGTGGAGCATCTCCCAGTGGGATGATGTAATTTTATCAGTCATGCAGTGGGACTCAATGGCCCATTAACAGATGATGTCTTCCTGGAGGGAGGATGGGTCGTGGGAAAGATAAAGAATGTTGCCCCATCTGGTTTTAACAGCTGGCCCATTAGCAGAGGATATCTCCCACGAAGATAAAAATCACTGCCCAACCTGGTTTCAGCAGATAGTGATAGAATACATCCCTTTTGAGCATATCTTTACATTTGTAACCTAGGACAATGACCATAAGAAATTATGTTTCTTTCATCATTCAAAAAAATGGGGGATCTATAATTACAGCTGTCTTTCCTGATCTAATTCTTTAGCCTGACCATAACATATATTTCCTTATTCACAGTTTTAGAGCAATTTTTTGTCTCAAATATGTGATTGTTTAGCTCCTTTATCAAAGAGAGATGAAGTATGAGTTAGTCTGAATTTATAGAATTTTAATGAATGCATGATATATTTTTTCTTATTGAGAATGCTAAAATTCAATATACTACTGGACTTGTTACTGATGACAACAATTTATAAAATTACATATATTTAATATTATTCTTCAAGACTTTGGTATCCACCAGGTAGTGAAAAAATGTGAAATATGTGTGTTCTGCCTTTCGTACAAATGCTGCCTCATTTGAGTACCACACTAAATTACAGAAAACCTGCCACTGAAATATACTAGAGTTCACTTCCTCCTGTGAAAAATTAAGGTTTCCCACAATCCAGCAGAGGATTCCAGACAAATTAGAAGGCAAATTTGGCTTTTAGTAGTGTCAAAGCATTTTACTATGATGCAATTTATAAAAAATACTATATGATAGCTTCATTTTAAAATTTTTATGCGTACAGTTCCATTGAAACAGTATAATAGTTAATAGTCTTGGGTTCTAAATCAGGGGAAAATTTTAATTTTAAATGTTTTGCTAATGTAAATTATATTTTCTACAAAATTCTTTTGACTTTGTGCTTGTTTTCTGTTTTCTACAAGGCTAAGAGAGCCTCTTTAGACATCAAAAGTTCTGACAGAGAGGAATTGCTAATGGTAGTTGATGCTTGCAGCTTCACAGAGTAGATAAAACAGACACTTTTCCTTTTATTCAGTCTGAAAAGTCTTTTTCCTCATGTACTTTACAAGTTGACTTATATTAGCAACTTTAAATCCCAGCCATATTGCCAAGATTTTTTAATTACTGGTCATCCTATGCACCAATCAAAGAATAAATTAACCACAGACTCTCACAATATTGAGACTATGTGGAAGCCTATATTTAAATCTCATTCATGTCTGTGGCTGTTGCATTGTTCTTGAAAGAGGACTCTTCTAATCTACTCCAGGTTGACTCTTACTATTGCAAGCAAATTGCAATCAAGCCAATTTTAATTACCTTTGGGGGGAAAAAGCTATGACTAAAGCAACTATGTGAGTCTACTGAGCCCATATTATTAACACTAAGTGACATTAATATTTTCATATGATTAAGCAGGAATAATAATTATATTAATTATAATTTTTATATTTAAAGAAGGAAGAAGTCACCTTATTTAAAAAAAAATCTTAGCCCTTTTTTGTGTTATACTGTGCAGCTTTAAACCCACAGCATTTACATAGACATGGTATGCAAATAATCTAAGTAGAGAATGTGAACAGTTCATGATTTAGGATCCAAGTCCCACATAATTAGTATAACAGTTCAAATCCCTCTAAATTCGAGTCCTGCATATGCATACATTAGCATGAATTAATGTAAAATTATTGTCTGGGCAAGATTACATGTAGGTTAGTGGAAATTTAGATAGTTAAGATTATGTAAAGAGAAAAGTAACACACTGTGAGTTACAAACAGAAAGAAATTATACAGAAACATATGGAAAATAACTAAAGAATCTGACTTATCACCTGTAAGAGTGAAGAGAATTTTAATACAGATCAGTAGAAAGATATTTAAGTCAGTGCAAAAATAATGGTCACATTTCCCTTTATAAAGCTGTAGTATTTCTTATGTTTATAACACATGCTTTGAGACCTTTTCTTCATCCTTTTCTTCCGAGTGCACATAAAGCAAGTTAGATTAAATCCTTAACAATTCATAGGATATGGACAGTGAAAAGTTATCCAGAAAAATAAAATAGTTCTTTGAACACTTATGATGACCTGAGAAATATATTCTCATATTTCCTTGATATAAAAGACAGAAATATTGAAACCTTGAAATTTTAAAGGAACTAAAACTTTCCTGATCTGGGCTAAGGGTTTTACAGGAGCTGTTATCTCACAACTGAAAAAAAAAAGAAAAGTGGTTTAAAAATATTTTTATTTTTTAAAATTTGCTTTAAATTCCATTTTAATTTTCTTTGGTTTTGTTTTGGTGTTTAAAGTTCGGGGGTTTTTTAAATATGCTGACCAATAGGACAAACTTAAATGAGATTGGCACTTTATCAGACAGTAAATGCCAAATGTGTAGTAAGATTCTGAATAAAATTTCAATCAGCATAATAGTAACAATTTATCTTAAGGTGAAATCTGTTCTCGAGTGCTAAACTGTAATAAATGAAGAATTATTCTGAAATAAAAGTATTATAAATCCAAGATATATTAATCGTCAATTTATACTAAATTTAAACAGAATTGCAATAAAAGTTTTTATATTTTAACCATTCACTGAGGAGCCATATCTTGGGGTTGTTAGAGAGAAAGGGCGTGGTAACAGAGACCTCAGAATGCAAGCATAAGCTGAAAACTAAGGTTTTGGAAATTCTAGCAGAGACAGCAGGCCTGTAAGTACAAGGCGCAGATGGTAATTAGTGGTTTATTGAAGGAGAATAACCTTTGAATCAGTGTGAAACCAACTTTAAATGTAAGAAAAAATAATAAAAAAAAAAAAAAACATCTTTAACAAGAAAATTTAAATATAATGTGGAACTGGAAACCATTGAAGAAATGCTCAGTAAGCAGACTGTGTTGGGAAACACTTGAAGTGATCCCAAAAAGAAAAGGAAGAAGACACCGCATGTTTTACATTTCCCCAGTACAGAAATCACATTTCTGAAATGCACTGATCTTGCCTTCTGCATCTCCAGCTTCTTCCTGAAAAAGACTGACAATGACGTTCAAACCCAGAGAAACAGTATAAAGTATAAATGAGATGCTATAATTGGAAAATGTTGACTACAATGCTTGGTATCATTAAACAAATACTTCTCGGGTTGTTAAGACTACAGTTTGGCTCACACTAAGCTCTTGTCTTCTCACTTAAGTTTTTTCCTTTAATCCAGAGAAACTGAACAAATGATGACTCTGTTCTTGTGGATTAGTTGCAAAAATTTAATGACAACAAATTGGGAGAATGTGGGAAAACTAGGCAATAATTTGCAAAGTAAAATGGAATTCTAAGATTTTACCTTCTGAGTGCATTATCCACTTCTCAGAACTATTTTTGACCCAAAACTAACTGTAATAAATCAGATTATCACATCTGCACTGACATTCTGATTACTGAAGTTTCTTTCAAAATATTATGACAAAAACTAAATAATAAACATTTGTATTTTAAATATTAACTTTTTTTCCATGCCTCAGCTAACTAAAAATGGAGGAGACTTTTATGGGAAAAAATAGCTACTTATCTTTTCCCCTTGAAATTACATAACATATTCCAAGCACCTTAAGGGGCAACCTATATAAAGGCAAATTTCTGTTAATGCTGTTCCTGAAAGCTAGTTGCACTGATCATGAATGATCTCCAACTTTTCAGCTAGAGACAATCTTCACTTTACCTCAAGAACACTGATTACTCTTTCAAAAGGACAATGTGCAAAATGCTTAGAAAAAAAATTATCCCTAGTTTAGTCTGTATGTGCCATAGCCTGAACATTTTTCTGCAAATTATCACAAGCACAGGGCAGAGATGCATTCAATGCATTATTAGGAGAGTAAAATAAGTGACACAATATTTGCTTGATGACTGGCTGTGGTTCCTCAAGCTGTGTCTTGTGCTGAGAGGTGTAACAAAAAACAAAATGTTTTCATACATTTAAACTTAGAGACCTGAGTGCTTTTGCACAGCAATATGAGAGTCCTTGTACTTGCAGTGTTCTCTTTGCAGAGGCTGTTTGTCTTAGCAACTGATTATTATAGATGTGATTACTGCCCCTTTCAATGTGTTTAAACTGAGACATAGAACTCATACACAAGCTGTTACTACCTGTCATCATAAAATTTGACTTAAAGTAATAAAAAGGAACCTGGACAAAGTCTTAGTATAATCCAGGAATCATAAACTGTCATCTTTAAATTTCTTTTTCTTTCCCTCCAGGGATATTGTACATCACACATTAAAAGGATCATCCATCTTTTTAGGAAATACTTACGTCACATAGGACGATGGTAAATTTAATGTGCACAGTATACACTCTCAAACCTTAAAATCTTTCAATTAGTGTACTGGAGAATGAAATGCCCCTAAGGATGCTAATGTCTCCATTTTAAATATTTTGTGACAAATGGTCTGTAATATGAAGACCTGAGGACCCTCAGCAATGCTGTATGATTTAGAGATTAGTACACAGACACAGAAAAGTGGCAATTTAAATGGAGACCCTCCCATCAGAATGCAACAGTTGAGCAAGAAGGCAAAGGGATTCCAGGACGACAAATTTAGCACTTGGAAATCCCAGCTAACATGTCATTATTGCTCTATTTTTTTCCCAGGAGACTAGGAGAACTCAAAAGTCTGTACAAGTGGGAAGGTGGTTTCAAAAATTTTTGACTGTGCATTTTTATGTGTAGAGCAAATGCTACATCAAAGGAAATAACAGCAAAATACTATATTGACTTATGTTTTTGATGACTGAATGAGCCATAGGGATATATTTTAAAGATCTGTATCTTTTTAGGTCTTAATTACTAATGTAAGTGAAGTATTGACCAGGAACAAACAAAGGTCTTAAACGTTTTTCTTACATTTATTTACCAAAAACAAGTTGTGGGTTTGAGTCCAGCTTTGAGTGAAGACACATATGTGTTAAAGATATTTCCCTGAAAGTTCAGATTATTACAGCAGAGAAGATAATGATATGAACCACATTTCTGCTTAGAAATAAACTCCAAGTCTGTTTCCTTCTGAGGAAGTTTTCCACTTCAACTTCCAGAACTAATGCATTACTCCTTGGTTCAACTGGAAGGATCCTCATAAATTTTCTTCAATAATATATGAATAACTAAAAGGAAAATATTGCATAAAATGTGCGATTCGTCACATTATATCTTGGAAACAATAATTCTTTATATAGTTATGTAAAGTCAGGCTAATTTCAGATTATAGTTTACCTAGTCTGCGTCTAATTGCAAAAAAAATGTGCAAGGACTGGCTGAATATTCTGGTTGCTCAGGACTGTGATTTGTAGTTTACAAGGAGCAGCTAACTAGTGGACATTTCTCCCACTTCCTCTAACGTAGTCAAATAAATTGGTGGGTTTATGCAATTTCAAATCCAAAGGCGGTGTGAATTAACAACTGGATAGAGAAGAGAGGGACATTTTTTGTCTTTTTTGCATGGCCTTTACAGTCACCCTAAACTAGAAAAAATGTATTCATTTATATTGATACTTATTTTTTTTCATTGTACTCATGCTTCATCCTAAAAACAATTTCAGTAAGTGAAAAAAAAAATTATGGATAGCATTAATTTGTATGGAAGGTATTCTAACTAGCATGGTACATTATTTCATACCATACTGAAATACATAAATATAATATTATGGTATTATATGAATACCATTATGGTATTCAGAATTATTAATGTTAATTTAAGACAGAAAAATTGCAATAGTTCAATCAAATAAATGCATATTCAGCAATGATTCAATTTTTATGATATAAAATACATATCTGCATATTATAGCCTATGCTTATATAAATGGAAACACATATATATTAAGATATATGCTAATATGAATGTTTGTATATACATGCATTTCCCAGGGATAATTTTGAAATTAAAATATTTTGTCTATTTGGCATTAGGTTAAAAAGTTGGAAGTTTATAAATTGCAAATTAGAAGTTTTGAACACCAGAAGATTGAAGATTTTGATTCAAACCAGGAAATACATCCAAAAATTTTTAAATTAATACAGATTTAGTCAGGATTGATGCTAAAAAAAGTCTTTCATCCACCCATAAAATTCCTGATAGATTATGTACTCAATTTTAACATATGATTTTAAATTCAGCAACAAAATATCCATAGTTCATAGCTTTATTAAAATGCAATATGTATGTTAACTGTTATTTTATTATTTCTAGTGAGAGTGACTGATATCTTACTTTTAATTTATAATTAAATTTATAATTTTTTTTAATCCCACACATAAAATAGCAGTGTAACTCACCAATGCCTTAACCCTTTAATCTTGTGAGTTATAGGAACTTGCTGTCTATGAGTTTGATTGAAAATCTGTAATTATGTCTTACAAATCCTCCCTGAAAAATAATAAATAATTAGACAGAGCTCAGAAAGTTGCAGTTAGATTCAAGAACACCAAATTGTTTTCTAATCTATAGGAGACTACATCTTCGTTCAGAAATGTTCAGACTATCAAAGGTTAAAGGAAAGAACTAACATTGTGATAATAATATCGATACTTATTTTGTTTGGTTAGTTAGTTTTGTTATCTGGCATCAGCATGTTCATCATCTGTTTACTGAGTAAACATTTGGAGAAGTAACTGCGCAGCCAGTCGAAGCAATTATGAATAATTAGTAGTTATCTAAAGATGTCAACAGCTACAAAACAGCTAGATATCCTAGTGACACACTTCAGTGATCTATACCATTCCCAAATGTTCCTTGCCAAGAAAACAGATGCAAACGGGTGGTTTAGAAAACTCAGAGAGTTCCCTATTGTATAGGTAGTCACCTTTCACATAGTCTTAATGAAAGCAAGGTCTGTCTGATTTCAGCTTTATTTCCATGGCTTTTGCTGGCATGGAGAGTGAAAGCCAGTGGTAATGGCCTCTGTAATCTGAGACATACTATCATTCGTTTTTTTGTTTGCTGCATTTATTTTGTGTCAACACTTTTTTTTTTTTTTTTTTTTTTTTGTCATTTCTGACACAGGCATCTCTGCTTATTCTATCTTACTTTCACAGGCTGATAGTGCATCTAGTGACAGTGTAAGACTGAGACTTTTGCTGTTTCATACTAGACATGACTCCAAACAGCACAAAGAAAATAAAGTTTAAATAATTGAATGTCTGTTGGTTTTAACCCCAGATATATACCATTCAGGAACTCTCACACCGTGATACCAGTTGTAATTTCCTTGGCCATTATATGTATCCTTCTTCATCTAAAATTTTATTAAGTTGTTTTATCCTGATTGAATTGAGAAAAAGAACAAAACAAAACAAACAAACAAACAAACAAACAAACCAAATTGAAAAGCCAAAAAAGCAATAAACCAGCAGACAAAAAACCCAGCCACAATCCACTCACCCCAAACCCAAACCCAATATCCAAACTTCAAGGGCTTGACTACTGTAATGGTCCCAAATCATCAGAACTCCAAAAGTTGTGTGGATTTGTATGTGGCAAAACTCAATTCATTTGTAGAACTTACACAAAACTAATACAGCCAGTGAAAGCTGATTTGCCCAGCAAGGCTTTGGTAGTGCCAGGGGCTGCTGGGGTGGCTTTTCAGAGAAACTGCTGGAAGCTTCCCATATGTCAAATTTGGTCGTGTCATTAATACTACAAAAGTCAATAGGTGAAAACTGAGAGGCAGAAAATTTAGTATTAATAACAAAGCCACTTTTTTCTTTTTTTTTTTTTTTTTTTTTTTTTTTTTTTTTTTTTTTTTTTTTTTTTAATATTGAGGAAAGCCAAGGATAGGCAGATCACCCAGAGAGGTTGTAGAGCATTCTTCAGAGATATTTAAACTTTCCTGAGTATGGTACTGAGAAACCCTACAAACAGCTATACAAACCCTATGAAGAGGAGCGTTACTAGACCATCAACCCCTCTCTGGTTCTGTGGCTTTGAAATGTTTTGGAGTCAGTAAGCCAATTGAAAAGATTTAAGTGCTCTAGTACCTGTGTTAGTATTCAATGAAACACATTTTCATAAATGTGCAGACTGATACATACACACAGAATGATGTCACAATTTCGTATATTATGAAAGTTTCCTTGTGGCAAGTATGAGGGACTGAACAAGAATCTTGTTAATTGAACCATTTCCAAGAAAAATGCTTCTAAAATTTTACACATGTTCATTTATGTCTCAGTGGTTTTGGTGATGAGCACCTCATGAAAAGGGTATTTCCTTTTGGTAAGGAAGCTATGTTATTCTTTAATGGCTAAGAATCTGATCTATTATACCTTCTTGTTTTCTAACTTAGATTTTTATTTTACTTTATTTTCTCTTTTGCCATGTATTTTATTACAGCTCTACATAAATTTTCACAATATGAATACTATGTCTCTCTCCTGACATATTCATTGAGATCTCCATCTAAGCAATCATTCAATGTCTGAAGAGACTACTTAGTATGAAATCGAAAAGGATCAAAAGGTTTTCATATTACTTGTGAAATATTGATAAGGGTAGGAGTAAAAGCAGTCTGAAAAATATTGGCATTGAATAGTGGCTACTTACTTAGTGCTCTTCAAAGAAAGAGAAAAAAGGGTATCCAGAGAGAAAGTGGAACAGAGGAACCAGTGAAGGTTCCTCTGTATACCATCATGGTATTTACTGTTAACTTAACTCTTAAGGACAGACTCCGTGAGAGATGTGGGAAATACCCAGAAAAAAAATCCACAAAGGCCAGTGTTTTCCGTAGTATTGCTCAATATTCTAAGAGTCTTTTTTCTGTCCTTTATACATTTCCATTTATAACAAAGTACCTAATTTCATCTTTTGAAGAAGTATTAAGAAATCTAAACTTCAAATGCTCGAAAAAATCGTGGAAACAAGAGGTTTTTTCAACGCTAAATGCATAATCTTTTGTTCCACATACTTAGTGATAGTATTTTAATTTTATATTGTTAAAAACCTACTTGAGCAAGTGTATTTACCTTTCAAAATGATAAATTACAATGGAAGACTTCTGGATAGTTAAAAAACATTATAAATAACCTTGAATATCTTTCAGGAGTGAGAGCCTGAATGTCTAGAGAATTACATATCCTTAGATGTAAAGAGGAATTTATTTATGCTACACAGATATGCATATGATTTTCACCTGTTTTGCTCCAATATTTCCATAATGCTTTGTTTTACAATGTCTTTTCTAAAATACATATAAGTGCCTGATTTATATTTCTCTTAACAGTCCTATGGAACAGCTAGATACATAGAAATCTTCAGCTTTGAGTTTCAAATGAATGAAAATGCTCAAACTATCTGAGCAAAAGTCAAATGGCCAAGAAACCAAATACTTTTTCCCTTATGTAATAACAAAAAATAGAAGGGGTCATGATCATTATCTCCAAAAAAATGGTCTTGTAACATATGTGTATTCTCAGGAACCCAGCATGAGAAGGGTTTTGTGTCACAGCTTTGTAATCTAGTTTTTTTAGTAAGACATTTCAAAAATGAAGGATTCTATGGAGTGGATCAGAGCTGTACATTGTCATTGGAAGGTACTGACTTATCCTTCTTCCTTGCAAAGAGAACCAGCTTACAAAGTCATTATTTCCCCTTAACAGAGATGCCACATGAAACGTGGAGAGAAAGCACAATTTGACTAGGAAGCGAGTCACACTTCTGAACTACCATTCTGTGACAGTTATTAAAAGATCCTTTCTTGTTCTAAAGACCCCTTTTTTGAATTGCTCGGCTTGATGTTCAACACTTTAAATTTCACCTTTTAAACTTGAAAAATGTGAAAATAACACAGAACAAAGTTCTTCTGAAGTCTGAGATCTACAAATGAGCTTGTTTTTGTCTAAAAAAAAAAAAGGTTGTGAGAGAGAGAGTTGTAAAAGAAAAATAAGAAGGACTGTAGAATTTCAGGCTGTATTCAAAGGAGAAAGATGGTTCTTCCCTATATTAACCAATGTTTCATACTCTAATAGATTTTTGTGTTTTCAGCAGAACTATATTTGGAAAGGTACTACATAGTGTGCTGCTTTTCTACTCTTCATTGGTTTTTTTAAAGGTAATCTCATATTCAGAAAGTAAAGATTAAGTATGGGATAAACCTAAATTCCTTAGGAAAGAAATACATGGCCTCAGATGAGAACCATTGGATAATGTGACTATATACAGCAATTCAAATTGAAATTGGAAGATTTTGAAGGTATTTTTCTTTCATATTTTCCTGTTTATCTTTGATTTAAAGAAACCCAAAAGACTCAAACAACACATTTTTGCAATAATTTCTGATGATCAAGCACAGTAACTGTAGTAGCATTCTTTCTATAAAATTGGAGATAAATAATAGCCAATATAGCCTTAATTCCATGATAGTGCTGCTTTTCCAAATCCACAGTCTTATAACCCTAATAGAGTAAAATGGGGTTTTTATAATTTATACTAATAAACTTGTACAAATGCAAATACAGATTAATGCACCTGGATCATAGATCACAGACAGAGAAGATAACTGCAAAATCCAAAGCCTCTTCATATTCTTTAAATAAACTGCTAGCATATCAGTGGCAATCCAGGTAAAAAGTACAAAAATAAATTAAAAACCTCAGATACACCTTACTGAAAATCAAGTTATTTTCATTTAAGCCAGTTTGCTAATGTCAAAAGTTGCTTTCCATGGTCCTTATTTAATTTTCATTTGAATACAACAGCGTGTTTTTTTATTTCTGCACTTCATTGACTTACAAATAATGACAAAGGCAAATTGAATTATTTTCTTCCTGCAGTCAGTTTTACCCATTTGAGATATGATCAATTAAAGGAGAAATATTTGAAATGTCTGTTTGTCAGAGGCTCTTAGAAAATGTCTGAGAGTGACTAGAGAATACATAGCATTCATGACAGCTATTTCTGCTCTGGTTTTTCAGGAAAGGTCACCTTAGTTGAATTCTACATGAAATAAAACTTCTAGCTAACGAGCATCTGCGAACTTGTCCTTGTTTATTCAATTAGAATTTTTATCCACTGGTCAGCAGCTATGCATGAATCCCTACAGGTATTTTGCAAAATCTTTCAGTAAAATCAATGACTCATGTGATTTCATGTGAACTTGTTCCCTTGAACTGTTTGTGTATCTGAAGCAGCTTTAATAATCTGTCTTGGGAAAACTCTAATTGGTTCTGAAAACATGAGAATGAAGTCAACATTTATGTTTCTATCTAATGTGGTGCATTTAATTTCACATCCTTTTATTATGATCTGCATAGCTAGGACAAAGAAGAAATACTTGCTTTTATATTTATATCTGCTGAAAGAAGTCAGTGGAGTACAGCCAGTACAGGCTTTTGAAGCTGAGTTCTTGCCTTGCCTTATTTTACAATCCTTTTCCCTTAAGGCCACAGATCTGTTGTTTAATTGAAAATGTATAACTACTGTTTTTTCTATGCACAAGTCCAGTTTTCTAGCAAACTATGCTGTCTGAAGAGACATCTTCAAAATTCAAGGGGAAATAAGAGTATTTTCCCCAAGGGTTTCAAGGAGCATCAGAAGGTAGATTTTCTGTAAATTTAGAGAGTACTAGTATACTCTATAAAGGCACTAATCACAGAAGGATTGATGTAACTAGTAGTTTAGATTACTTAGGAATGAAAAGAAAACGTCAAGGGACAAAAGAGCAGACAAAAAAGCTTTCAGTACTTAAGATGTTGACCACTACTAAGATATTAAAAAACTGTCAGAATGGAGAAGAAAGAGAATTAGCATGAATTGGTGAATGCATGGACATAAGGGACAAAATGAGAAGTGAAAGTAGAAGGAAAGTTTCAAACAGTAACGTGAAAAGATATTTATGAGATGGCTGGAACAAGTGTAATTGAGGATGAGCTGTCCAGAAAATGCAGCAGAGATCCAGAGTATCTGCAAATGGGAAGTCTTCTTGGACTCAGAATTTTTTATTTTAAGACAGATTTCTCCCATGAAGCTGCAATTACAATAATTTATCCAGAGTAATTTGCAAGAAATTTTTTGGTGCTATTTCCACAAATTCTGCATGTAAGTAAAACTTATGTTTTTTCATATATCCTCAGACTTAATATAATTCATAATTAGAAAGCACTTGTTGTTTCAGGTATGGAAACAGTGACAGAAGATCAAACTAAACAATACTGTGTTGAGATAGCCATAATCAATGTGTTTTAAAGTGAGAACCATTATCAGTTCTTTCAGATTTATTTGCACTATAAAAAGTGTGATTCCAATTGACATTGATATTCAGGACGGCATTTAATGAAGTGTTCAAGCTAATATGTCGTGACACCCTACAATACATGCCAGTTTCACCTAATTTT
This sequence comes from Erithacus rubecula, assembly GCF_903797595.1. Lineage (NCBI taxonomy): Eukaryota > Metazoa > Chordata > Aves > Passeriformes > Muscicapidae > Erithacus > Erithacus rubecula. The sequence continues at coordinate 3,789,041 of NC_136661.1, forward strand.
AGATATTATATGGTTTATGTTTTTATTTTATTGTTCAAATGGCAAAGTTGATGGTGATTAATAGCATTTGGTTATGGTCAAGTGAGACAGACTTTATTCATGAAGGAAATCTCTAGGGTCAGGAGTCACTAGCACAAGTTTGTGGAAGACAATTTTCTTTACAGAAAACACTTTTTAATGAAAAAAACCAAAAGTAAAACAAAGAAAAGTTTGTCTTTCCAAGATAGAAGTGTGTTATTGCAAATGAAAAAACAGTCAGAAGCTGAAAGGTTTCTGGTCAGATTGGATAGTCCAAACATGAAGCTTTCAAATAAATTTCTCTTTGCTGTAAGTTTCCTGACAGCAGTTTTGGTGTTCAATGAAATTTCTGAGTTTAATGTATTTAGTTCAAAAATAGGGCAGAGAAAAACTAATTCTAATTGCAGCAAAAAAGTGTCACAGAAGTTACTATAGAGTTCAAAGCTGAATGTGAAATCTAGACTTATCGAAGAAAATTAGAATCAAATTAGAGTCAACTGAAGATTTTCAGCAGCGCAGAAAGTTTTATGTCAAATAGAAAGTCATGGAATCATAGAAAGTTTTGATTGAAAAAGATCATCCAAAATATTTTTATCCTATCTGCTGCCATGATCACAGACATTTTTCACTCCACCACATTTCCCAAAGACCCCCTCCAACCTTGTCTTGAACACTTCCAGTCATGGGATATTACAATGTCCCACCACTGTTATCACAGAATATTTCTTCCTTAAGTTCAGTCTAAATCTACTTTCTTACAAATTTAAAGCTATTGCGCCTTGTCTTGTCACTACAAGTCAAGGTAAAAATTACTTTTTGTGCTGTTTATACTGTGTATTACTGTTTTATATAATAAAACAATTTTTTTATAATTACTATTAAATCTTCATGTGATTAATGATGTTTCCCTGAAAAATTAAGAATAATTTATTTAAAAGAATTACATTAAATATATATAAGAAATATTCTGAGTAGGTTTGTGTGGTGAGTTTTTTTTAGCTACAGGTGTAACTTCTAGAAGCTTCTCACATCAGAGCCAATCTTAGCTGGCTCTGAGTTGAACCTGTGACTGCCCACAACTTTGAGCCCATCAGCAGTAGCTATTCTGTGATAAAAGTATTTTAGGAAAGAGTAAAATACCTGTACAATTTCCACTGGAGAAAAGAGGAGTGAGAATCTGTGTCAGAAAATCTGGGCAGGTTTGAAGGACAGGTGTCTGCCAATAAAGGCAGAAGCTTCTCTTTGAAATGGAGAATGCAAACCGCCTTCCTCCAAATTATTATTATAATTTTGCAATTAAATGGCTCTCAGGCAAATATATGGGAATTAGAATAACAGTTCTTTACTAGGAAAATTAAATTAGAAATACATTTTTACAAAGAACAATCCCAAAACATTGACAGAGTCAGAATACAGCCTGACACACTGTCAGTCAGGGTGTTGGTAGCAGTTCCATTAAATAGTGACTGCAGTCCTCCTGCAGTGGCAGATGTGGTTCAGCTGAAGCAATGCTCCTGTAGAAGGTGCAGCTTTCCTCTGAAGGTCCAGGGATGATGTGGAAAGGTCTGGTTTTCCTCTGGAATCAGTGGAAAGATGATATCTTGCTGTCCAAAATCTCATTTTTTATCCAGGTAGGAAAGGTTTGGCTCCTCCCCCTGGCTCAAGCATCTCCCAATGGGATGATGAAATCTTATCAGTCATGCAGTGGGACTCAATGGCCCAACAGCAGATGATATCTTCCTGGAGGGAGGATGGGTTGTGGAAAAGATAAAGATGATTGTCACACTTGGTCTTAAAGATGGCCCATTAGCAGATGGTATGTGCCACAGAGATAAGGCTCACTGTCCTACCTGGCTTCAACAGCTGATGATAGAACACACATTTGTGGCCATACCAACTCAACACTCCAGACTGAGTAGGTTTACCAGCAAGGCTTGTGACTCCACAGGGGGCCCACTCTGGAGCAGCCATGGGAGAACTGCAGGCACGAGGAAACCACCAGTACTGAAGATGTTCACGGACGACTCTCTCCTGTGAGGGGGACCCCACACTGAAGGAGAAGAAGGGTGTGAGGAGGAATGAACATCAGAGAGAGTGCATGATGAATTGAACACAGCCCTCATACACTTCAACCCTGCACCACCCAGGGAGAGGAGGGAGACAAAACAAGAAATGAAGGTTGGTCAGGGAAGAGAGGAGGAGTCCAGGGAAGGTGTTTTTTTAAGATTTGGGTTTGTTTGTCATAATCCTACTCTGATTCCAACTGTCAGTAAATCAATTACCCCAAGCTGGCTTTGCTCATGATGATAATTGGTGAATGATCTTCCTGCCCTTATCTTGATCCATGAGCCTTTCTTTGTATTTTTCTCTGCTCTCTAGCTCAAGACGCAGATAAACTGAGTTGTTTGGTGTGTTCTTCTATGCAGGGTCAATCCACCATATAATCATATTCTGTTATATAATTTTCATTTTACAAAGGTACAGAAAAATATGTATTTATCCAGTTGCACATTTCTTTGCAAGGTATCTGTTGAAGGAAGTTCAACATTCATTTGTTTGAGACAGAGTTCAAAAGCAGCCATACTCAATAGGCAAATGCACAGAAATAAAAAAAAAATATTACATACGTTAGGAGTTAGCTTTAGATTCCCTTTTTACATAGATATAAAAATTAAGAATCTTTGTCCCTTCTTGGTAAAGAATTCACTTATATTTCAAGATCATATTATCACATATTATTTTTTAAAAGTGGTTTGAAATAGGCTGCATGTGTTTTCATACATCAAACAACACTTACTTTTCTTTAATCCAAAAGTTTTGGTCAATATTAAAAATCACTGACTTTAAGACTAAATGCTGAAGTACTACTCTCTCTCAAAGGCAAACATCTTTAAATATTACTGTCTGAGCAAATGGACTGCAGCTAATTATGCACTCAGAGTACTATATTGAGTTCTCTCAAGTACTGCACATCATTTAAACAATATGAAGATTTTTAACACTAATGGTCTAATTTTTAAAGTCATAGATTATCTTCTACCACTGTCAAAAACAGAAGACAGAATAGTAATAGTAATAGTAATAGTAATAGTAATAGTAATAGTAATAGTAATAGTAATAATAACAATTTTGAAGACAAAATAATAATAAAGATTTTTAATGGTAATAATTTTGAATTTGAGATTATTGTTATATTTAAATACTGTTTTAACATAGAAAGCAATTTTAACACAAATAAGCAGAGTAAATCCTCAAATGAGGATAAATTTAGAGATGTAATGGGGCATTATTTAAAAAAAGAAAATGTTTCAGGTCGAGAGGAAAACAAAAAGAAAAGTAGCATGGGGAGAGGGAAGAAGGTGCTGTTCTGATTCACCTTTCTATTAAAAAGAGAGAGTTGTCTTGCATGTGTCAAACTAAATTTCTCCATAATATTACTGGAGGCATTTGATATGTGTCCATTTGAAGTACTATTCCAACTTTTGTGTCTTTTATTATTATAATTATGTTAGTGAACATAATTATGTAAAGTATTCCATCTGTATTCTCCTGCTGTAGTCTAGAAGTTAGTGTGTGAGTTTAATATTTTAATATCTGACTGCTGCCACATGCTGCAGAACTGGGGATACAAAGATTGTGCAATCAGAATTCTCAACTAACACATGAAAGACTCAGAAAAACCTTTGGCTGATTCATATTTGGAATCAATTCCATATTGTTCTTCATTAATACTGTGAGTCTACAATATAAGGTATGTAGATGGATGCCTTTATTTTATTTTGATTTTTGCTTGAAAAACACAGGACATTATAAAAATGACAAAAAAAATCACAGGTTAAATTAAAAAAAAAAGATGAATATATATTCTTCTTTCACAAACTTCTGAATTTTAAATTTTTTTATATTTACTTTCTGCAGGAAGGAGAAAGAAGAAAAGGTACTGTCTTCTAGAGTGTTAAGTGCCTATATAGAAAAATAAAGGAAAGATTTTCCAAGGAAAGGGATTATTTTACACCATTTTTATTTCTTTCTCCTTTGTCAGGGACGAAAAAGGCAAACTTTGCAAATCTATAAAAGTGTGACCTAAAGATCTTTCTGAGCATCTATCTGTTTGACAAGAGGTTCTGTCTTCCCACAGAGCCTTTCCTGCCTTATTACTTCCACCTGCCTTCCCTTGCACACAGTCTAATATACTGAATTACAGTAGAATGAGACCTCCAGGGCACTGAAAATGCATAAATAACTACACTGTTATCTATGATCTTACAGAAGCAAGGAACTAATTATAGATATCTTCCTATTATATTATCCTACATTTTTACTGATGGATATAGGCACATCTCCTCCTCTCCTTAAGCTAAAACTATTAAAGAAAAGCTTTGTCTTAGCTACCTATTCCCCAGGTGAAATTTTCTGAGTGAGTTCTTTTCATAGCAGAAAGAACCTTCCTGCTTTCATTTCGTTCCTTTTTTTTTTTTTTTTTTACCCATCCATAATGGTTCACAATATTGCTTAATTTTTAAAGGACAGAACAAAGCAGCCTGCTGAATAAACTTACTGAGCTCCTAATCTTGTGACACTCTTTTTATGTTGTCTGTCAGTAGGGAGCCAACATTTAAAGATGGAGCTGTTTTCTGACATTGTATCATACTTCCTGAGTTGTATTTACAAATATAGAATTAAATGGAGAGGCGGGAAAGCAAGTTGAAATGATTATTTTGTGCTTTTAGGTCCGGTGCTCTAACAAAAGAAATAGACAGAAAAGTATAAATCATGGTAGTTCATCTAAGCAGAATGCATCTAAGCAGCATCTATGAAAGCAGCCTTTAGCCAACTTGCACTGACATTCCCAATAGGCATTTTTTCCTGAGAAAATTAAAATTTATTTAAGGCGAAAAAAATTAAAGAGACAAAAGTAACTCAGAAAGGTGTTACAAAAGCCAAGGTTACATTTTGCATCAGTATATGGCTGTTTCACTCCACTTCACTTGATATATATGGAAGGGAGGGAGACATGGAGTAGTTTATGTTTAGGTGTAAAAGTCACATGGCAACTGCTGGTTTCTCTGTGTTATTATATCAGAGATTTTAATGAGAGCAGAAAAAGGACAAAGAAAATGGAACAGAACTTTAAAACTGCGCCCTAATCCTCTGTTTGCTCTTCTGCTGTCTAGTTACAAGCAAATCCTTTTCTATCTCCAAAAGAAGGTAGATGTTTCACAAGTGGTTCCTTATCTCTTCTGTGTTGATGCTTGTAACCCTAGTAGGATAGCTTCCAATACACTGACACATTTCCATTTTCATTTGTAAGAGATAAATGTTTCAGCATGCACACCATTGAAAATTAATGTTATCTTAATGCTCTTAAACTCAATATCTGAAAATGTAAATACTCCTATTGTAAATTTTGATCCAGCTGAATTTTATTTTAAGCAGAAGCTTGAGCTGATTATGAGAGAGAAGCTGTACATATACGTATATATATGTATGCTCTGGATTATTTCTAACAAATAAGAGAAAAAATGAAGGAATAAAATTTCAGAGTGCCAACTGATAAAGAGGAAAGGTTACTGCTCCACTAACACCCACTCCCACCCTACCATGCCCTAGTTACCCCAACAATAAAACTGCTTTATTTAGATACACATGGGGAGAAGGAAGAAAATACACAAAGATAGGTACATGTACATACATGTACTTGTATCTATATATACAGGGAGGCTTTTAAATCTCATTGCATGAAGCAATGCCCTGATAGTGTAAGGCTCAGCCTGTTTGCAGCAGGGCTCTGTCAGAAACACAGCAGGTGCCCCAGGTGGCAGAGGCCTGGAGCATGATGAGCCCCAGGGCAGTCACATAATTCCTGTTTGCTGACACAGAGCTGTGTAACAACCTAACGAAGCTACACATAAATAATAGCACAGGTGGAGCTGTCTAATGTATAAAACAACCAAAATGTGCAGCTTTTTTAGGGGGGATGTAGTTACACTGGTCCCACTTCTTCAGAATCAAGTATGAAGAACTGATTGCTATGCTGTCTTGTTCTGTAATTTATATGGATGTCTCTCATTTGTTACTGCATACTTAATCCTCAGTCTGCACCAGAAATAATTGTAAACTATTAATTTTCTAAAAGAAAAATTGTTTTCTGCCTTTTTTTCCTGCTTACATAATTCCTTCCAATTCCTCCATATTGACTTGGTTTAAAGTGACAGGACTGAAATCAATGGACAGCAAAATTGATTTTCTGCATGCTGACTGGCACACAGTTTTCTAAGGAACACGGATGATCAGCCCTGGTTGTCAAGTCCAAACTATCATCAGCCTATCATAAATACTCAACACTGGTACTAGCCACGGTGTGATTTCAATTTCAATTCCACTTCTTGTCACAGAAGAGGGTTTCCAACAGACACTAGGATCTTCCTCTGCAGTGTGTTTCAGCTGCTGTTTTGTAAATCAGTTTCACATCAGTAGCTAGCAGCAGGAGTAAAACCAACTGGAACTGGAAAAGAAAAGCCTTTAGTCACAGGTTTGGATAAGCAATGTTTTCACACAGTTCCCTAACCCTTTCCCATTGTCTCAATACATGTTTGACTACTGACAGTACCTTAATAAAAGTCAAGTGATGCAAGGAGAAAATTATATTAAAGACCATGACAAACCAACAGTGTGTTCTTAGCAAAGGTGGAAGTGGTTAGAGATTGTTCTCCCTATTTTTCCCACTATTACATTAACTTCCACCTCTTCTGGATCTTAGATACTGTATCAGCAGTCTAGGGAAACTTTGAAAGGTTGAGATGAATACATATTTGTGAGGTGACAAAGACGAGGCAATCATTCTTGTACACACATGGGCACTTGGGTATGGATCCCAGGGGCCCCAGGTGAAATTGCTCAGGCTCAGTAAGGTCTGCTAAAATTCTTGGGATCCAAAGAGATGAAGTCTGAGGGAGTTTGGCTGGTTCCCTTGCAGAAAAGATGACTTCTGGGATAACTGATGGGTGTCTGTTACTACCTAGTTCTGGGAGAACCCAGGGCAGATGAAGCCAGACTCAACTGGAACTGCACAAAGTCCCCTGAACAAGAGACAAGAAGTCTGAGACTTTCTGATAAATTCCAACAAGCTGTAAGGGAAGCACTTTTTACCATGATCAATCAAATAAAGGAGCTAGTACTCAGAGACCCTGTAAGAAGGGGTCTCACTGGAGAAATTCATGTCTCAGAACCCCAAGGTCTGGAGGCTCTGTATCCAATTAGACCTGCTATGAACAAAGAGTTAGGTTAGGTGATCTCTGGAGGTTACTTGTAACCCATTACTTTGTGAATCCATGATTAGCAGCAGCATTATCTTCCTATTGGAGCATGGCAAGAGAAAAAGCATTTTCAGCAATTTAATGGCTCCAGAATACAGAGTGAGCCTGCAGCTAGGCACTGAATACAGAATTTGTACTTTGAGAGAGATGCACAGATGTGTGCTGCTAGCTTTATCAGGCAGATATGTCACCTTTTCACATAGAATATCACATAGAATATAGTTAATTGGATTAATTTTACCTGTTCAGCCTGAGGTTTGCTATTTACATGTTTACAGGAGACAATAACTCTACAGCCACATTGACCTTTTTATAGAAGCATGAATAAAACCAGTCAGATTTGTAAAATTCAATAAATTGCTCATTACCAATCCATTTTTTTTTTCTGAATGTCATAGTTTTAAACTCTAATGTTAAACATCTGCACTTCAGCTATTCTAAAACAATAGTACAGAGTTCCAAAAGTTGGCATTACATGAAGGACAGCTTTGTCAGGAAGAGGGTTAGCCTGCTTTACCATTTCTATTAGTTAACATTTAGATACACACAGAAGCTTTTGAGTCAACAGAAGTCACTGACTCCTATAGTCTGTTTATTCTACCTCTCTGTCTAAGTTCCTTTGAATTTTGTAGCTTTCTTTGAAGCAGTATTAATTGCTGCCAGTTTCAGGTGTGCTCCCTGTTCAGTTTTGATGAGGTGATTTGCATATGGCTAATCTTCATGAAACTGACCTTGATCTTAGGTATCAGCAGGCTCTGCCCTTAACAGTGGTAGGAGCTAGCCATGCCTCTGACCCTGATCAGGGAGAAAATATTGTCTTCAACAATAACAAGAAAGATGCCCTGTGAAATTTGTCAGATATTTAATTATCTTTTGATCTCCTTTCAACACTGAATGACCATTGCTAAATAATTTCCATGTTATTAAAGGAGGAGAAAAAAAATCCATAATTTTGTCTGTGTGCCTTGGATAACTTTTTCTAGACTGTTCATTGTATGTGCTTATTGTTTTGTGTCTTGCTTATTTTTTCAAGGCATTTCCCAGCCTTCTGTGATTTCTTAGACCTTTTTTGCTTTTCTATTTCTCTCTATTTTTTTTTTTCCCTGTTAGACAAAGTCAATTATTATTATGGTCTGTTTTCTTTTTCCCTGATTTTTCTTGTACTGATCTTCTGTGTGGTAATTGGTGTGCTGCATATAAAATTATTGCCCATACCATATAACCATATTTCACCATACCATTCTTTGTCATACTCCAATCCCCCCATGAAATGACATCGGCCATCTGTCCTTCCATAAATTAAGGGTATGAAAAGACTACAAATGCATTAAACTTTTCAAAACCACAAGTATGTGCCCCTAAGAAGTACTTTCTGCTAATAATTTTTGAACTCCCCATATCCTCTTTGATAATTATCTCCCATTTTAAAAGTGTTTATCATCACATTTAGATTATGGCATCTTTATAAGAGAAATAATTTTCAATGAAAATATTTTTTAACAAAGTACTTTCTTTGCCCTTTTTCAAAAAACAAAAAATACTTCTTTTTCCTTTGCTAATCAGACATTTTTACTTCTTTTTCCTTTGCTAATTATACCAGAAATTTTAATGTGTTTAATGATACAGGATAAAAGTTTGAAATATATATGCACCACAGAGAATACAGACAAGGGCAGTATATACACTTATTTTGTTTTTCTTTATGCAGTGCAGTTAGTTTGCATATAAAGATGTTTCTGAAACATAATCTTTTTCTTATGGACAGCTTCTGAAAATTCTGACATCAGCACAGCTGGATATCTGACAAGCAGGAGGATTTAGAAAAATGTAAGCTTGGCTATTGCAATGTGTTTGATTGAAAATGTGTCTCATTCCAATGGCAAATGAAGTGTCTCTGTTTTTGAAGGGGGAGGAGGTGAGTACTGTAGCTGTCTGTGATTTGTTCCCAGTGAGGAAAATGACACAAGGTACTGTTAGAATGAGATACCTTAACAAAATAAACTATACTCTGAGAGTTAATTACATTGATATTGGGACTTTTCCTTATCTAGCTGAAGATCAAAGCCAGCAAATAGAGTTTCTGTGATCCCATCTGGTTGATTTACATTAGAGACTGGAGGAGATATGGCAAAGCTGTTGTCCCGAATAAACACACGGGGCAAATTTTCTTTGAATTTTCACATATATTATGCACAATAACTTACTGATTACACTTACTATAAACTTACTAGAAGTAAACTTCTACTGGCCTTTTCCTGTAGTTCAGTTTGCCTTTGTAGTAGGCAAAGTTAGTTAACTTTCAGAAAGCATTTTCATACACTGTTTATTGTGTTCAGGGAAACATTAAAGGGGGATGTATCATTCACATAAAATAGCTCAAATCTACTGTATAAAACTTGCAACAGTACTGCTGGCTATGATGCTTTCTGGCATGCCCTATCTGACACAACTAATTTCAGTTGTACATTAAAATGTAGGGAGTTTCAGCTGCCTCAAGTCTTTAAAAATATCCCAAATAACCTGTCTTTCAATCCAGTTTCAGCACTCATTGGCATATATGACAATTCACGATGGCTAAAGTTACTTTCAGTAAACTCAGGGACAGCATTCCCAGAGACTTTTACAAGAACAAGATCTGGTTCATTGCTTTTCAATGCCCATGTCATTACAAGAGAAATAAGCATTTTAAGGATGTGTCTCTGTTAGGGGTTGAAAACCAGTTTCAGTCAAAGCATAAACTAGGAGAGAAACTATTAAAACATATTTCAGTTTCCAAAATCCACACCTTCACCAGTCTTCCCAAAGAGAAAGTAATTTATTCATTACCTTGTCAAATGCTATATAGTTTAAGTGTACTGTTTCTTTCAGAGAGAATTATCAAACATTTTTGACCTAAGCTATGGATGTAGTTTTTGTACTGTACAAAAGATGTATTTATATATACACATACTTTTACCTCCATTCTATTTTTAGTGATTAAGAGTAAACAGAAACACAAGGTGAAATTACAGACTCAGCATTCTCAAGCATTTTTGTTTTATACATAACTGGAAAATATTTTCTTAGCTTCTTTTTAGATTCCAAGCTGAAACCAGAATACTAGTTTGATAACTAGCTAATGAAAGGCGTATTTGCAACCCACAGTTGCACATTGTTTTGTGTTAAGTCTTTAAAATGTTTTCATTCTTCTTCTTTTTCAGCAGTAACTGTATATTATTGTTTGGTTTTTTATAACAATAAGAATTTTTCTGAACATTCTGCACAGAGTATAAAAATATAAAAGGCAGATCACTTCTTGGAAAAGATCCATTCTAAATGCAGTTTTCCAGTACTTAATCCTCTACAATATTCCATAACAACAGTTGAGTTTTAACTCAATTGTATAAAATATGATACCAAAGAAGCCTGGCAAAATGACAACATTGAATACTCCATAAATCCAGGTTAATAAATGCATACTATTAAGTAGTGGGCCCATGAGGTGGTACTGAAGGGAAGAAATGTTTTCTGTCCTTTGTTCTAATATTTTTGAAATCTTAACCAGGCTTTGAAAGAGCTGGTAAGTAACATTAACATTGTTTCAGCTTAATCCAACAGGAAATCTAAATTCAAGGTCATAAATTCCTATTTAAATAAAAGAGATAGAGGAAAAGGATAATTAAAACATAGTTGCAAACCATGAGGATGTAGTACTGTTTTCCTTACTCAGATATGTATGTATAGGCAATGTTGTTATTAATTGGCAAACAGTGGTCTATAAATGACATTAAAATTAAACACATTGTACTGCAACATAGCTCCAGTAATTACTTTAGTTCATAGACACAATTACATTCTAGATAGACATAAATGTGTCTTTGACGTTTTAAGAAACTTCCATGCAAAAATATAGATAGTCTGACCCTTTGCATACTAATTATTGCTTCAGGTAAAATACTTTTCTAAAATACTTTTCTAAAATACTTTTCTGAAAATTTGGGGGATTTTAATTCAAAATGAAAATTTGAGTTAAATAGAAATAGCAAATTTTATAAAAATGTAAGCTTGCAGTGATTTTGCAGTTGACACTGAGCTCAATTGGGGTGTTGACCTGCTGGAGGGTGGGAGGATTTTTGGAATGATCTGGACAGACTATTTTGGTGGGCTGAGGCAAATGGGATGAGGTACAACAAGCCCCTGGGTCCTGCCTTTGGGTCACAACAACCCCAGGCAGTGCCACAGGCTGGGGCAGAGTGGCTGCAAAGCTGCCACAGGAAAAGGACCTGGGGGTGCTGCTGAGAGCAGCTGAACATGAGCCAGCAGTGCCCAGGTGGCCAAGAAGGCCAATGGCATCCTGGCCTGTTCCAGCAATAGTGTGGGCAGCAGGAGCAGGGCAGGGATTGTCCCCCTGGACTCAGCACTGGAGAGGCCACACCTCAAATCCTGTGTCCTGTTCATTCCAAGAAATACATTGAGGTGCTGGAGAATGTCCAGAGAAGGGCAATGGAGCTGGTGAAGTGTGTGGAGCACAAGTCCAGTGAGAAGAAGCTGAAAGAGCTGGGATGTTTAGCCCAGAGAAAAGAAGACTGGGGGGAGACTTTATCACTGAAAGGAGCTGTAGTGATGTAGGGATTGTTCTCCCATGTAGCTGTGATGGGAGAGAGGAAACCTAATATAAAGGGTATACACGAGGAAAAAATTCTTCACTGAAAAAGTCATCAGACATGGAAACAGATTACTCAGGGAAGTGGTAGAATTACCGTACCTGGAAGTGTTCAAAAGGTTTTGTGGTGAACACAGCATTGTTAAATTAATGTTTGGACTCTGTGATCTTAGAGATGTTTCCAATCTCTACATTTCTTTGGCTCTATGACTCCATGTATACTGTGAAACCTTGTAATTTAGACAACAGATTCCATGGGGTATATGCTTTCCTTTCTGTAGCATCATGTCCATTTTGCACCAGAGTTGGAATAGTAAGTCTTAGGCATCCATGTTCAAGACAGTACAGTGCAGTGTAATGTAGTGCAATATAGGAAGTAATATTTGGCTTGAATGAAGTCTTAGAATAACTGAAAACCTGAAACCTGAGCTTGAATGCATTCAAATGTCCACAAGAAGTGTGCAAAACACATAGGAGCAGTAGTAACTAGAGGTCCATGTTGTAATTCAAGCTGCAGGATTTAAAGGATTTCATGGCCTTTCTGCATAACTAGAAATGTTGATGGATATTTGAAATATACAATGTGGCAAATAATGTCTGGTATAAAATCATTGTGATGATCTCTTTAAAGATAAACCTGCAAACTAAGAGTAATGCACAATGTTTGAATTCCTTGATTTCAGATGGGTAATAAAGCGCAAGTGTGAATGGCATGGGCTGTTATAAGTGTTCATTTAACGGATACAGGACAAGAGCTGATGTTTTTCAGAACCAGCTCATTTGGATGCAGCACTGATCTTGTCAGTCTCTATTGTTTTATTTCTTTACTGAATGCTGTCTGATATTCCAAAGCTCTTACAGTCATACTGTTTATTTTCCTGCCCCTCTGTCAGAGCTCACATGAACCAGAGAAAATGGCTCTGTCCAACAATCTCATCACACTGAATGTCTTTATAAATCCATCATCTAGCCAGAAAATCTACTCTGAAGGGCTATATAGCCTTCAATGGTCTAATATACTAAAAAGAACCATGACAAATCAGAAATCACCATCAAATACTTTTCCCTTTGCAGAGACCATCCTTACTAGCATGCCTAGTGGGACAACCAGAGCATAAGCAAGGAAAGTCAAAGCAGGAGGTGGGATATGTCTGGGAAAGTGACTAGAGGATTAGGCTAGGATTTTCAATAAGTGCCTGGAATAAGAAAGACCATTAATCACAGCTGTGTTCTCCATGTCTATCTATTCCCCAATGAAAGCAGGAATACAGATCTGATAGTGATCTTGCATTAAATTATTACTTAGTAATACTAAAATTTCATACTTTTATTTGCATCATTTTAGATGTATGGAGTGATTTTCTCTCCATTTCTCCCCTCAGTTTTCCCCTTTGATAAATGAAATATTATTTGCATTTAGAGAATTGATTTGTGCAGCTAAGAGATACTGTAAACTTAATTTCTTTTATTTACATAGATACTCTACCATATACAATAACACCTGTATTTTTTCCCCATAATATATCCATCATTATAATCTAGTTTTTCATATGTGAAACAACATTCAATTTCTGTACATATTTGGAAAGATTGTCTTAGGAAAACATTATAATAAAAAATATTAAAAAACCCCAAACAAACACCAAACCAAACAAAACAACAAAACAAAAACCCCTAACTGCAACTAAAAGTCCCCACTTATTTTTCATCAAACATTTTTTATTGTCTAAAACAATAATAGGTGTAAATATTCAAAGTGTATCTCTTATTAGAAGCACTGAGAGACTCTTCAAAGCGTGTTGCTGTTGTCCTGTCCTCAGTATGCACTTTAGAACTGATTAAAGCATCCCTGATCTTCCTTCTTGCTGTTCCAGTTCTCCTGATGCTTAATCACACATGTCAAACATATGCCAGACAATGTTGGATGTCATGAAAGTCAACATTCATATTTTCTGTACTTCCTCAAATACTTCAGCTAATGTATTCTCTCCATCTGTTGCAGAAAAGCAAATATAATGATAATGCAGGGATGCTGGAGTTATAAATCTAGTGTATTACTATCAAAGATTTAAGTTATCTTATAAATCTGGTCTATTAATATCAAAGGTAGAAACTTTTAAAATATTGTTAGTTGGTGGGGATCAACTAGGTGTCCTGAACAGCTTTGAAAACCTCAGGTAACATTGCAGTGTTTTGCCATTGGCCACAGAAGGAGACTGAATTTCCTGCTGTGCCTTTAACCTCATGTACAACTACCCTGCTGCAGAGTCTTCCAACTGTTTCCTTTCTTGAGAGTTTTCCCTTCTAACTCATAATTTGTTCATCTTCAATAAGCAGATCTTAAATTGTGAACAATCAGACATATACAGTGCTATTATGCAACTGCTTTTTCCTTTCTTTTCTTTCCTCATACACAAGATCTCCCTCATCAGCAGGTCCCAGCCCTCTGTATTTCTAATGGCATGGATGACCTCACTTAGAAATTCTAGTCCTTAAAGGAACACTGAATAGTGTATATGTAATGATAAGGGAATGGAAGATATTCAGTGTTAGCTGTCAAGGAGTATTTCCACCATCAGCATTAACCATGTAATATAGTGGCAGTGGAGGGCAATGAATGTGGAGAGAAGTGAGAGCAATCAGCAAGCTTTCATTCAGTGAGATGGAAGAGCTTGTCAAAGACACAAACAACTAATCAGTTGCCAGTGCTGATTGATGTCCCAGCCTACATTCAAATCTATCATTGTGACCAAGTAGTGCCTATCGTTTACCCAGTGGATGGATAAACTAGAAGTAATATATGGTGTCTAAGCAAATAGATCATTAATTCCGCTTAATATGTGAGGGCTAAAGTTTAAATCTTTTTCTAAACAGCCATCTTTCCCTTCAGGGAGGAAAAAAAAAAGAACACTAATAAATAAATAAATAAATCTAGTATGGTTGACTTGGCAATAAAGTAGGGGTTTTTTTTACAAGTTACAAATCCATTGTATTGGATTTTATTTCAGTTTATGACCCATATTGTTGGTGAATATTAAATCTATGAGCAAATTTATTAACATCTTAATTAAAATGGCTAAGGAAGACAAGAAATTATATGGAGGCAGAGAAAGAGGGCTGTCTTATGCTTAGGCTTTCTTATTCCCCTAAGTGTTCCCAAGCTCAGCCCTGCTAAACTATTGCCCTTGACTTTATATTCTTTTTTCTGACTATAGTATGAAAATTTTAAATATAGGCACGCAGTTAATTGGATTTTATTATTGCTTGACTTCTTCTTAATTGCAGGGCATGGCATTGAATGATTTCTCAATGGTTTGTAAATTCTACATTTTACACCAATCACCATCAAAGTCAACAGATTTTGGCAGATGCTCTTGCAAATGTTAAGTCAGGTCATAATTATTGGAAAAAATGAAATCTGCATCAAAATAAATTACGACTGTATTAAGACTAGGCAGGAGGAAAGAAGTAATCTGCAGTTCTCTAAACAGAAGCTTGGTTTTATCCTCTGTCAGTCATCAACGGGGAAAAATGTAGGTGTTAAGAATTAAGAAAGAGCATCTCAATTTGCAGCATACATTATAATAAACAAAACTTAATCACTGAAGCAGGAAAAGCTAGCAGTGTGATTTCTATATTTTTACAGTTTATTAAGAGACTGTCTTGTTTTGAAAATTATCATTAGCCTCTCATTAGTAGGCTACTGTTAATAAATAACTAATATTTTCATTAATGATCTGTATCTTAAGCTATAAATTATTAATATAACCTTAATATTTATATATTCCATTAGGTTTAATATACTTCACTTTTAAGACCATAAAAGAGTTCAAAAGTACTAATAAAGTACTTCCTTACAGCACAAGTCTGCTGAATTTGTTACTAAGTAGTATGTTTAGAAACATTAAGGCCAAGAAAGAGAAGATTTTTCTCATTTAGCTTCCAAAATTATTTTCTGAGCACAAAAAGCCTTCCTGTACAATTTCCAGAAGATCTCCCAACTTAAACTTGACTACAGAAGGGGGGATGGCAAACCTGTGAACTGTTCAACCATGTAGATATTCTCAAAGTCATTGTGTTTGTCAACTGGAAACTTGACTTACAAGAGAGACTTGACCTGAAACACTTGTCAAGTAATCCCAAGATTCTAAATTTGTTTAGAATCACTGAAAAATCTCAATTTAAAATCAGTAAAAAATAAGCATTGAAAAACTGCTCACTCCACTTTAATATTATTTCAGATGCACTGATAGAAACCATTCTTTCAGAATGGTTACTTTTTTCTCAATAATCCATTTACCTGGAAACTGCAATATCATTGTATATTGCTGTGATAGCTTTTCAAATACATAGGCAGTAGAAATGCCTTAAAAAAGTATTTGAATATAATGGTTTGCCTGCTTGATTTAAGAAAAGTTGTTTAACTACAACGGTTTAAAAATGCCTAGTTTAAAACATATTCACTAGATCTTTGCCTTGAAAACTGAAATACATATAATTTGAAAAGTATTCATCTATGTATTTGTTCAGAACAATCTAGTTTCTTTTAGGGGAATATTTTTCTATCATAAATATATTATCCATTTAATAATACAAATTATCAACATAAAAATATGCTTTAGTTTCTCTTATAACTATTACGTAAATCTGAAAAAAATACTTGATTAATAAATAAAATATGATATAATGAAAATACTATAAACCCTCCTTTGGTCTTTAATGCAAAAATTTGGTTTTCAAACATTTCTTTGATAGCCTCTATGAGAGCTATAAAAACTACAAATCAACTCAAATTCCATGAAATAGGCCCAAGAGGACTGAAATACTATTCTATACTGGGAAATTTTACTGAGCATATAATACTTGTAAATGCTGTTTATTGCTGCAGCCCTTGTTTTCCAATGGCTGCTAATGTTGTTTTACAATCTTGTGCCTTAACACCAAACTGCAGATTCAGTAGTAGCTCAGAGCTGTAACAGTTTTTTTTTCTGTTTCTGAGAATATTCGTTCTGTCAGGAGCTTGATCAATTCTTAGCATTTTTAGTGCAGAACTGATACTCATGGCAGGGATATTTAAATAAATTGTATCATATAAACCTTCTGATTCTCTGGCCTTTTCTAGGCATAATGGTCTTAGAGCGTCTGTGCAGTTCTTTGATCACACCACTTTAAGGAAAGAATCACACTCATTTGAATTCTGTAATTTTGAATTAACAAGTTTCAAAATATGTATTTTGCTTTGGTTTATTTTGATTTTTAACATGGAAAAGCAGATGTTTGAAAAATTAGATGGTTAAAAAAATCCTTGGTGTTTAGGTATCAGTGTGCATCCTCCAAAAAATAGAAAATGGTTGGGATTTAATGGGAAAATGGGGTTTAAATGATGCTGATCTGTTATGATGGGGCTGTTGGCTGGAGACAGAGATGACACGAACTCAAACTGCACTGAGTTTAGTGTGGTCACCCATTTTATAGGGGGTTTGAATTTCCAGGCTTAGACAGCTGATTGATCAGGATCTCAGACTGCCCAGCTCCCTGACTAGTGAGAAATCTGCTGTTTAAGGTGGAACATGATTGGGTGAAGTCTCAGTTTGGGTTGAAATGTATCCTATCATTGTTCACCTAGAGAGCTGTTTATCGAGCTAGGCTACCCAAACTGGGTTTCTTATTTATGGCTGAATTATTGGCCCAGGTAGAGGCTGGCTGTGCTGTGACACATGTCTATATCTGTGTTTTAGGCAGTTAAATAAATTAGCCACTCCTGAAAAAAATGTGCTCAATGCAATAAGGAGATGAGAAGTTCAGTTTAAGTTTTCACTGTATAAACAGGAGTCTCTAATTTGTGTATATTAGAATGGAATCTGTGATGAACCAGAAAAAAATTTTATAAATATAACTGTTCTTCCTTCAGGAGAACTTGTGGAAGTCCTAAAGATCTGAAGAGACAAAAGTTGCTTGAAGTCCCTGACTCAGAAATTATGATAAACTCATAGTTAAAGAAGGTGTTTACAGTTCAGGTGATTTTCAAATTATAACTATCTGAGAGAAAAAATATGAGCATGTGGTTCAGCTCTCAACATGCTAGTCACTGTGTCACAGAAATGCTGTCAAAGTCACAGGGTAGGCAGTTCCAAAGTGTAAGTCACTGTCTGCATAGCTGACTGCATTTAATTGCATCACCAGCTCCACTGAGGTTAGTGCAATTTGAAATAGGAAATATCACAAATAAAAAAGAAAATTAAAAAATGGATTAATGCATTTCTGGGAGTGTACTCTTATTATTATTGTGGGTTTCTTTGCAGTCATTTCCTGAATTCCAAAGCTCTGAACTCTGGGAAAATGTAGGCAAAGTTTAGCAGAAATAGAAGTTTATATAATTCAAGATGTTGTTTTTCTGCAAGAGTGTCTTTTGCATAGATAGGATTAATATTTTGTTTTATTTTTATTTTATTTTCATTTTTAATTTCAATTTTTATTTTTATTTTTATTTTATTTTTATTTTTATTTTTAAAATCTTTTTCTACAAGTCCAGATGTATCACGTGAAAATATGTGAGGAACAGAACTTGATACAAGTGTTAGAAATAGGTAGCTTAAAATTACAGGAACTATGGAAAAAGTGTTATTATTATGCAGACTGAAGTTCCACAGTATTTATATATTTTTAAATTATGTTTGTGTTTTTTATGTTATTTAGTAGGGCAATTACATGCTTGCTGTGGAGAGCAAGTTAATCAGGATTTTGGAAGTAACACTGAAGAATGTTATTTTAAAATCTGTTGTTTTTTGGTTTTTTTTCCTTTATAGGAAATAAAATAAAGGCTTTATAGGAGTAACCATCACTTCTGATTATGTGATTATGGAGCTGCCATTCAAACCTATGCTAGTGACTCATGGGACAAGTAAAAAATGTCAGGATGAGTCTAACACAATGACTTAGTTTCAGCAAGAATGAAGTTGGTTCAGAAGTTATGGAAGGTCTTAATCTTCCTACTTTGAATACAAATTTATTTACTTCATATCTGAATTATCTAATGTGAGTTAACTCAGTATTTGAGCTTCACCTATGCATTTGCTTGCATTCTCTTATAATTTCCTCTGTCAGAATATGTCAATCCCACAGTAGTACAGTTTCCACTAAGTGTGCTTATTGCTGAAAGAAAGATTATAACTAAACAGACTTTTGTTCCTCTTTAAGCTATCCCATAGGAAAAGGTAAATTAAATTGAGATTTTATTTAGTCCATTCCCAGATTCTCTTGATGATTCATACTGTCCTGCCAATGAACTTTAAGTGATCATATTTACCTTCCTGTGCAAACTAGGTGGAAGAACAAAGAGAATTGCAGCTCCTTGTACTGCAACTATGCAACTAGTCTATATCCACATAATACTATTTTTTGTTTCCAGGGCATTTTTAAAAAAATGCAGTCATAATTTCTAAACACTCAGATATTTAAAGATAGTGAGAAGTCACAAAAATTCATCCCCTTTTGCTCACACTCAAAGAATATTATTGTTTACACGTCAGAACACTCTTTAAATCAAAATATTACCTTGATTTAACAAATACCAAGTTGTTGCTCATATACCTTTCCTTCCAAGATGTGTTACTGTGAGACAGCCCATTGCTCAGTTTAGCCTCATTCACCATGGCTACATCAAGCCAGGTCTCTGTGACATGTTATTCCCTACTTTCCTCAGCTGTTGCTTTGGTTGACTATGGACTCTATAGTTACATTCCAATTCCATATGACTCAACGAAAGCAAAATATTTCTGATCACCTGGAAATGGCCTTATTAGAACACCAAACTGATTTATATTAACTGTTCTTTAATAAGTCATATTTTCTTCTGAACAGGCTAGACAGTTGTCTATGTTGTGCTAGAAGTATTTAGTATTAAGCAGTTTGCATTACATCTCTAATGATTACACACAGTTAGCACATATAGAGAAAAAGAAGACACATATAGAGAAAGGGAAGCTACAAGCTTCACAGTTTAAGATACCACAATGAATTTGCAAAAAAAGGTATGTTAGAAACTTCAAGGAGATTCAGAATATGAGTGGCCCAAAGACCATTTAATAAATGTAACTTATTCATACAGCTTAAAAGAAAGCAGGGCAGAGAGATCTTTCTGTCAGAGCAGAGTGCTGTTCTAACACAATCTGTTTTCAGCATCTCAGCTATCCAGTGATATTTCAGATGTCCTTGTACACCAATGCAGAATGATGGAAGATGCCTTTTGAAACACCTTTATGCTGGACTCTCACATAAGAAATCAGATCAAACAATTCTGTCCCCAGATAAAGAACATGCTATCCAGACATTCTGGTTTGTTTGTTTAACTTGGGATGTTGTTTTACGTGGTTAATATTTATTTTTAATTTTCCTATAGGCATGTTATCCAGACTAATGAAATCTGAAACACAGCCCTTGCATTCATTATACTCTAATTTTTAGCCTCCTTGGTACAGTACTTACATTTCTAATCAGAAGCACAAATTTCCTTGCACAGAAATTAGGGGAAGTGATCTGATCGACCTAAATGGGAACACAAAGAATTCATGTATTTCACAGATGTTTCTTAGGAGGACTAGGTCAAATTCTCCTTATTGTTCATGGCTAAGATTAAAGGGAAAATACTGCACATGTTTACCACAGTTCATAAAAACTGAGTCTGAAATTGAGAAGGAAACAACTTAGGTGCAATTGTGTGAGTTTAGGAAAAAACAGAAGCATCTTCTTTTGGTGTTTGAATAAAATCAAAACCAAAGGAAAAAAAAAAAAAAAAAGCAGCTATAATTACCAGGACTGGTTCTTTCATCTCTGATGATGTATATGATGAGGAATAATGAGAAAGTGTTCTTCAGTAGTAAAGGTCATGTTTTATATACATGACAGGGGTGGATTTTTGTTTTCCCAATGGAATTTTTGAATTCATATAGTTTAATGTCTTATTCAGAGAATGGTTAAGTATGTGAGCCTTCTTTACATCGCTGGAAATAAAGTTTATGAGAACCACTTTACCTTCCAATATTGTAATCCTATGGCTGCAGTGAATCAATGACATTAATCCTACAGATAATATCTAGGATCCTAGCATGCAGTTTCATCCTTAAATTTTATTGCTTCCCTTTAAGTCCATTCTGTAGCAAAATAAGGAACATCATAACCTGAAGCGTCTTCATAGGCACAGTTTATTTTTTTTTAAAGAAGCAGTAGTTGATACTACAAAAATCCCAAGGAATAACTGGACTGGGGAGTGTCCTTCTTTGTCAGGGAAATAAGTTCATTTGCCACTTTCCCTTCTCTTTTACTGAATTGCTGACACCATATCATATGGTAGACCATTTTGGAGCTCTGCTATTTAAACCTGCTTTTTTTTCACCTCATGTTGATTACTCTGTGAAGCAAAGAGTAACTCATCTGAGCATTGTGTGTGATACCAGCAGAAAAATGTCTTCAAATATTTATAAAAGATGCAACTTTTTCTTGTGACATGTTTTATAGGATTTTGTTTGCCTTAGGAATAGCATGCTTTAGTGATACATGTTACTCCAAAACCCACTGAGAAAAGCCTTAAATTTTCATCCAAACAGGGACTATACCGTAACGTGCCATACCTGTGAATTGCTTTATTTTTCTATACTCCATTTATAGGCACTAGATAAGAAATAAAAAAATTCTGCAGAAAAATAAAATTGGCATAGTTTGTCTTTAAATTATCTAGTGGCATGTTTCATTATTTCTTGTCCTGATCCCAAAGGTGGAGTTACTTCTGCTTCTAGACAGACTTGCTGGAGTGTATAACTGTCTTCCCACCTTTTATACAGTCATCTGCAGCTGACCAGCTTCTAGGATCCCAATGGGAACAATTTGGGGGTAAAGTATGAGGGTTTTTGACTGTTTTTGTTCCTGGCTTACTGATCCTCATGTGTAAACTGATATAATCCAGCTCTCTTTTTTTTTTTTTTTTTTTTTTTTTTTTTTTTTTTTCCAGGACTGAAGGGACAAGAATGCATAGACAAAAGGGAAAGCAGCTATTTTTTTCCCCTAAAACTTAAATCCCCACTTCTAGTCTGCAGTCCAATCAAAATTTAAATTATCCTTGCAGATTAGATTTATTTAATTGCTTGATATTTTATGGCTGGTAACATTTTGTCAAAAAACACAAAATGCATATTTTCTTTCAAAGTTGTTTTAGTATTTTGCTGATAGCTGCCAAAAAGAGCAACAGGTGCATGAGCAGTCATTAGGATATTGTCAATTACTTATACATTGACAACATCCATTTTTAACAAAGCATTTCATGTTCTGTATTTTTACACTTCATGTCAAAAGGTGGCGGAGCTAAGCACAGCAAAGCTTTGGCAGGGAAAGCTAATTTTCCATAGTTTCATCATGCATGAATGCCTCTTGGAATCATTTTAAATGCTGTTAGATGACAGAATATTATTTGTAAAACAATTTCTTTCTAAATTATTTCAGAGCTGACAGAAGCCACTAGCTTAACACTTTAGTGGCCTACAGAAGAACAGGTAAAACTCAGAAGCAACAATGAAAATCTCCACATAACAACCCCCTCTTCCAGACAATTTAGAGTCAGTAATTTCTTTTGTGAGAAGAATTCTGAAGTTCAGACAAATCCTGACCTAAGCCTGTGTGGGAAAAAAAAAAAACAACAAAAAAACCAAAAAAACCAAAAATGTGTAAAATTGAGCTATTAATGATACTTTGATTTTCTGTACATTTGCCAGTATAGAGCTCTCCATCAAGACATTTAACATAGATGAGTACGAAATTATCAACTCATGTGGCATTCTGTTGGTGTCATCTCACATTGCATGTAAATTAGTTGCATAAAGACATGCAATTTTCTTTCCCACTACAAAAAAAGGTATGCCTGCATGCAAGATTCAGAAAATCTGAAGTGAAATCCTCTCTTTGATGTCTATGTAATTTGTGAGTGCAGGCACAGGTTTGTAAAATGAGGAAAGAGCTATTTTTGAAATTTTCTCTTTTTTTTTTTTTTTTCTTTCACCCTTTTTACATTTACTATCTGTTTTTCAACCTTTTTCTCTACTCAGGCTTATAAAAATTGTGTTAATACAATACTCATGTGTGGCTGGGTTATGTTGCTATACATACAGATGCTTGTGGCTGCTTTGTCTCCCAGGTAATTGGATTGACTTAAACTGGATCATATCTGGGATAATTACTCAAAGACCTGAGGAAGAAAAGAAAAATCTAGTCTTCATCCAGCACTGACAAGTACTAATCTACCGAAACAACCCAAAAAGGCAGATGTCATTTATATTATAGTATGCTATATTACAGACATATGTCTCTATCTCACTCTCTCTCTAATGTACATTTTTGGTACATAAACAGTCATAGAATATAGTTGAATCATGGGGGAGTTGTTCAGAATATTTGACAAAGAAAAAGTCTGTTACAGAAACTTGCATGCATACATGGATTTAAGAAACTGCTTTCAGCCAGCTTTGGATACAGTGTTCTTCACAGCACTTTTTGCTTCTGCATTAGTGTTGCTTAATGGCAGGAGTGTCACTGCTGCATGCTGTTCCTGTTTATTATGACTGATGCCACTAATTATACTAATAGTATAAACAACATAAACAGAAATATTTGTTCCATCATCTGTCACTTTTGATACCCATAGTCATAAATGAAAGTCAAGGAAAGAAAAAGGGAAATACTTCAGTGATTCCAGAGGTGTGCCTGGTATTCAGAAATAATTATACTACTTGATGAACCATGGTACTGTCTGCTCTTGTCTTCGTGTTTGATTACAAATCTGATACTAGCACTTAATGGGTAAGTGAGCTGTCACAAGGCTTTCCTTCATGCTATGTTTCAGGAAACATTACAACAATTCATGTGATGAAATGCAGCTTTCTACCATATGCTGACATATCATAGTGCAAGATGGTGAAGTGTCTTAAGCACCGTATTGCAATGTGATCTGCCACCCATTAAATGGAATGTTTCAAAAAACATGCCAGCTCTTGAATAAACTCTGACTCCAGTACCTACTGCAGCCAGTAGACTGTATAAAATGCCTTAAAGTTATCCTCAGACTGCTCAGCTCTTCTGCCAGTATAAAACTAACAGTCTAATTTTATCTCTACATTGTAAAGAATGCAGTTAACCTTGCAATACTGCAGCACCACACTAGCAAGATTTTATTTTAGCTACTAGAGTAAATGCTGACTTTTAACTTTTATAAGGTTATTTATTAAGACATGCAGTTACCTCCCAGTACACACAATTTCTCTATGACTGTGAATAGATAGCAAAGGTCCCAGCATTTATTAAGCTCTGCTACAAATCAAGTCTACTGAAATAGTCATAATGTATTCTATTAGTAAGCATAAAAAATATATATGCAATGTTATGTCAGCCTCCCAGCACAACAGCTGAGATTTGCACCATAGTTCACTACAGTGATCCTGAGTCAGCACTTCCAGGAAGTGGAAATCAAGGGTAACCCAGCTGATAGGCTGTAAGGAAACAGTAATTCTGTTCTTTACTTGCAATAATAGCTTAACTGGGGAAACCTAGTCTGGCTGTACTTGGCTAGCATGGACTTCTTCCTGGGCTGATAAAGACACCAGCACATTTTTTGAGATTATGTATTTACTAAATGTATTTCATGTGTGTATGTGATAAATCTATGCATTTAATAAAGTGTTATGTTCTTGGGGGAAGTGGGGGAAGAAAGGAGAATTTTGGCTGTGTTAAAATTTTCTTGACTACTCACCTATCCCAGATAACTTCTAATGTGTTTAGTGTAGTTTAGATTAGCTTAGTTCGATGAAGACTGTGGAATTTGTTTCCCTGAAAGGACAATCTCAAGTCACAGAAGAAGGATCTTGAAACATTACTTTCCTGCTTCAATAGCAGGAAACATCTGTCTTCTAAGCAAACTGTATAGGAGGGCTCATGGCTTGTGGTAAAGTAGATGGCCACTGGATAGTTTGGGGCTTATTTTTGGTATTTACATTAAAAATCTTGAAGTGAAATTTGGTTAAATATTTGTTACACTTGGGTGTTGACACATTGCTTAATCCTCAAAAAACAGTCACTCCAGCTCTTTAAAACCTAAACCACAGCCAAAATGGTCAAAACTAATGTTCATCATCAGAGAATACCAGTAAACAGTCACCAAGATACAGCAGATGTCATTCTGGTCACAGTTTGAGGACACAGGGAACCCAAATTAACACTGACAGAAGCGCAGAAATCCTGTCAGGATGGTATCGATGCTCTCTGTCCCTCTGTGAGCACCATCAGATTTTGTCACTCAGATGGGAGACAGTAGCAATACCAGAAACTGCATAAATACCATGCTATCATTTGTGACAAAATGCTGTGTGAAGGGGTAATCCAAGAATAATTGTGTCAGGACTGACTCCTGACTACCCATGATGCTATGGAGGATATAGGCTGATTACTTCTTATGCTCCAGTACCCTGATATATTCTAAGACTCTAGTGAGTAACTCCATGTGTTTTTAAAACCTCCTTAATATTTTCTTGAAAATTAATTTCAGATTTGTTAAGAGCTATGGTTTTTTGTTAAAATTTAAAAAACTGAAAACTTTAAAAAGTTTAAAAATATTATAACAAAATATTATATCTTGAAAGAAATAAGAGACAAGCATTTCTCTTAATGATTGCTTCCTTCTTGTGTTCTTCTAAAATCCCGGAAGAAAAGAATATCCCTCCCCCATCCTTGAACCTTGTTTGGATTTTTTTTTCTTTCGTTGTTTTCACATACTGTCATATGAAGGGTTAAATTGAGGTGTTTTTTTTTTTTTCCAGTCACAAGAATCTCAAAAGTGATTTATGTTCTCTTTCAAGAAACTGCTGAACATAAAATTCATTATGATTTTTTGTGGACACTACAATTACAGTGTATGTGAAAGGAGGGTGTCAAAAAGATGCATCCAGGCTCTTCTCGTTGGTGCTGAGCAATAGGACAAGAGGCAATGGGCAGAAACTGATACACAGGAAGTTCCACCTTAATATGAGGAAGAACATCTTTAATGTGGGAGTGACCAAGTGCTGGCACACATTTCCCAGAGAGGAGTGTTCCTCCCTGGAGATATTAAAAAACCATATAGATGCAATCTTGGGCAGTATGCTCTGGGATGAGCAGGGAGGATGGATGAGCTGACCAGCTTGAGCCTCTTCCAATCAGACACACTCTGTGATTTTGTGATTATTGGTAAAACATTTTTGGATTTGTTTTTTGCTCTTGACATATTGTTTTCACTGCATAATAGATCACTTTGAAAAAGTGTTTGTTTTGTAATTGACTATTCCCTGAAAGAGACCTTAAAATAATTCCTACAGTGGTGTCTGCAAACAGACATGAATTGGCCCTGCTTTAAGCCACAGCAGCTGAAGCAGTGCAAATCAGGAAGCCTTACAGCCACTGAAGTACCAAATTAACACTTCCTTCATGCACTATTCTACCCATCCCAGAGAGAGACAATAACATTATAGACAAATTGTTTCTCACTGTCCCTCCTGATGTTCCTGCCATTGAAAGCACTTAATACAGATGCAAAGCTCACTTCAGTGATGTGGGGTCATTCTCAAACTTAGCACCAGTAACCTGAGAAAATATATTTGAGTTTATTTGTTTGTTTTTCTTGATTGCATATTCTTCTTTACCTTGCTCTCTATTTCCAAACAAGAGACAAATGAACACAGTTATGATCCACCTCTCTAGGAGGAAGTATCCCTTTGACAAGAGAACCCTGCTCTAAATAAATTACAATCTACTACACTCCTGGCAAAAATGATGTGAATTATCATTAAACAAAGACTTTCTGTGACTTTCTCAGGAATTATATCTGAGTGGCCTGAGGCATTGCAGACATTTTATCCCTGTCAATTCTGGTGAGAAGCAGAACTGTGAGAAAGAGATGAGTTTACATTGAAATTCAGAGCGGGCAGAGATGGTGAGTGAATGTCTGCATGGTACTTAGTTGTCAGTCAGGGTTGAAATATGGCAGATAATTGTTCAGTAGCTGCTTCAGGCTCTGGAGGATGGCAGAACATAGTATCAGAAACTTTGTCAGAGCTATTAAATAATAAAAAAAGGAGTCTGCCCTGACTATATGGCTACTCCAGCTAGATAGCAACATGAGAAGCTGCAAGATGCTCCTGATATCACAGACATGCTCCTGATATCACAGTAGACAGCTAATCTTAGCCATCTAGTTATACTAACAAGCTAATGGTGTGATTACAAGAAAGCAGACAAGAACTTCGTGGTTTGCAAGCTAAGCAGAGACTACCAAGGCAACCCTTAGTTAAAAAAAAATGGAATCAAAGCCATTGAAGAAGAATAAAAAAGGTTTATTTAGGAAATGATGAGGGTAGGAATGCTGAAAATGTAGGTATGTTTCTTTTTTGGGAGGAAAGACAGGGTGTATAAGTGGTACCAGTAAGAGATCAGCCCTACTCTTGATGACTGTGGCTTGTGCAATAACACTTTGCTTTTTCTGAGCACACTGATATCAGACTTCTACTGTCAGGAAAGCTGGGCATGTCTCTCCCAAGTGCTATTGAGGGTATACTATGAGTGCTCTTCCAAACCTCAAGAGGGGAAGACACAGAGACTGCCTTGTAATAACATCATCTGTTCCTAACAGATAATGTCATGTTAGATTTCAAATCCTGGAATATGAAAGAAAATCTGTGAAAGTAAAAAAATTAATGCTATGAGGACTTTGGTGAGGAAAAGTGACCAGCAGCACAGTGAAGAAAATGTGCAGCAGATAAACTACTAAAAAAAGCAGTTTCAAATCTCATAGAAAACAAGTGAAAGAAGGAAAGCATTTGAAGGAAAAGTTAAAAATACAGAGCACCAATGTTGACCTGCAGAAAATGTATCTGTAAATAATGTCCTCTTAAAAATAGAGATAACTGTACCAGCTAGTTTGTGAAGCTTCCTTAACTAAGTTTATACTTGCAGTAAACTTAATGTAACTGTAATATTTGGTCTCATTATATGCGATGCATAGTGTATAATAGGATGTAGATTGTTTTATTGTTTTTCAGCATCACAGGCCATTCTTAAAAGGAAACTTGCAAGTATGTTTACTAAAATGCCAACAGCAAAAGCAAAATAGCAAGAAAAATACCCCAACAGTAAAATGGCCGTATCTTTTTAGAGATGAACTAGCATAATTTGGAGTGTCTAAGAAAATGGCTTTCAGCCTCTTTCTGGTTCCAGTTTTAAAAGGGAATTATTTATCTATTTCCTTTCCTTTTCTCTTTCCTTCCCCTTTCCATTTCCCTGCCCCTGTCCTTGTCCCTTTCCCTTTCCCTTTCCCTTTCCCTTTCCCTTTCCCTTTCCCTTTCCCTTTCCCTTTCCCTTTCCCTTTCCCTTTCCTCCTTTTGGATTTTCCCCCTTCCCCCTCTTTTCCTCCTCAATTTTTCCTCATCTTTATTTGTTTTTTCTTTCTTCTGCTTCCCCTTCCTCCTTCCCCCCTTTTCCTTCTCTTGATAGTATAGTTTTGTCTACTAACTAGTTGCTGCAAGAAGTGTATTGGACAGCAAAGCAGACACAGTTTTGCTGGGACAGATTAATTTACTCCATTTTTCTGCTGATCTCATGGTGTTTGTTTTGTTTTTGTGACCAAAACTGTGTTGATAACACATGCATGTTTTCAGCTATTGCTGAACAGTGCTTTCACAACATGTTTCGCACTCTGTTTGGCTAGCAAGCAGGCGGGGGGCAGGCAGGAGGCTGGAAGGGGATGCAGCTGGGACAACTAATCTCAATTCCCAAAAAGAATATTCTCTATCATATGAGGTCAGTGTCAGAAGTAAAATTGATAATATTGAAAAGGGGGTTGAGGTCCCAGTTAGGTACTCCTGGAGTAGCTGAGCATCGCTAACCATTCATTTTTGTCTCCCGATTCCTTTTGTCTCCCTTCATCTTCACTTTTCTTTTTTTTCCATTTTTTTAAACAATTTTTTTCCCTTCTGTCTCTCTCCCCCATCCAGATGGGGGGAAGTAGCTGTGCTTCTAGGCAGGAGCTTACCATCTGTGGCCAAACCAACACAGAAATCTGTATCCCTTCGACATGAGAAAGCCAGTATAAAGAAACAAAACATTCTTGTGGCACCAATCACAATATCTTACAATATGTCTGTGTGGGTTAAATTCTTAGGGTTCATTATCTATGTCTTCTGATGTAATGTGTTTGACCATTTGCTTGGAAAATGCTCCTATTGCTGGCTTCTATTCCAATCTCCCATGAGAGTTTTGTGTGTTTATGATATTTCATATGTGGTGAAAGTGGTAGTTTGAGTTGTTCCAAAAAAGACTTAACAATGGCTGTATTCCATCAACACAACTCTTGCTAACATGTAACATAATTTTTTGATAGGACAACAGAAAAGCATTTTTCAGAACAAACTTTCAGGATACATATATGGATGTATCTTCGAAATGTTGCCAATTTTCACATATATTGTAAGTCTAAATACTCTGTTAAAACTTGACTTGTTCAAAAATCACATCAAGTGATTAAACATTTTATAAATTATATTTATGAACAGTTGTTTATTTTATTTATTTATATGAATAATAGAAGCTTGTTGTACTGAGTTTGGGCAGGCCCTCTGGAGGTCCTCTGGTCTAAGCTTCCCTGCTCAAGCTGGGCACCTAGAATCAATTGTTTCAGGACCAGTTTCAGATGGCTTTTGAGCATCTCCAAGGATGGAGAAGGCTCAGTCATGCTCACAAAGAACAAATGTTTTCTTAACTTCAGAGAGACCTCCAGTGTTTCTCTTTGTGCTCAGGAAGTCCTGTGGAGGCTCTCCAGTATTAATGAAGATGTTAAACAGAACTGGGCACATTCCTGAACCCTGGGGTATGCTGCTACTTGCTGGCATAAGAAAATGAGTGTTGTCATACTTTTTGACTGAATAGTTGACTTCTAATGTTTTACTTCAGTTTAAAAAAAGTAAAACATTATCTGTGTTTACTTTTTTATTATCTTTAGTTTTTATAATTTCAATGTGGGAGTTTTGTTGGGCTTCTTGTTATTTGGGGCTTTTGCCCTAGAAATTTAGCAGGCAAAGCAGCCTTGCAGACTCATTTCTTTACCTTAGATTTATCTTTATAATATAATTTATATTTAATTTCTTTTCATTTTTATCTTTAATTTAATTTTTCAGGAGAAATATGTAACGTTTTCAGGACTGTTATTTTAGAAATTTACTTCTTAGTATCTCATTCACATTCACTATCAGTTTTTGTGTAAACTTACCTTTCCATTTTAATATGAAATTTATAATTCCATACTTCAGCAAGTTTTTTTTTTTCTGTGAAATAGGTCTTCCTACAAGCAACAGTACTAAAAATGCATTAGATTATATTTGATTATTAAGGTTTCATGGGTTTAGAATTTTCACAGAAATGTACCAGCTGCTCAGAAAATTGTGGAGCCTCATTCTTTGGAGATACTCAAAATCTGACTGAACACAACCCTGAGTAATGAATGTGCTGTTGGGGAACCTGCTTAAGCAGGGAAGCTAGACCAGAAGACCTTTAGTGATCCCCTTCAACTTTACCCTTTCTGTGATTCTATAATAAGCATACTAGCTCTTATTGTTGCATTATTGAATTGCTCATCTTTTTCTCTATTTCTGCCCTGTAGACTAGATACAATAAACTTAGATTATCATTGGGTCTAATATTTTATAAACATAATCCAAAATAGGTTAAAATATTATTTTCTTCCCCATTAAAATGTAGTATTGAAAATATTTTACTGAATCTTGCCTCTGTATCAATTTTAGCCTGTATGTTAGTCTTTCATTGCAGATTGGAATTCCTTACATGATATACCCTAATTAATTGTGGATTGAGTCCCTCTTATTTATATATTTGTCTGCACTGATAGTAGCTTTGTCCTTGTGATAAAAGTTGGGACTACAATAAAGAATGAGCAATTAGCTGAAATGATAAAGACAACAGGGCTGTGTGAAGCACCCTTAACTATCTGTCTAAAACAGATAAGATTCACCATGCCAGATTAGAATCAATGTGAGTGCCAAAGATAATTAACTCCAATCTTACTTAGCCTGAGAATGCTATACAGTACTTAGACCTCTTGCAGGCACTGTTAATTCTTTCTTTGCTTGTTGTTGGCTTGACAGTCCCTCTCTTTTTCCCACCTCCACCCATTTTCTTCCATTTCTAATTTGGAATGAAGTTTCATTCAGGCAAGCGCATTTTATCTTAGTAATAGTACTTTGTAATCTTCCAGGGAGCTTTCTTCTGGTCAGATTTTGATTACTTGAAACTCCTCTCCTGTTATTTCAGAGGAACAAGGCTGTCAGCACACATCCTCTTCTGTTGCAGCTATACCAGAGTTCCAGCCCACAATCAGTGCCTCAGACCTGACAGCCATGAAGCCTCTTTTACAGAAATTGTGTTTATTTTAGTAAAAAATCAGACTGCTGCATCAGTATGTTATGTAGAAAGCAAATCTTAGCCACATTGTCTCTCTCAAACTGGAAACAGTTAGCAAGCATCTGCAGGAGGGTGCAGGCTGGACAAAGATGCACCATCCTGTCTCCTGGAAGGAAGCAGCTCTGCATTCATCTGCCACAGCTGCTGCAGGTAAAACTAGAACTGTTTCCACTCACCTGTGGCATGGCAGCTGGGCATCAGCCCAGCTTGTCAGATGAGCTGTAAGGCTGCAGTCCTGCAAGCAGGGTCACTATAGCTTGGGATGTGAGCAGGGAGATGGGCCGCAGCTGCCTTTTCCATTGAAGCCAAAGCATTGTGTCACAAGGTAAAAGGCAATTGATTATGTGATACCTGAATTTAGTTAGGGATACCATTTCTGCCAAAGGGTGCTCTGTACTCAGCAGATTTAAAATTTGGCCCATTAATAGTTTTATAATTTAAAATATATCTAAGAATTTATCACAAAAATACACAATAGAAATAAATATAATTTCATATTGATCAATAATTATGCTATATGCATCTAAGTGAAAAGAGGTCTAGAAATAATAAAACCTAGAACTACATCATTAGGCCCTTAAAGAGTGAAAGAAAAGCATACATTGATGGAAAAATGATGAGGTAATTCCTTGGTATGTAATATTCAGAAGGTGGTTTTGTTTGGTTTTCTTGGTTTTTTTTACTGCTTGCAGATATTTGATGTTGTTTTCATACTGCAGAATAGTTGGTCTTTGAATCTTAAATTCTAGGAAATTATTTGCATTTGAAGGTTGATAAATTGCAGAAATTACATTAAAAAATTAGACCTTCTGAAATTGGCTATTATTTTTGCTTTCCTGAGCTGATCTAGTGAAAATATATTTGATAGCTTTCAAAACAGAATAGAGGGGATGTTCTGCAATTCCTTTATGATGTTAAACATATGTAAGACACAGATGGGGAATAAACAGTTTTCAGAATTTAAACTATTTTGTCCCCAAGTAAATGTGGTGGTGATGATGGAATTTACATGATGTTTTTTTAATTTAAAAATTGATTTAAAAAATTACAAAAACATATACCCACATCAAAAATTTTTATGTATGTGTTTAAAGTTATTTTCTTCAGTTAAGATCAGCTAAATTATATTGTCTTAGCTTACCTTGGTTTGCCTTGTCTTTTTCTCACTCCCCATTTCATATGTAGTGAATATTGCAATAAATCAAAACCACACAGTGACCTTGCATTTTCACTAGAAGATAAGGAACTGCTTAGCATTTGGTTTTTAACTCAAAACAAAACTGCCTCTTCATGGAACAATGCATGGTGCTGTCCAGTGTGTTGCTGTTTGAGCCACTGAGAACTCAAAATGCAAATACACAAGCACACAACACACACACTCATACCCATTCTTATCCTCCTGGTTGCTGGTAGCCTAGTAGACTAAACACCTCTAATGAAATGTCTGCAGTTACAAATCCATATGGGCCTTTAGATATTCACCCTTTTCTAATACTATCTTTTTGTATTTCAATGGAAATGTTTGAATTACAGGTGTTTATTTTATAAATTGGGAGGAAAAAGGTAGTTGTTTCTAGACAAGTGACATGAGTAGCAGAGTCACTATTTGAGTTAGTACAGAAAAAGGAAAACATATATTTACAGGGATTCTTTTATCCTTTAAGCATAGAATTAATTTTCTCTCCATTTATAAAAGCATTAAATTCCAGGCCCTCCTTTCAAGTCATGAATATTTTACCCAGAGATCTCCCTGAGAGGGAGAGAAACAGCTTTTCAACCAGCTGGTGCAGGGTTATATTTGGCATATGGAGCCTGGATTCAGTTATTGACTTAGAAGTCCATAAATACCCCCTGAACAACAGGGCTGTGTGTAATACACATCGTTGGGGAACTCCTTAAGGCAGATTTCTAAGGCATCAGCCTGCTTGTCTATGAACACAATATACAACAAAGCAGAAGACTTGAATTTAGATCAGGTTGATAAAATCCTAGGGTTGGAGGAAGCTAGGGAGTCTTCAGTAACAAAATAAACTCTGGGAATTTGTTTAATGAAGAAGAAAGCAAAAACCTTTCACTAGTCCCTAGAACTGTTTTCAACACAGTGTGCATGGTGAATTAGTGATAGCTGCTGAATTAATAGTACTGAGGAATGACATACACTTTATGCAAGTCACATATACACTACAACCAGCAACAATAAAAGTTTTTGAGGTCTGTTTTCTTTACACTTTCAAGTTTTAATGTATTTTGGTTTC
Source organism: Erithacus rubecula (assembly GCF_903797595.1). Taxonomy (NCBI): domain Eukaryota; kingdom Metazoa; phylum Chordata; class Aves; order Passeriformes; family Muscicapidae; genus Erithacus; species Erithacus rubecula. Next base: position 3,822,805 of record NC_136661.1, read on the forward strand.
AACTAAATATCTTATTTTTTTTTCCTAAATGAGGTAATTAAAATTATTCTTCAGGCTCACTCAATTCATTCTCCTTGTTAAAATTTCTTTTAAAATTATTTAAAATACATTTTGTAAATTCATCTTCCATTTGCCTGAAAAATAAAAAAGGTCTGTATATGCTGAATAGTTTAATGCATGTGTTGCAAAGACATGTAACAGCTGGGATCTATCACTGCCAAGCAATAATTAAACAAAGTTGGCAACAGAACTCTGGGAAAAATTTTGTATGCAAAACAGAACTATACATCTTCTGAAGGAAATTTCTTGTGGGTGTGTAAAAAATGCATTCGGATTACTTTATCTTTTTTATTTTTAATTTTCTTTTTATTATTTAATCTAATTGCCAGAAATAAAGTTACCAGAAATGAATATATATTCAATCAATTTAAAATGGGAAGGTTAAGCCTGAAAGTCATTAGAATCAGAAAGATTAGTAAAACAGCAGAATTCCCCAAAATTTACCTTATGTAGAGAATTAGAACAAAACAGGAGTTCTTAAGACTGTTCATAATATATAAATACTGCTTAATTTCTAGGCTGACTAAAGGTTTGTGCAAATTTTATAAAATGCTTTGTTTAAAGGAAATACTGTGGTCTTATTATGCTAAGTGTGCACATATAATTTAGTATTTCAATCTAAATTCTTGCTTTAAGGGTGGTGTACCTTGAGTCAGGCAAAACAAACTGGCATAGTAATCATGGTAATAATTTAAAAATGTTTATTTTTACATCTAAGAATTTATTTTTCATGGCCTTTGATATAACCACTCATATTATTAAAATCAGACATTCATGATTTATTGGCAGGAATTCATTATACAAGCAGTTATCTCCACATTTGGGCATCCTGAAAGGAGCACAGTCAGAAGTTAGTTACATGTGACAAATATTTACAAGAAAATGAAAAGCTTTTTTTTTTTTTTTTCATGTGAGAGAAGAAAATTAAACTCTCTGAAGACATTGGTGTGAATAATTTGGTCATAATACTACCCATAATCTGTGTAGTAACTATAAATCTTATTCATACTACTTGGGAGCATGGGGCTGGACTCACCACACCAGTTCACCTGGATCTATTGAAGTTTGTTACACTGCAGTGGTTTGAACCAAGATACTTGAGAAGAATTCAGAATTTGTGATAGTGAGATTTTTATTACTTGATAAATTGCTATTGGTAATGGATAAAGCTTGATAATGGATAATGGATAAAGTTCTTGAGTTACTCTTTTGGGAAAGCACTTAAGGATTGTTGTGATGATAACCTGTTTTCTTTACTATAATGCAAATTTCAGCCCTTAAGGTCAGCCATGTCTTAGAATATCTATTTATTAGGTACAAGCCAAAAGTACTCTTCTAGACAGAGATATTTCACAGCACCTATGCCTGTGAATAAATTTGAAACTCTCAGTGCTCTGATTCTCATGTTATCTGTCTATTTATATAGTAGTAATCATTTTAAATCAGCTTGCATTTTTTATTTAATTACAGCTGAGCAACTGGAACCCCTGGAATACTTACAGAAGTGATTTTATACTGTGAGTCTCTTTTCCTTTCACCCTTTCCTTTATTGCTGGTCACTTGGTCCTTCACCCAGGATGAGCTGTATCCACTCTTACTAACTCTTGGCAATTGCCATAAAGCATGCTTGCCATGGTTAGGTCTAAGTAGCATGGAGCATGAAGTTTTCAGTAGACTTCTCTTATTTCCACAATATAATAGGGGGAAGTGGATCATAAACAAGTGTAATGCCCTTTGGACTTAGAATACTGGCAAGGTTACCAGAAAACTTTCATATTTCCAGGCTATTAGCACAGCAGTTTGTAGTCTGCATGTGATAAAGGAGAAACTTTGTAGATTGCAGTGGCGCTATATCCCAATATTGGAGAGCTTGGAATACAGCTTGAAAGTTTTGCAGCCGGCTGTGTTCTGTAAATGTATCACAGTAGAGTATCAGAATGTGCAAAGTATTGTATTTAAAGCTACTATCTGCCACTAAGTATAAAAATGTTTCCTCAGGAAATGTAGCTGGTTATTATTGTGGGAATACAGTGGTCACTGAGGTGACATTATGTAGGAACTTTTCAATGCAGATCAATACTGGCAATTCATTTGGATCCATATGAGATTTCCAGTGTTAGTCCATTAACGATGAAAAAGAGTAATACCAGACAGGATGTAGAACAGAAGCAAAAGGAAGACAATGATAAAAGCAAATAAGTTGTTATATATTACAATGTGAAGGGAGAAGGAGGAGGCAAACCAGCTTATAATGTATAATTTACTCGTAGATATGGTAGGCTACCAAAGAGTGATCCTGATGTTAAAACAGAAAAGTGTATGCTGAGTTGTCTGACATGATCCTGGGTGAGATCCTTAAAGCAATTATGACTACAATTTTGGCATACACAGGTAAAGGAGCTAGAGATCATTTTAACCAAAAATGTGAAATGAAAAGAAAAATAATCTCCCCCTCTGCAGTTAGATCTAGCCACAGATCTTTTCACTATGTGGAAAAAACATATGGTCACCATTCATATTGTTGTATGTTAATTTCAGCCAGTATTACATGAGATGGAAGTAGGAATTATCTACAGTATGAAAGATACTCTAGCAAGAACTGAGGACAAAAAGCAAAAGCATGTCATTATTGTCCTGAAATCCCTGGATTCTTTCTTTTTGTTAATATAACTTCATTGTAGGCAGATGACTCATACTTAATAGGTTTTGACAATTCGCATAAAAATTGTGGGTTATGTCTTGCTCTCTTTTTTACTGCCTAAATATTTGTGAACCTAACTAGTATAAATTTTTTAAGTATAGAGGCTTTGTGTAGGCACCATAAGGATCTCAAAAAGACTAAGAAAATACAATGTTTCAGTATGTTTTTTCTTAAACTGGTCACTGAAATTCAATAATTACTTACATTGTTGTTCCTATCTAGGAGGAAACAGCTTTTTAAAGTCTGCCCAAATAAGCAGTATAGCAAGGATAATACAGCAATAGAAGGTCATTGATACCGATAGTGGCCAAAAAGAAACTTTCTAACACTTTTTAACAGTTTTGAGTAATAGAAATTAGTCATTATTGAGTTTGCTGGTCATTTGGAGGGTCCTTCCTCTAATCAAGTGTCGAGTGTTAGGAAAACACTTTTAGAGTGAGCTTTTATCACACACACTGATTACATTTTTACTAGCTATCCCTGCTTACTTAATGCATATATACACTTTATTTTACATAGTCATAGTCATAGCCCTTACTGGAAGTCCTTGTATGGTTCTTTGGGAGTTGGTGGTCTACAACATATTTTTTAGGAAGCTGTTCCTTGATCCCTCTTTTGATTAAGCACAATATTGTTTTGCATAATTGGTGCCCGGTCAGCCTTGCAGAGCTGAGCAGTTATCCTGCTTGCATTTCACATATACTTCCTTTTTGTTAGCCTTGTCTGCTCCTCCAAGGCTATGTTGTTCCATTTCCTTCATAAGAATAGAAAAATATTATTCTTTTCTACTATTCTTATCCCACAGACCTCCTTCTAAGGAGAAACTAAGTTTCTGTTTATCATGTGACATGGCAAACTGTTCATCACTTCTCACAACTTTTCATTTTTAGAGAACTTAATTTTAAACCATTTAGTTAATTCATAAACATAATGAAATGTTAATTGGTGAAAACAATTAAATTTATTTTCAGTTATTAAATCACTTATGGAAGCTGAGAGAATTATATAAAGCTGGAAGATGAAAATCATGATAAGAAGTTGAAAGACCATTAACAAAAAAGTATTTCCACCCCTTTCTCTTAAACTGACCTTATTTCCATGACTGTCAAAGGAATATTTACATTAATTTAGACAGAAAAGAAAGAATTTAAAATATATCTTTCATTAATTCAGTAAAATCTTGGTTACACCCAGAACTGGTTAGTAATAAATCAGAAAGAACAAAATTACATTTTCACTCCAAGTGAAAATGAACCAACTTAGATTGGTTCAGGATTAGTGTTTTAACAGCATTGCTACATTAAATACCCACTTCTTTGTTTTAAGGTACATTATGCTTAGTAATAATTGGAAAAAATATGTAGAAACATGGAAATCAGAGGAATTAGAGTGAATCCTGGTCACTTTAGTCTCCTCAATATATTTTCAAGGCTTATTTGAGCTGATGGAAGGATTATGGCACTGATATTGCTTCATGGAAACTTCTCACAGGCTGTTTTGTACATACCTTGAAGTAGCCAGTCTAACTATAGGACTGATAAAATCCAATTGGATGCAAATTATTTTGGATGCACAGTTTGGTGAACATAGAAACTCCTGTTTTGTAAACTGCTGCAATGAGATGTTACCTTGTCTGTGAAGTGCGTAAACCATGGTGGAACTTTAAAAATAAAACGAAACCAAAACCAAAGCCCCACAGCCCTGCAGAGTCTAGAGTGTGTCAGCCATAGTACAGTGGACTCTTGTCTATATTCCTCTGCTTTCAAGGACTGTGACTATGAAGCACAAAGCAGTGGCAGCAGTCACTTTCCATCTTGTTAGTGTAGCTCAGCATTGCACGGCAGAGCAGCAGCCTCTCCTCCTGTAAGGAGCTGTGGTGGGGATGCTTTGCAGAGCTGCAGTGGTACACGGGGCTGGCACCGACTGTGCATGGCTCTGAGGAAGCCTGTATGGGAACATGAAACAACCTGAGAGATTGCTCTTTTTCTATAAGATAACAAAAACTCTCCAACACATAGCAGGTGTTTAAAACAAGGTCAACACTCCACAGAGCTAGCAGCTTAAAAGATGTATTTTATGGCTGCGCACAACTTAAAATATTAAAAATTACTTTTTTGGAGCACTGTAAAATTTTAAGGGACAAAAATCTATAGTGTCAAGGTGAATAAAAATATGCGAGTTATTAGAACTGAGTGTAAAACTGATTTGATTTTAATCCCAAGTGTTTGCAAAATGAAAGAAAAAAATCTTTTTTTTTTTACGTTGGAAGAGGTTTTTCTTTTAAAGTCTTCAATGGTTTTGGAAGAATTTTAATATTTTCCACTCCATTAAGAATGGCCATTAAATAACACCTCCATACTGAAATATTAATATTGTTGTATATATGTAATTTATAACTGGAACTATAACACTTTGTTAAGACTCTGAAAATTGACTTGGTGTTAATTCAATATTTGAATAAGCACATTAAGCATTACTTAAAATTCAGATACAAGCTATCAGATGCTATCAGTCTATGCACCTATACCTGATATTTCCTGAGAAAAGCTTTTTTTTTGTATAGTGTCTTATTCCCTAAGAGCAAAGGGAGGTATCTAACCTCTAAAATGCAGAAAAGTGAAAAAACACAAACCATAATTTTCTAGAACTATTATGTTAAACTTAGATAAATGTTTTTATTTCAAAATCACCTAAAAAACGGCAGTAGAGTCATAGACTATTCTGAGTCCAACCCCTGGTCCTGCATAGGATACCCTATGAGCCACACCATGTGCCTAAAGGGCCCTTGGTTCCCAGCTTCCTGTGACCACTTCCCTGGGGAGCTGCTCCAGTGCCCAACCACCCTCAGGGTGAAGAACTTAAACCTCCCCTTACACAACTCCAGACTCCCTTGAGTCTTGCCACTGATCACCACAGAAGGAGATCAGTGCCTGCACCTCTTCTTCCCCTCATGAGAAAGTTGTAGACTACAGGGAGGTCAAATGACCTCAGCTGTTCCTTGCACAGTTTCTTTTCTAGGCCTTTAACTGTTGTCGTAGTCCTTCTTTGGATGCTCTTTAATTGCTTTATGTGCTTCCTATGTCATGACACCTGAAACTGCAGTGTCTTCCTTCTGTGCTCTCCTTGCCAGTTGTGTGTCTGTAACCTGTGGGATGTAACTGAGGGGCTGCATTTCCCTCAAGTAATTTATCTTGAAAATTTTTGTACACCTGCAACAACTCTGTCTTCATACTCCTGCACTTTGAATCACAAAGGTTTACTTTTCTCTCACTTTGCTGTAAAGGAAAAATAAGCCCAAAGGAGACAAACCTGCAGTGCTTGTGTCAGTTTTATATGTTGGTACTCTTCCCTTTTTTTTGAACTACATGCTGCCCCAATGATTTTGCATTCTTCTCTCTAACTTGAGTATATTGGCAATTCATAGCTAAAACTTGCAAACTCTTTTTTTTTTTTCCTTCAGAATTAAATAGAGTAATTAAATACTTATTGAGTGGGCTTACATCACTTTCATAGGATACATTGGCATGGATTCTAGACTTCCAATATTTATAGGCCTTATTCTGCTCTGTTATTCTAAATACTTCTTAAAACCTTTAGTATTGTTCCTCTGAAGAAGCCATGTTCTTTCAATATGCCTTGGTGGTATCATAAAAATTCAGATATTAAATGTGCATTTCAACAGAAAAATGAGACATATCTTAAAATAAATAGTCCTTCTGAGTAAAAAATTACCATGCAAATAGAATGTAAATAAGCAGAAGGGAGAAAGGAACTATGGTAGAGTGAGTTTATAAGATACAAAAAGTAGGTCAGAGAGAGTGAAAAGAATAGACACTGGCTTTATCGGATAAGCAGTCTTATAATTTATTTAGTTTATAATTTATTTACAACCGCATTCATGCATCAAAGATGGTATAGACTTGTTAAAAAATGGATGGAGAGTTGATCTGCTTGCACTTCAGAAACTGTGTTATAAGATCATTTGAATATCATAATCATAGTATTAGCTGCTCAGTTGTGATCTGTGAAGAGAAAACCTTTTTCAAAGAAGTTAGTAGGAAAAAATGAGTTAATATGACGTGGGAAAGGGGCATTCCACTGAGCTGCCATGTCCTATGGACCACTTTTTTGACTGAGCAACATTACTGTCCAGTGACAAAGTTGCAAAATACATGAACCAGAAAATAATAAAATCTTTGGTTGACAGATGTTTGCTTCTATACTAAGGCTGGGTTATTACAAACATATTTTGGATTTTTAAACATTGTTTCATTGTTTTACAGGACCCTAGTTAAGACAAGCACTTAAAGCAGACACAAATCATTTTGATGTCAAGAATACTTGATTTTATAATGACGAGTAAGTACATAAAATGCTTTTCCTGACAGGGATAAGGATTATGTCATTATCTGTGGTAGGAAGGATATGATACAATTACAGAAAACTTTGAAATGAAGTTCCAAATTTTAATTGTATCAGATGACTGCAATTTTTAGCTTTTCATTTTAAATTTAAGTCTGATTTACCTGAAGTGTTCTAATGTCCACAAAATATAAAATTGTGGTCAAAGTCAAATTAAAGTGTTCTATTGAGCAATCAAGAATTTACTTCATTAGAATGTTTCTGGAATAAAATCAATAAAGAGAGCTTGTTATAATGTAAAAAATTGTTATTAAAATTGCTTATTTTTTAAAATATTGAGATTGAAGATATTTGAAAATTCTTGACTCAGATATAAGATTCCTAAACATATTGCTGCTATTTGACCCCAGTTATATCTGCATTCCTTGTAAATAGCCTGAAAATTACATTGCAGTGCTTGGCTTGCAAACAGGAAATAAACAATGGTACAAATAATGGTATGATGATAATAGTATGATGTTTCCAAAAAATGTCAAATAATTTCCTTAAATTTTAGCATTTGCTATGCAATTTTAAAGAAAAATAGTAGGTAAGATGCAGGAAATAATAACAGGGGGAAAAAGAAATTCATTTCCTTTTTGGTCCAGCCAAAAAACTGCAACAGCAACACCATAGCTCATCATCACCCAAATTACTCTTCCAAATCTTGGTGCTTATCTAGAATCAGTTGGCAGTTCCTTCATTGTTTGACTGCTATTCCCAGCATTAAGGAAAAGCAAAGAAATTAACATTATTTTTTTTAATGCCTTCCATAAAAGGAAGACTCAGACTGGAATCTTCATGTTGAGAGGAAAAAGGAGGCCATTCAGGAAAAAAACAGATGGAGAAGATATAAGAAAACTGGCCTAGCCAAATCTGTATCCTCCTTATTAAAGCATCATTCAGATTATTATAGAAAACTTTTTTTCAGATCAGCATGGCAGTTTTAAATATTTCAATCTGATACATAAAGTGGTAATGAAATCCAGCCCAGAGCACCAGACTACTAAGCTTAGGTTTTCTTTGAAAATGTTCTTCATCAAGAAAGATCTAGCACGTTATGTGTGTTCTGAACACTAATAGTCTGACAGTGTGTTAAAAATCAGACATTTATTGAGGCAGTGAGAAAGAGGAGCAACAAGGCGCCCCTACAGTCAACAATGACAGGAAACAGGGTTTTCTGTTTTATAAAATTGTACGTTTATAAGTGATGCCATGGCTCTGGTGGACTGACAGGAACAATTAATGTCTGGGGTCATTTGACACCAATGGTTTTGCAGTCAATCATGCAAAAATGTCGTGAATACAGGTAGGAGTTGTGCAACCTCTAGGCTTTATCAAGCCAAGTGTGATGAAAAACTTGTTTGTACCTTACTTGAGCAGTGTGGTCAGCATTGTGTTTCTGTTGACAATGTTAGTCTGAGTGTCAGAAGAGCTGTTTTGTCTATACTGCTGATACTGATCCAGGGTGTGAGAAGACAGGGTGTCACAATGTCAGATGTTACACACTGTTAATACAATATCTAGGTGTTCTTCACAGCTTTGCTTCAATAGCTTGCATATTTCATTGCTAATCCTCATTTACGATATTAGGAGATTCCTGTGTAAACCATGTTACTGAATATCAGAACTCCAGTTTAAAGATGAAGAATTAGAGCTACCCATTTTACTTCAATTATTGTCCTACTCAATTACCAATGAGTGAGGAAAATAGCTTTCATTATGTTTAGAAGAGAGACTTGCACCTGCCTTCAGGTGTGACTTGTTGAAACAAAAGAGAAAACATTAAGGTTGTGTTGCTGACTGCTTCCTTGCTCTCAATAGCCTATGCTCTATTCTACTGACATCTTCCACAAAATGAATACACAGGGAGTGGTTTTCTTTACCATGGCATCTTCATTAGAGTTTCACATTATAGTTTACTCCAGCAGGATACAATCACAACTTTTTTACACATATTGCTACTGTTTCAAATGATTTCACATGGCTTACCCTTTCAGCAATTGCAAATTATCAATTAAACCTAATAGATGTTAACTTCACTCTTTTTCTCATTACTTTCTCAACAGCTTACAATGTTTTCATTAAAAAAAATTGGTTGGGAATCTTTTTCTGTGATATATTTTACCCATATTTTCAGCATAACAAATTTATTTTGTGTATGTCTTTCTCAGCATAGAATTAATATTTTGCTTTTGTTTGACATTTGCTATATTACTTCTTACTACAGGTTTGTTTTTCCATGTCTTCCTACACCCTGCATGTTACCATTACTGGTGTGTAAAATAATCCCTTTCATTGTTTTTCCTCCTCATATTGGTCAGAAAAGCTCCTTTAGGAGAATGCATTTCTTGCAGCCCATTTTCTCACTTTTACTCTATGTTTAACAGATAAACAGTTGTAATTATCCAGTAATAGCAGACAAAATTAGGACAACTTGTGTAATTTAGAGAAGGATGCAACATCTAAAACCATGTCACAAAAATTTCAAAATGAGGACTGGGAAAGATTAGTAACATTTTGAATTCTAGGGTTTTTTCTTCCCTCACAAAGTATTCAATTTTAATAGATGAGGTGAATGAGAAACTGAAAGCATACACATTTAGCTTATTATGCTAAAGTTTGTGAAAAATCCATCCCAGCAGATGCAAATGCTTTAACTGCATTATAAAATCTGATGTTTGGGTTTATAATTTTAAACAAAGAATGCAAAGTGTTTTACACCCAAAAATGAAATAAAGTAAGCTAATTTTTTTTTAATAGTTAAAAAGACATAGATAATCTTCTTCAAATATTGTCTTCTTTTTTAAAAAATAATTCACTTAAATCATGCATTTATTTTTGGGGTGTCCTATAAAAAAACCTAAAAAAAAAATTCATTCTCTAAAAGTCATCCCTCAGACATATACACCTTATTTTTTCATCTTCATTGTACTTAAAAGGTTTGTTACCTTCTTCTTGTTTGATTATTTTTAATCAAGTTGCATAGTTCTAAAACCACATCATATATATGGAATAATTTTAAAAAATTATTCCTCCTCAAACCTTCAACAGGAAAAAAGCTCTTGTACTAGTTTTTAATTATTTACTATGAAGAACTTAGAGTTTTTCATAATAGTGAAAATATTCTGCAATCTGCCAGAATTTACATTTAATGGATGACATCTACATAAGGAATAATTAACTTCTAGATATTTGGATAATCATGGCATTGATACAGTTGCTCCATAGTCATAACCCTAAATCTGAAAATGGTTTTTGATATTATTGCCAAGGAATAACTTGTTCTCAACACAAAACCCAAAAAGAAATTAATGCAAATAACATATTTAAGGTAATATTGAAAAAAAAGACAACAAAAAAAGCCATAGTTGCCAATCCACCGATTTATGCGTTCTGAAATTAAAACCAAACCCCAAATTTACCGTAAATGAAAAGCTGGGAAGAATTGAGGCAGGAGAATGTTAATGAGTGTAAATTTGCTGAGATGTGTATTTATCTTTAGGTTTTACGTGTTGATATTTGAATAAATTTGTAGATAGACATTTAAATGCTTGCTAACTCACTTGACTTTTTTTCCTGCACAGATGTTTTTAGATTTTATTAATTTATATATGCTTCACTTTATCCTTTCAGCATGTGATGCCTGGTAACTGTGGTTCTCCTTGATATCTTGCAATATTTGCAGTGCTCATAACTCCTGCAGATTAGGCATTAACCTCCTGACAGTTGAAATTATAGTTGCCTTATGTTGCGTAGATCAAAATTCAAGGTACCAAATCATAAAGATAATTAAAAAAAACATATTTTCAATACACAAACCATTGGGTATCCTGACCAGTCAGAAAAAGCCAAAGGTTTTGCTAATGAAATATTGATTGTTGCCAGTCCTATGACAGTGGCATCTGTTAAGACAGTGTAAATAAGCAGCAGTTCCAGGGTCAAACTCACCAATATTGAAGCAGGAATGTCACAGTCATTGATCCGGGGCTCATTAGGGTGCAGACTGAACATTACTGTGCAATCGTGCTAGTGAGATGGATCACCATTTGCAGATGGAACATGCAGAGCGATTTTACTGTCTTTTCCTGAGAAACGTATGTGGTTTTCCAACAACAGGGAGATTTGTGGGTACACAAATCAAATCTATTATGGAAAGGACATTAGTCTTGGAGCTTCGAGTTGTTTTCACAGATTCTTTGATGATCAACCCTGAAACAAAATCGAGGCAATGTGGCTGCATTTTCTATCTGCAAAGCTGGAAATTGTAGCCCAAAGCCAGGATTTGGTCAGACTTTGCTCCATTCCATAATAGCTTTTAGGATATTGTTTCTGTAGCATGAGGGTTTTCAGAAATTCATACATAAAGTAATTCCTGAATGAACAAAAGTTATTGAGGAAAGTTAGACTCATTAACTTATTCCTGTTGATTATACAAAACAGTCTCAGTCTACTCTGGAAGAATGCAGAGAAGCAGGAGTCAAAATATTGCAAACCAGTCCTCTGAGAAACCTGCAAGAGTGTAGAAATGTTAAAGATTAGACAAAAGGCAAAACCTACATGGCAGTTTCAGTGAAGAGAAGAATTCACTAATAGGATGGCCAGATCTCTCACAAGGGGCATAGCAGGCTACACTTTAACTTCTAATTTAGATGAACATTATGAGGGAAGCAACCTTTACATCATTAAGTGAATTAAATATTACCTTATTCAGAATACTCCTGAATTTGTGGCACTTCCAAATTACTTTTTTTTATTTCTGATACAGCTCATAGCTCCTTGCAAGCGTGCCATAGATAGCCTGAGGGAATTCTTTATTGAATCTTTGACTAGAGAAAACAATTCATTCCCAATGGAAAAAAGTAATAGCCTGCCTGATGTTCAAGCAATGCACTTCTACAAAAAAGCCAAATCTCAGTTGCTGTATTTCAACCTAGAATGTACAACCCTATTACGCTGGAACTGATACAAAATATTCAATAATTCATTTCTATACAATCCTTATGGTTTTGGAATTTTTAGTCTTTGACTTAAACTATGATAACAAGTCTCATGATGACTAATTGAAACTAATTACTTCTCAGAACAAATTAAAGAGGGCAATTTGGGGGGGGGGGGGAGGGGATAAAAAAATAAATGCCTTCTGTAGAATATGTGAGTGGGTGTATTGTGCCTGAGCAGCTGTGTTGCTAAGTACTGTGAATGCTCTCTGAGATCTTGCAATTCTAAAAATTCTGAACAACATAATCATACATGTAATTGGAGACTCATTCTTCTGCATGAAGTTTAAGATTAATACACAGTTGTTTTGGTGTTCCAGCATGAATTCATTTAATTTAATCATTGCTTTCTAGAAGAGATCACTGGAAAGCAATATAACTCACAAAATGAAAAACCAAACTCAAAAACAAATCACCAAAAAATTAAGGGTCTGGGTAGATGATTTTGGTAGAAGTAATTTTTTTATTTCCTTTCATTTTTTCAGAAAAGGTAATCAAACAATTTGAAATCTTCCTATTCTTGCCATTTCTCCTGATCTGTTCTAGAATGACTCTTTCTTTTGGCTCCTGATACTGATTTTTATAGATACATACATATATCTAGAAAGCATCACTCTTCAGTTGAATATCTGCCTGAATGGCAAGATCCTTCATAAGATGCTAAATCATGTGCAATCATCCCAAATTTGTGAGTCATTCTCAATTTATCATGTTTTGCTTTGGAACTAATAATGAAAATTATGAAATCAGAATGAAAGCCAAAATGCAATACTATTGCACTGGGGATTTTTGTTTTATTTTAGATCAAATTTCATATTTTTACACATACATCACTAGAAAATACATCCTGCCTAACATTATCACAGAAAAAAATCAAAATAACAAGCCTGACAGTAAAAAATGAGCATCTAAAATTTTATTGTCAACACTGTCTAATCAAGCAAACCAAAAAACAAAATATGGAATTATTGCAATAAGACGTGGAAATTTGTTTTCCCTTATTGTTGCCTGATTATCTTCACTGACTTGTTTAAACAATTTTTTTTATATACTCATTATTTATTTTCTATTCCATGACAGCATAAATCACTGGTAGCAAAAATCCAAATAAGCTCTCTTTTTAGCTAGAATTCACAATTTGCTAAATCCTATTAATTTTGCATAGGAAAATTTTATACTACCTATGCATGAAGTGGTTAAGACCAAGTGGTCTTTCCAAATGACAAAAGATATCACAGCTCTAGGTTTTTTGAGGTAGGCTGTTTTTACATTTCATTATCTCGCTCAGAACAATTTGTTCTTCTTGTACAGAATACTGCCATTAAAGACTCAAGTATTTCTCCTTAAGTGTCTTCAGCATTCTTTTCTCTTTGTATCTTCATACTCTTCAGGCTCTTCATCCTTCATCTCCAAATTGTTCATGATAGTATAAAATCAAATGGGATGTTGTGTTCACAACCACTATATCTTGTACAGTTTTGGTTCAGTACTGAAAAATTAGATGTCAAATAGCTATTTGACAAATATTTTAACAAATATTCTTATTATTTTAATCATAGCATTTTATCAAATACCACTGATACTACCGAAATTGACAATACTGCACTTTGAAATGTTCGATCCAGTTTGGGAATCAAGAGGTAGACAAAACCTGTTATTTTAGGATTGTAGTTACAAAAGCAAGGGTCATTTTGGTTACTTAATGAATTTACTTTAGTGGAATCCAGGTACAAAAATACATGAGACATTAATGAAATATGATTGCAGAATTGTGCCAAATTCATCAGGAATTGATTTATTCGTATAGTTACCTCTCAATGTCACTCCAAAGAAGATTCTTAATTCTCAATAGATCATACTCATGTATACTTGGTATTAATGAAAATCCCTAAGGACCCCTATGGCACTGCACAGTTTCTGCTATTGTTGCATACTCCCTTCCATTTGAATGTTCTTTTTTGAAGCAGTGCTTGACTTTATAATAACAGTCATTTGTTAGTATGTGCATGCACATATTTTACAGCTAAGCTTTAATCACTTTCAAGGCTATGTTTTTGTTTACTGGTCTTCAGAAATTAATCACTGCTGGTTCATTGTTAAGAGAAAAATGAAGCATTGATGAAGTGGCAACAATTTGTGTTCTCTGTATAAAAATCAGTTTATGCAGAACTAAATCAAGGACTTAACATATTATTCAGACAAGCTCCTTTCCTACTTTGCATTGCAAATGGTAATGGTTAAAGGTGCAGTAATTATCTCTCGCTAATATCAAAAGAGGGGAACACTTTAATAAATATTTGAAAAACTGTTAATCTGCAGGAATAGACCTAGTGTAATCTTCAAGAAATAGTGACTAAATAAGGTAGCTCAGATATGGGGTTTTTTACTGTGATTATAAGTGAATGATACTCTATCTTCTGTGAGAGCAGTGATAGATAAAAGCTTCTATCCCATTTGGTAGGGGGGTAGGGTTGTGTATACAGAAGTTTAAACTTAAAAATGCCAGTAATAGTAAATGAGGACAAGAGGTATTTGTGGTAGAAAAGAAGAAGACATATATAAGTGTTGATCTTTATTGGCTTCAGAATTTATATATATTTCAAACATGCCACAAACAGAAAAGAAAGAGGAGAAGGAGAAGGAGAAGGAGAAGGAGAAGGAGAAGGAGAAGGAGAAGGAGAAGGAGAAGGAGAAGGAGAAGGAGAAGGAGAAGGAGAAGGAGAAGGAGAAGGAGAAGGAGAAGGAGAAGGAGAAGGAGAAGAGAAGGAAGGAGAAGGAAGAAGGAGAAGGAGAAGGAGAAGGAGAAGGAGAAGGAGAAGGAGAAGGAGAAGGAGAAGGAGAAGGAGAAGGAGAAGGAGAAGGAGAAGGAGAAGGAGAAGGAGAAGGAGAAGGAGAAGGAGAAGGAGATCTGTGGAGTCATGCTCAGAACAGTTACTTCAGAAAATAATAAAATTGATTTCTCCTTCAAATTCTGTAACACTAGTGCTCCAGCAGGGTCAAACAAAATTGTTTGGAAATTAATTTTGTTTATTAAATAAAGGGAAAAGCCTTCTGAATCAGTTCATCTTTCCATTGTCCCAGAAGCCTGCAATCATCTCTCTTCTGGAGGTAGTACTGGAGATAAGGAACGTGCTTCAGTTTGTAGCAATAAAAAGTCAGAGGAAAAAAATTGAGAGAAGACAGAGAGAGTACTGAAATAATGAAAATAAATTAAAAAACAAAAAGTGGGAAGATTCTGGCTAGTACAACAGATTTTTAGTAGACTGCACACCTGAGCAATTGTGTATGTGGTATTGCTATTCTTGTTTGCTCCCAGAAAGTAATCTAAGAATTTTGTCTTTTTTTCCCACTGGAATTGGGAGCACCTTTATCTCTCATTAGCTCATATCCTTTCCTGGATGTCCCTCTAGGATCTGCACCAAGCTGAACATAATTTTGCTCCCTAAAATAAGCTATTTGTGAGAGTCAGGCATTCTAGCTTCCAGTGACAGTAGATGCTAGGTGAATTACATTTTCCATCTGTTTGCCCTTCATCAATGTTTCTATGCCAGATATTTTTGTAATGAAGACAGAATAACAGTTCTATGATTGTATCTTTCATTTTCCCCTGAGCAGGGAAGTAAACAGACTAATTATGTGAATGAATACTGGGATAGTCAATTGAATAATTTCTTTAATTTTTTTTATTTGCTCTAAAAGAAGAATTAAGCAATAATAATAATTGATAAAACCCACAACCACTCCTCTCTCTCCAACATTAAAAAATCCAGCCACCTCCTAAAATACACCCAGAATTAAAATATATAAAATAAATTTTAAAATAAAATATATAGAATTCGAGAGTTGACATTAGTTTACTTTCAACAATTTTCCTTAGTATCTTTTCCTAAAAGTCTGGTGACTCCATCAATGTCCTAATAGACTACTTGCTTCTGGCTGAAATCACAAAGAGTTATTTTCCCCTTCTACCTGCACTTACATGATGCAGTACTTCTCTGCATTTGCAGAACATTCATCATTTTTCACAAAATCACTTCAGGATTATATTTTTCCATGCAGTAAAGTAAAAAATGCTCCACTCTCAAGGTTTGGAATAGACAGATAAGATTTGTGACTAAAGAACAGCAAAGAGGAGTACAAGGGGTCATTTAGGTGGGGACTATATGAATATTGAGGGCTGTCACAGGGACCAGTACCCTGCTGGAATGAGCACTGTAGGTATATATATAGCATGGCATTTTCTCCAGCTGAATTTGCAACCTAAATGGACAAAGTATAAAGTGAACATAAGGGTAATGCCCTGGTTTTGTTTTCTTCTTAAAATAACCTCCATACTAGCTCCTGTAGAACTGAGCTCATGCTCCAGATTTTGCCTAACACAGGCTCTGCATTTCTGTCCGATCCTCGTGGGAGGGACTGTGTAGGAAGAGAATACCATTATGAACTTTTTCTCTCTTTGGTAGCAATGCCAGTCAGAGTCTGGCCGAGGGCCTGTTCTGAGGGAAGAACAGCCTTAGGATCTGGCTTGCTAAAATCATTAGTCTTGTTGGTCATACTCCATACATGTCTGTAGAATAAAACTGATGAAAGCACTGTAGGATTTCTTGCCAGGATCCCATGGGAATATCTGGGGGCATTTTGGAGTTATGTAATGAAAATTGCTGCAGGGGGAACAGATAAATTGTGAGCAAGAAAGCACCAAGTGCTCTGCTAGCTGAAGTCAAGTGACTCAATTGTGCTGGTTTTTCTTTTTTACTGGGTACCAAAAGCAGTAAGATCCATATGAAAAAAACAGAGATCTAAAACCAGAGTCACAACAGTGTTTGAAAGCTTTCTTGGACTTGCTTGAACTTCAAATACTGTTGTAATTCACTGTTTGCCTGTCATGGAGCAGACAGAACCATCTGTTTTTAATTAGCTATATGTGCTTCTGTTACTAGTAATAGTCCTAGGTGCCTTAAAGAACTTTGTGGTTTTTGTTCACAACTGCCCAGATTTATCTTTGGTGAAATACATCTCCTCCTTATTCCTCTCTTTGTTTTGCTGAGTCATATCACAGAATAAATGAACAAGAAGAAACCCATTCTAATTTTCTTCAATTACTGCTTCATAATCTACAAGACAATACATGGGCTCATATGTGAGAATACACATGAATAACTAGAGACTTAGATATAAAATACAGAGTTCTGTATCTATACTATATATAAAGGGATATAACAAGGAGCTTAATAAAGGAAAAATTGATGGCACTTTGGCAGAGGTAGGAGCCAGCGGGATCTAATGAAAGCACAATAGGTAGTTTTAGAATTAGTGTTTTGCAACAACAGAGTGCTGTGAAAATGGGAGTTACAGTGAATAAAGTGTAACTGAAGAGCATGCAATAAATTTAATTTACTGATGAAATAAACATGGCAAGTGGGAAGGACATTCAAAAGCTGCTTAATAAATATCAGGATGAATATGATTTCTGTGGACCATTGACAGATGACTTAAGGCAGTAGAGAAACTAAAAGTTTTTTAAGTTAAAATAAGGAGATCGACCTTTCTAAAATTCCTATACATTTTAAAATCAAAGAAGTTCTAAATAGTGAAAGTTAAGACTATGAGAATCACATGGAAGAAGAAGAAAAGAACCTAAAGCCAGTTAACTGCATTCAGCCACTCCAGTCCTGAGCCCAGAGTGAGTTCCACCCTGGCAGCAGGAGGACTCAGGTGTGTCTCCAGCTATGGCTCCATGGCCTCTTGGCTTCAGACTGCGCTCCAAGCAGCCAAGGAGGAGGGGGAGGGCTTTTGCAGAGGATAAAAAGGATTGAGTACTGTGGCAAATTCGTGGGGCAAAAGGCAGAAATGGAAGAGTGCAACAACTTAAATATGGGGGGAGTGGAGAAATTTTGGGGAAGGGTAAAGGGTAGGGTTCACAAAGGCATTGTCCAATGAGGGACATAGGGCAGGAAATTGGGTCACATGGACTAATGAGACCTGGAGTTTTAGGGGGTTTCCAAAGAGGAATTCCAAGCAGAAGGTTGGCACAAAGCAGGATTGACAGGTAATTCAGGCTAGATTGACAAGGTGGGTGAGAGGGTATAATTTTGAACTGAACCATTCACTGGGGCAATAACAGAAACATTCCATTAGCAAGAGACACTACAACAGTCGGTACCAGGTGAATTGCCCCTGGCAGTGCAATGGTGTGTCAGTGACAGACCTTGCAGTTTGTTTGTTCTTCTGCAGCTGCTTATGCCACTGTGCTTTCAGAAATGGTTTGACCTTACTGACGCATAAAGTTCCCCACACCTTTGTCTCTTCTTCATTTCCACTTTGAAGTCTATGACCTTGACTCAAACCACGCTTCCCTCAAGGACTATAGCAATTATATTTGTTGGATGAAGGAAAAAGAACGGTTTTGAGAAGAAAAAGAAAGAGAAAACAGCAAACAGCAACCAAATCACATAGAACAGACCACAGCAGCGTATCTCAATTCATTTCACTAAAGGCCTTATTCCCTTCATGCCCATAACTTTATTGGGAGTGAGTTTCATATACTGAGCTTCATTGCCAATTTTTTAGTAGAAGAAAATTTCTTAAATATATTTTTATTAATTATTGTCCAATTTTAACAATAGGTTCAGAATCCACCCTGGTGTGATAATGGAATTTGAACTCCAGAAGATAAAACTGTACAATAATTTCATCTCCCTTTTGGTTTTGGATAAACTGAAAATTTTTCCAGATTATTTGATACTTAACAAAATGAGAAAAAAGACCATATTTTTAACTCATTGCTTGTTACTCTTTTAGTTAGAAAAAAAAGCTTTTAAAATGGAACATCACTGGATGGAGAAAGTGAAAATGTAATGTTTAATAGCAGGGGATGAAATTCCTCTAATACATTTTTTCTGTTTTCCTGTCATCTGACCTTCATAATATTACTCAGATAGATAGTAATAATAAATAATAAATTTGTTTTAAAAAAATTTCTTTTCTGAAAAATTTCTTTTTCTGAAATAGAGAAATACAGAACTGGTTGGTGCTCAAGACCTCATTGTCAAATGGCCTCTGCATGCCGACAGAAGCATCCTTAAGTATGTACCACAGATAAAGATAAATCAGAAACTGAAATCCCATGCCTTCCTTCTCAGTTTGACCATGTCAGCCTTTCAACTGAAATCTGCTATTTCATTCATCTTCTTTACTGTACCATTGAGACTTTCCTTAAAGGACATGAAAGACTCAGTCTCTTCTATGTATTTGTCTTTTTGACTCCTGCATTTTACTATTCTCAGCCCAGTATTATACCAGTCTTTATATTCACTTGTCACTATCTGCTGGTGAATAGCAAGAGTGTTAGATGCCCTGTACACCTTGGCATGGTCTGGCCTCATTCCAGTCAGGATTCATTCTGTGTTGTTGACAAGAAATGACACATGTAAGGAAACTTTCTGATTTCATTATATTAACACAATTTAATGTGAACTTAAGGAGATATGCATTTCCTTTCTATGTTTTCTCTCACTGATTGTAGCTTCATCAAATGAGGCCTTAGTGGTCTGTCTTTACAGAAATTACTTAGACCAAAAATGGTAACAAATAATAAAAAGTTAATTGAATTAACAAAATGGAAGCACATGACATTATGTAAAACCAGCAATTTTTGTTCAGATTTTCTAAGACAATAGGTTGTTTGTTGCATTTAATTTGGTTGGTTGGTTGGTTGGTTGGTTGGTTGGTTGGTTGGTTTCATTTGGGTTTGCATTTTTTGATTGTAATTATTAAATTTTGAGCAGCCAGTTACACTCCAAGACCTTTGATGAGACTTTCAGATAACTCATTTTAAGCTGGTATTTATGTGCTTCTGAGCTTTCCTTCCTGTGCAGTTCTAATTTTTAACTTTCTTG
This sequence comes from Erithacus rubecula, assembly GCF_903797595.1. NCBI lineage: Eukaryota > Metazoa > Chordata > Aves > Passeriformes > Muscicapidae > Erithacus > Erithacus rubecula. Next base: position 3,842,865 of record NC_136661.1, read on the forward strand.
TCTCATATCCAAGAGCTGTAGCACAAATGCGCTCTATAAAATAAACAACCTCTATTTCCTGGCACTCAAGGAAGCCAGAACCCTTTAGCTCTTTTTTATAAACAGTTTTAAAGATACTCCATTTAAATGTGGATATTTGACCATTTACTGCACCAAAGTAAAAAATACATGCTTTTTGCTTATAGGATCAAAGGATACCAGAGGGTTAACCATGGACATTTCTTCAGATCAAAATCCAACACTCAGTTCTGAAAGAGCTTTATAATTAAAAAACATACACACTTAATTTAGGAAAAGAAAGTCTGGTAAAATTTTCAAGTAAATTTCATTTTTATTTTGACTAAAGTAAGAAGGATTCTTTCACATACATGTAAAGTGAAGGGGAGGGGGATGATCTTTTTCTTATTAGAGGGAAAAAAGAGAGCATTTGGCCTTTCTTTAAGTGATACTGTAAGAAAAACATTAATGTCTTGAATAGTTATTTTTTGTCAGAGATACTTGGCTTGCTTTTCTATTATTGTACTGTGATGAGGTAGCAACTCAACTGTAGCCAGTGAAGTTGCACTGGTTTTGTTAGAGAGACATTTCAGCAAGCTTTGTTCTAAACAAACTTCATTTTATGCAAATGGTTTTATTTTCTTCTATTTTGGTGAATTTGGGGTTTTATTTGGGTTATAGCTAATAAAGATCAAATAATAACATCAACATATTTGAGCAGCAATACTGTTGATACATATACATATTCTTAATTCAGTCAAGAGACATTTTGCCACATCTTTAAGGGTTTTTTGTTTGTTTGCTGGTTGTGGCTTTTGTTGTTTTGTTTTTTCTTTCTCCAGACACTATCCAAAAAGAAAATCTAGGCTCAGAACAATACTTTAGGTGTTACTTCAATATCTAAAATGGGCTGTTCAGCATAACCCTTTTGACCTGACATCATTTTATACACAAAGGGAAATAAAATCTTATATACTTCTTGAAATTTTAAAATCCTAGTAAGGATGAAGGAACTGCATCATATTAATGATCTTTGCACATACATCAATAGCTGCTGACCATGTACTCTAATATCCCTGAATTCAGGTGCCAGCATTGGCAGCTTCTCAAATGGTAATATTGATTTTGTTTTGCTTCTGTGGATTTTAGACTAACAGTTTGAATTGAATGAACGGACTTAAATCAATTTCCCCAAGCTATAGTGGATCTGGAAAACATTCTCGTTGTTTTGGCCTCTTTTGCTCTATAATACACCTGGAGGTGCTGGAATCAGAGGGAATCTAAACACTGCATCCAGAAGAGAGTTCATTTCACAGTAATACAACTTTTAATTCCATGGCACAGATTAATACTTATATTGTAGAGCACTAGGAAGGAAGCAAACATTGAGCCTAGACTATGAATGCCAGGGAGATTTATATATATCTGCTACTGAAACATCTTGGTGTGTGCCATCCATCTGTGGAATACATTTCCTTCCCACCATGTAAGTGGAGGCCCACAGAAATCAGTGGACTGCAGTTCAGGAGAGGTGCTGCACACCAAAATCCCCACACCCACATTTGACATGAAAGCACCCTGGACTCCCAGGCAGACAAATTCCAGCTACTAACTAGTCCAGGGTAACCAGTTGTGTGTCTCAGCACAGCAATGCACTGTACTGGGTGATGCCTTTAGTCCATTACTGTCACACAGGTGGCAGTGAGCCATGTCCTAAATCACTGGTACCACATTCCCTGCCATGCTCCTGGGAATTTTCCAACCAAATAGGTGGTCCAGTGCAGCTTTATTTATCCTGTTAGTTATACTGGGACAGTACTGAAAGTATGTTGTCACAAGGCATTTTGATATGTTGAACTTTCACATTACTAATTTTCAAATTTTTGCTAGTTACCTTATTTTTTGAAGACACATGGGAAAAATTGATGAACATGGCTAGCGAGATGCTTTCATATTGTTTGACAAGTACCACAATGAGAATTCTTCAGTATTAATAAAAACAAATGCTTCAGAAAAAGGGAGAATTAGGTAGTTGTCTAATCTTAGCCATAGAACCTCTCAAATTTTATGCTATTTTCCTCTGCCTTTGTAATTCTTTCAAATAATTCTGTATAAACAGATTTTTGGATAATGAGAAACAAGAGAAATTTTTGTATAGTATCTACCCTTTTTTTTTTTTTTTTCTTTTAAACATATACACTTATATCTTTTTTAGGAGCAAATTGCATGCTGCAGTAAAATCAAAAGAGTTATTTTTAAAGAAGTACAGGATAGGCATTTCTGATAAAAACCAGATGTGCAAGTGCTTAATACTCTGCATTGTTACATGCTACAGCAGAATCTAAGGCTGTCGAGTCTTACAGCACTGCCCTAGATTCCCTTGCCTTTGTTCTAGCTATGCATCATTTAGAGCTCTCTTGGGTGAAACTGTAATACTGAGGAAATGGGAGAGAGAAAAGGGTGGAGGAAAAAGGAATGAATTCCCATAAAAAAGGAGCATAATAACTGCTGGCATGTTGTATATATCACCTGTATGTGTTACATACAAAAGCACAGGGCTTATACAAAACAGCATGCAGCATTTTGACACACTAAGAGAGTCTTCTCGAGCAAAAGTGGAACATATGTTTTTATAAGATAATTCAAAGCTCAGTTTATGGAAAAGCAAAGTGCAAAGGTATTTTTAGAATGTTGCCATTTTAAGGTATTTTCAGCTCTGCCTTTTCTAACCTTTTCCTTTCCATATATAGCAAGGGACCCTCTTCTCCACTGAAAACAGGTTTTTGCCTCAAATAATCCATATATCCTGGTGCTCTCTATTTTCAATAATTATACTGTCAAGATCTTACAGATGGGACGTCTGAGAGCAGAATTTCAACTTCTCAGAACATTGTTTGTGATATGAACAAATAGGGTAGGAATATCTCTGGGGTATATTAAACAACATAAAGGTCTCTGGATTTAATAGTAATAATATTAATTATTAAGTGATAATTAGTGTAATAACATTCTGAACATTGTTGTACTTAACAACTGAACTGATCATTTAATTATATAATAAATTATCTGATAGTTTTCAATTTAACACTGTCAGTGAAATTTCTTCTACTGCCTGCACAACTTTTCTCAATTGCTGAATTGGATATATTTAAGTTATGATAGTATGAATATTAGAATTTAACCAGTGGCCTCAAGGGAAAAAATGGCTTAAACATTTTGTGAATTTATATAGGAAAATGGAAAATAGTTTATGGGAATAGTTCATAATTGATTATTTCTTTGATAAAGATTTTACCATGAAGAACAAAAATATTAGCCAAGGTTTCCCTGATTCTGAAGAAACAAAAATACTATATATACGTCATGGGATAATTTAGTGTATATAGGTATGTTTAAAGACAGAGGGCACTGCAACAGCATAAAACTACAACAGATTTGCTATTGTAATGCACAGAATTACACAACAATCTTATTTTCCCAACATTCTTATTTTAACAAAATGTTAAATTTTATGGGGTTTGTTTTATTGTCTATATTTTTTTGTAATCAAACTTTTTTTTTTTTTTTGAGATAATTTTTTGTCCTCATTGGTCTGAAATGTTAAGAAGAAAAATCAACTCACACTGTATAGAACTTTTCAGGTTATTATGTTCAGTTCTCTTTGGACAATTGATACAAAAGTTTGGTCTAACAGTTGCCTTACTGAAAACAAATGCCACTTATTAGTATGAGGGGTAGAAGACAGCTGTTACAGATGCATTAAGAAACATGGAAGTTACTAACTAAATGATCCATTGTGTAGCATTTTATTTTATTCTCAGCATGTATTAGAATTAGTATTTTGTGTTAACAGACGAATACTAAAATGGGAGGCAAATTTACTGTATAACAGTTATGTTCAGCTTTGTTTTTGCAGCTCCATCCTGAAATGAAGTTCATTTCACTTCCAAGTGTAAGAAGGTTTTGTCTTTAAAACAGATGAAGACACTGACTGAATGAGAAGACACATAAACACCTAACAATCTGCTCTTAAGGACTCCTGGGATTAACTTAAATTCTTCCAGAGCAGGAGTTTGTAGTATTGCATTCAAGAAAGAAAGAAGAAAGAAAAATAAATTCTCTCCTTTTGCTTCTTCATTTTTCCTTTCTAAATGGGAACCTTGTATTGACCTTGATGTACATGGAACAATGAGACTTAGAGAGCTGCTGTTACCCAGTGTATCTGTCTTGGCAAGGAGGTAGATATTCTTCTCCTAGACCCTACAGCCCACATAAGTCCCCAAGAATAAGAAAACCAAAGGAAAAGCCATGCCAATTTAATGAGTCTTAATTATCGCAGGAAGTTAGTTCATATCCATAATATTTGAGAAAATAGACCCTTAACACATTTTGTAGGGTTGTTGTATTTCCATGACATAGAAAAGGCAATAGAAGGTAAACGGGTGGGGTTTTTTGCAGGTCCCATACCTTGAGCTTTTCAACTAAAAGTATCTAAATCTTAAATTTTAAATCTTGAGAATTTTATAAGGATAGGTGAAGGAAGGATATTGTATTTTTGTAGAGTACACTGCTGGTAGATTTTTTAATATCCACTTTGCAGCGGACATCGAGGGACATTAGATGGAAAATGCAGAGAGCTAGACAGGATTTAGGAAAATTATGTTCAAACTTCAAAATTATTTTCTATTTGGGGGGAAAGGAATCACTGTGTCCTGACTATATTGTATGAGAAAAAGGTAACATATTTTATAATATTATTAATATAGAATCTACAAGTACTGATTCTGGCAAGATTAGCTATATAAGAAAAACAACTAAAAATGAATTTGAGAAACGTTAGTGGAAAACAGTAGCTTTCAGACCTTTGACTTGCTCTTCATATACACTGCTAAAAATCTGAGAAAAATGGAAATAAGTATAGAAAAAAGAGACTAGAATAGGAAGCCTTTTAAAATAGAATTCCTTAGTGAAGTTCTGGAGTGCGGTGTGGGTGTGGGGAGAAAAAGAGATGGAGTGAGAAAGAGAGAGAGAGTGAGCTGCATATATATATTAAGAGAAGAAATTAACTAGAACTACGTTAGAAATTTTATTTTCTTCTATTCTTCCTCTTATGGAACAGGAAAAAAATTTATGATTAAAATTTGATTAGATAGATTATAGCTATCTGAATATATTCACAGTAAGTGAACTGCCTGCAGTTTTTATCTAACAGAATAAATGCAAATTTGGAATATGTTGGTCCAATTATAGGACTTCTTCAAAAGACAGCATGGGAAATTTAGTCTAGTAGTTCTGAAAAAGTATGTATAGACTGACAAGAGGTATGAAATATTTTTTGAAATTTACTCATAGATCTAAAAATAAAATTACGCACTGTTGTGCAACTATGTTACAAGGCAAATCTACTACAGATCCTTCAAGTCTATCAAGACTGCATATCACAAATTACATGGCACAAATTTTTGACATTGTGAACCAGGCTAATTTGATCAGAGAAACCAAGCAAACCTACAAACTGTCAAACTGCCCAAAATGACAACTACTACAGGATGGAGCTTTTTCTCTTAGTCTCTGACTAATATCTCTTAGAAAGGGTTGGTGGAGAAATAGGAATGTTTCTGTCACTTCAAATCTCTGTGTGTGTATGTGTCTCTGTGCATGCCTGTGTCCAAAATCTGAAATACCAGTTTTCTTTATATTGAACTCAAATTATATTGAAACTGATATTTCAGGCATGACTTTGCATGTGTGCTGGGCCCATAGTGGTAATAGAAAGTAAGGGGATTTCTCAGATGGGCAAAATATAATTAATATGAAGAAGAGTTTCCACTAAGGGTCACAGACTAGACCCAAACAGGGCATCAGCGGTTAATATTATTGAAGTTCAAAGAAGCATCTTCTTGTCTCTCTTCTCCTTTCTTCATTGTAGATATGTTAGTCTGCATAAATTTGCAGTTTCTCTGTGGATGTGCCCAGAAGTCCTCTACCTCTGTCAAGACTTAGGTATACAGACTTTCCATATTGAGTAGTCAGAGGTGTGCAGGAGAGAAAGCATATTGCAAATAATGTGGTGTTGTTCAGAAATAGAAAGCCTGTTTCACACAGTGCTAATGGTGTGATGAGAGACAAATTAATTACTCTTCCTACTCTTGGAAAATATTTCTAAATATACTGACAAAAGTCTTTGTTTACTCTTCACTTTTTCCTTACTGGCTGTTACTTTTTTCTTTTGCAAAGGCCCAGATTTCTCATTTGTGGTCAGCATGCATGCCAGTGTGCAGAACAAGTAAAATTACATTGATAAAAATATACAGTTAGTTTGAACTCTGTCTTGAATAGAAACATGTTTAGTTCAAGAAAAATTAATTTAACATGTCATCAGAGAAACGATGACATAATTAAATTTATTCATAAATACTACACATATAAGACCAGTGGAATTTTAATAAAATGAAGATGTACAATTTAGTCAAGAATTTGTCTGGCAGGTATTTTTCTACATAAAAGTAAAACACTCCAGTAAATTTATTTCTAGAGCTGACCTATCACAGACTTTTGTGGAAGAATTCTCTATAAGTACATTTGTCCGTAATAGAATTTCTTTCCCTACATTGGCCTCAGACTGCAGGGGAAAGAAGAAGAGTAAAGGGAGGAAATTAAAATATTGTACTGAAAGGTGTTTGACTGTGTTTTTGAGGTATCTAGCTGGATCAGGGTAGGTATGAGACACTAGGGACCATTCGTAAAGTTAAATGAGATGAGCCCCAAGATTATGTAGAACTTGGGAAATTACATCACTGTTCTGAATTAAATTGAGCAATTTCTTATTGCGCAGAAAATCTTGCCAAGGAAAAAGTAACAATTTAGCCTCATTAATTAACCTAATTGCTTCTTAAGTGGACTTGGATAAATCTAAAAGAGACACTTGTGGTCTCTTAGTACTGAGAGCCCATCAAATAGAGTTGTTTTTAGGTCCCAAGGCTTTTGTGGTCTGGCAGTGAGCCATTACAGGCTTGTTTTCTTAGTCCTCATCTCTCTCTTCCACTACAAAAAGTTGATATGCTCCTGAGTATCCATCCCAAATGCTTTTACTATCCCTTTTTTTTTCTTCCCCATATTCAAAGGACTTCCTGCAACCTGCATTTATAGTCTTGGGAGTTTGTGCTAGAGACAAAATTATCAGGTCTATACCTTCATATTTGTGCTCTCTTCACTGAGAGAACACTCTTCCTTAAAATTCTGCCTTTAATTGTCATTCCATTCCTTGTGATGGCTTTTTTTCCCCCCTACCTTTTCAGTTTTCTCTGCAGGCATATAATTTGTTTTATTTTATTTACTGCTATTGCTTTCAGACCCATATCTTCCAATAAGCAGGAAATGTCCTTGAAGCATACAAATTGACTTCACAGTTTTGGCATAACTTTACTGTTTTAGCTGGTTAGAATTGAACTTTTAATTTGGAAGACTAGCAGAGGAAGTTACCACAAAAGATTTCTAATCTGCCCTCAAAAATTATTTAAGGAAACAAAAAATTTTCAAATGTTCGTAACAGAGTATAAGTGAGTGTAATTCCTCAGTTTCATTATGTATACAACAATATTTCCCAGAGAATACAATGTGAGAATATCATTAAAGCTCTTGAAATATCGATAACCTTTGAGAATCTGGAGATTGAAAGAGATTGTTCTTTCCCTACCTTACAAAAAGCTGTGTGCAGAAGATCATGAAAGAAAGTGTGCTGAAAAGGAAGTGTACTGCCTCCTCAAGAGACAGTTTTGTATTCCTGTTAATACTATCAAAATTTCTATACAAAAGAAAATTGGTCCTAATTTATCCAAATCCATTTTTATTCAGACTGAAAATTTGTAGCTGCCTCCTATGAATGCAAGAAATTCTCAGTAGAAAATGGTGAGTATATAGCAACTGTCAAGCGCAGAGACAGGGCAAGCTATGCAGTATTATTTGAAAGATTTTAGTCTATCTATCTCTGTTAACAGTTGCTCTGATAAAGTAAGATTTTTTTTGTAGTTGACTTTTCTGCAAGACAAGTAGAAAGTGTAGTTTAAAACATTTCCCATTGGTGATGCATCCCTAGTCACCATCAGCAAACTGAGCAATGTGAGCAACAATTTTAGTTTCCCCTTGTAGTAGTATCCTGTGGCAGTCAAAAGATTAGGGACATGCAGCTGCTTTATAAAATCAGTCAGTTTTGAAATACTGGAAGGAACTATTAACACAACCTGCTTCCACTTCTGGAGAAGGTATCCAACAAATTATTTTTGCAATGAGATAAATAAAGATTAGAAGTCTTCAGAACATACTTTACTTCAACTTCTGTCATCTCTTGCAGAAACAATCCTTTACTGGAGAAGAAAGTTTGCTCCATTTAAATAGAGTTTAGTAAATGTATGGAATTAGAGTAATCAATTTCACATTTACATTGAACATCAAGACATAATCATTGAACTGAATAAGCAAATAATAGAAACCAGATGTTCTATCTTGTTTCTCAGATACTGCAATATCAAGAGCCACATATATAGATCCAAAACAGTCTACAGTTGAAACAAGGCATAAATTTGTACCAAATTCCTTAAAAATAGTCCACTGAGCAAAAACAAAACTTTTAGGGAGTTTGAAAAAATGTTTCTGTACTTGAGACTTGTTCCTAACAGAATTTCTATCTAGATTGAATGAACTTCTTGTGTCCAAAAGACTTTAAATGTTTTGACCTCTATCACTTGCCTCTAGACACTAAGAGCAGTACAAATATAACTGAACTGCAAACAAAATATTCACCAAATTTCTCTTAAATACATCTAATTTTATGTAACTCGAAAATTTCTCCGCAGAAAAGTCTTATAAACATGCTGAAACCACATGCCAAAACAGAACAAAAATCTTATAGTATGGTTTATAAGAACTATTCCTATGTCATTCCTAGTAATGATGCCGCTTAGAAGTATCAAACATACATACAGAAAAGAAAGGAACCTTTTTAAAGAATTCATTGAGGATTTAAATCAGTGCAATTGATAGAATGCTGCTGTGATATTTTCTAACATGGACAAATCCAGTTCTTGAAGATTACTGACAGTAATTTACTTATTATTTTTTCAATTTTATTATCTGATTTTAAAAACAGTCTGATTTTAAAATTTCTTTGAGCTGACAGGATCTGGGGGACAATCCATAAGATTAAAAGAAATTATTTCTCATCAAACTAAGCCAACAGTCATGAAGAATTGAGAAATACTCCTTTATCTCTCTACATCTCTCAGGAAGAATGTTTTTCCTGAAAGTGTTGTTAAGCATCAGAACAGACTGCTTAGGTAGGTGGTGGAGACACAATCCTTGGAGGTGTTCATGAAATGATTGGGCATGCAAAGGTTGGATTTGATGATCTCAGAGGTCTTTTCTAACCTAAATGATTCTGTGAAATACATGTGAGAGAAAGGTACTCAGGAAAGAGCTGCTACAAAGAGACCTGCCTCAAAGGCATCTAAATGACACTTTCCTAAAGCATTAATCTGCCTTATGCAACCAGAAAATCTATAGATATATGCAGGATTACCAAGAGGCCCATTCCAGTGTCTAAAGGCTTATATAGAACAGAAAACAAACAAAAACCAAACAAACCCAAAGCAAATTACCACTACACAAAAACAAACAGAAAAACAAATCAAACTCTCCTAACCCCTAAAATAACCCTTGACAACTCCTCTCCCAAGCAACTAACCAACAACAATAACAAAAAAATATCACAGCCACTTCAGCACAGAAGTATAGGATTCTCAGCTATGCCAAAGAAACATTAAATTACTGTATCAAGTACTTGTGCTGTCAGGATTGTCTGCATTGTGGATGTTACGGATTTAAGTCCTCAGTGGACTTAAGCCAAAAGAGTTTGTACTTGCCAGAAGCATTAAAAACTATCTGAACACCTTCTTTTCTATGCCTGCCAGTCCCTGATGGCAGATATCTAAGTGATAGATACTGTATGTAAGCTGTCAAGGATACAGCTTCCAACGACTAATATCCTCTAGGCTGCAACTATTTCTTCATTTTAAAGCTAAAGGAAGGGCTTGCATTGCATGTAAGATCTCTTCAAAAGATCCTATTTATCCTGTCATTAGGTATATAGGAAATTGATGCTTAGTGCTCTTCCTGTACTGTGATTTAAAACATTACCTGCGTAGTTTAGCATAGACACTAAAAGACATCTTCACCAAACTCAAGTGTTTTAGCTTAAATGTTCTTCTGTTCTAGTCTTCTCTTTGCCATTGATATCTTAGTGACTGAAATATTATTACACTCCTGCAGAGACATCTCAAGTACACATAGTCCTCATTCATCAAGAAATGATGTTGAAGCAACGAGCACACTTCACAGCACCATTCCTTGTGCTTCCAACTGGTGTTGGAATATTTGCCTTTTCCTGTGACCTCTGTGTGCTTTAGATACATTTTAGACAGACTGAAATGGAAGCTACCTGCAGTAAAATTTTCCTGAAAGAACTGGATTAAATTAATTTCTGAGTTCTCCATTTTTTGTCTTCCAACAGCCTTTTTTATTCTTGTTTTGTTTTGTACATAGCCCTATGGTTTCAAGAGAAGATTAAGAGCACAGCCATGATGGAAATTCCTAGTTCTAAATCACTCTTGTGGATTCTTGGCAGTTCTGATCTAGTCTGGCATGTGTCCTCATTCTTTTAATAGAACTCAGAAGGTGTTCAGCAGTAAGCTGAAATTTGCACTTTCAAAGAACGGAAACATCAGAACTGTTCTGATAGTTACACATTTACAGTTCCTTGGCCTGTGACTGTGATAGATGTCAAGACTGGAAGCACAGGATGCTTGACAACCTGAATTTGGAGATTTGCAAGCAGTAAATCCATGATGGTCATCTTATGAAAAACTGTTTCATAGGCTTTTTGAAATGTTGTTTTTGTTTGTTTGTTTTTTTGTGTTTTTTTTTTATCATCGGTGAACACAATGGTCTCATATAGTGATTGGAACAATGTAATTGTCTTTCTCTGTGAATAATAGTACCCAGTAATAACTTTTATGTGAAAGAAGAAGGTGTTGAATATCTAAGAGTTTATGCTAAACAAGTTGTAGAGGAGCTAGGATTTATGTAGAGAATATTGTTTGTCTACTGTGGGATGGTCATGCCCCATGTTGCACCTCTCTTCCTAGATGAAAACTCACATAAGAGTTATCATTTGTAGAAGCTGGTCCTTCTCCCTCGGCTTTTCTTAATTTTCCTAGGTTTCAACCTATGGCCCAAAGAAAAGTTTTCTCAGGCTGGCTAAGAACCACAACTGGGGATATGAACCCTCTGTCCACCCTGTTATTGAGCATTATGAAAACAGAGACACTTTCTACTGTGTCTGCTCTCTGCTATGGTATTACTGAGTTTGTATTTAACATGTTTTGTGACCTACTGTGCCTATTCTCAGATGGGTAGGTATGAGTAGGCTGGTCTTTTGTGCTTTCCAAAACCTTAAAACTGTGAATGTATCTTCTGACAGTCAGTCTCTAGACTTTATTTTCTTAAAATACTGGTTTTTTAAATTTTGCAGATAATAATAAAGTATAATCCACTGAAAAACTAATAATCACTTTAGATAAAAAAACCTTTAGTTTTCATTCAACATCTCCTTGCCTTATCTAGATGAAAGAAGAATCTTCAAGAGACACGTTTTCTATTTGAACTGCATTTTAATATTCCTTCTAGAGTCTTCAGAAAAGGGATATATGTGTTATCGCCTTTCTCCTTAAAATCTCTGAACAAGAAATGAAACCAGCAAAACTCTACCAATTAAGTGTAAATTCTCTAACATATTTTTTTGGTTCAAGAAACAGTAAAAAAAGCTAAGATACCCTGTTCTGTATTGCTATCAGTAGATAATATTGTTTCTACCTCTGTATTCTCATTTCAAACTTTTTTTTTTCCTCTTTTCTAAATAAAGGGGAAGGAGCAAAGCATTTCTAACTTTTCTTCTTTTTTATCCAGATGTCCTATTTAAACCTTTGCAACCAGAGAGAAACACAAAACAGAATGAAAAAAACTTTGAAAATTCTCTGTGCCTTCTTTTGTGTCTTGCCTTATGTACACTAATTTTGGTTTTGTTCCTATTTTCTTTTTTAAATGCTAATACTTGAAGGCCAAAGAAACCCTGCATTCATTATCCACCTGATGTGACTTTTGTAAAGTTATTTTTTTATATTCAGAAAAATAATATTTCTATATTTTGCAACCCATTCAGGAAAAATAACATTACTTTTTCCTCATTTGTCCATCTCTGAAGTGACATCGGATGAAGAATTTTTTAGGACCTTAGAGACAGAAATGAATAGAAAGACTGTGTTTGGTTTTATTTGGTCTGGGTCAGAATACTAAATTTCACTCCTAAAAAGTATTACAGTTGATTGCTGGGCTATACCAGCAGTCATAGTGTACTAGTCTGAAAGTAGATCAGTGGGAGATCCCAAGTCAGAATTAGAATTTAATAGGAAAATTAAGATAAAGGCAATAGTACAGAAACACTGGTTTAAACTAATGGAGTCAGTCACCTCTTGGTCAGGGTGTTGGCAGCAGTCTGATAAATGGTGGCTGCAGTCCTGTTGGAGTGACAGATGTGGTTCTGTTGAAGCAGTGATCCTGTGGAGAAGTCTGGTCCTTTTCTGGAGGTCCACTATTGACTGTGAAGCTCTTTTCCTCTGGGAATCCAGTGGGAAGTGCTGGTCATGGTGTTCTAAGTCTCAGATTATATCCAGGTAGAAATGCTTGGTTCCTCCCCATGGAATGAATGAGGTTGCTCCTCTTCACAATGACATGATGTAATTTTTGAGTCATGCAGTGAGACTTGACTGCCCATAGCAGAAAGAGCTGCAGAGGATGTTATCAGGGATGAGTCATGAAAGAGATAAAGAATACAGCCCCTCAAGTTTTTAACAGCTTATGAAGACAGTAATAGAACACATAATTTTGATTACATCTTGCATTATAACCTAAGACACATAGAAAACTACAAATTTGCATTAAATGGATGGTTAACAATTTTCAGTTTCATAAAGAAAAGCAGAAAAGTTGTCTTCCTTCAGAAATGCAAACACTTGCTTTTCAGCAAGTTTTTCAGGTTTATATCTTCATAGCAAATGCTGAAAAATATTGCCATAATGGTACTCACTTCATAGCTTGGAGTGCTAAGCATCCAGTAAATGCAAGCAACAAGCAAGTACTAATTTCAACCTCTCAGGATGCAGGAGACATAACTTGTCAGGTTTGTTTGGGTTTTTTTCCACTCAGCTGGTATCAAATGATTCAAACCAGAATATGATGCAGCTTATTCAAATATGCACATGTGTTTTCCACATAGCTTGGGTATATAGTATGAGTTTCCAAAAAAACCTTCTATGTATATAGGATTTTGTCAGGCTCAAAATGGCAAATTTGGATTTTTACTCTCATCTCTCTCACTATTTGCCTTTTGATTGTTTTATTTTCTGTTTTGATGAGGGTTTGTTCTTCTTGGCAAGGGGGTGGGTGTTGCTTAAACGTTTAACATGCGTATTTCCCACTCACAGAACCAGGTAGCAATTTCATAATTAATTTGCTTGCAATAAGTTAGGAAACTCTAAGAAAAGTAATATCTTCAAAATCAGGTATCATGAAATCTGATATTACATTTTGAGTTCCTTCCAGAGTCCCACTGCTGACGGTCAATATAGATCAGAACACAATAGATTACAATAACTTTGTTGGTAACACATTGAACACCCTTGACAGGTGAGCTGCATTTCAATGTCTCTGTGTATGCAACTAAGTTTTTGTAAATGCAATGAAATATGAAGAGTTGGACAGTACATATCCCCAAATTGTCTTTCAAAAGCTTGTATGACTCAGATAAACAGAAAAAAAAGCCCCAACAAACATTGGGGCTTGTTGGTTTGGGTTTGGTTTTTGGTTTTTTTTTTTTTTGACTTCCAAGCATTGCTAGGCTAATGTATTTTTGCATGAATTAGATGCAGACAGCCATTAAGAATTGAAGCTGTGTAGGTTTTTTTAAACTGCAGTAATTCCCTTATTCTGTAGTCCTATGTCTCTACCCAAAAGTTGGCTGCTGTTTAAATCTTCTCCAGTTGTTCTCTGTGTTTCTGGAACATTCCAATTCTCGCAAGGTTTTCACAGCTCCATTCCTATGCTCAAAGTATTTCTCTTCATGTGATTTATTCCTGGCACCATTGGCTCTTTGTGATTACTCAGAGCCAAAGAGTCTTAACATAATTCTGCTTCCTCTAGTGCTTCACTTTGTACTGATCAGAAATGTTGAACATGATCCCCTGAACAAGAAATCATCCTGTTTCTATGGGAGAAACATGAAAATTAGAACATTTTACCTGCAAGGTCTCCTGTGCAGCTGGAAAATAGGGCATCATTATCTGTCAAGAACGACTGCCATAGATCTACAGACTGAGAAACAAATGCAGAAGGGTTGTATCAGGATAATTTTACATTTTGGATGGCTGTACAGAAGAGTGTCGGGAGCTGAATAAGGAACTGCTGGATCATCTTCTCTCAGTAAGTGCTGAATCAATATATGTGACATTTTTGCTTGGAAGTACTAGCTGTGAATTTCTGGGGAACCTGTGGAGAACTAGACCCCAAATGATTTTGGGGAAGATTTCAAAAAGTATGTAGATTCTCCTGAAATTTCAAGCTCATGGAAGGCTATAATTCTCAACATAGTCTTAGGAGGAATAAGGTACACAGGTGTTCCCACTGGGAACTTGTTTTTGTTTACAGCTGAGCATTTGGAATGAGGGCCTCAGTGCTGGGAGATATGAAAATCCTGAACTCCTACCCTTGGCACATCAAGACAATAATTGTAACTTCCACTAGTTCACTCAGTTAATGCTCATGTTCGTGGGAAAGAAAATATGCAGAGGGATATTTTTGGAAATCAGCTGGTACGAAACACTTGGTAATATTCCTACTTAAAATGTATTAGATGTCTGAGGCAGTCCTCCTCATAAGGACAAGAGTCTGGTAAAGAAAATTATGTCTACAAATAGGTATTTGTAAGGCTAAGAAATTTTAATCTCTGTGTATACATGAGACATTGACACAGAAAATTTTCAGAATATGCTTGCCTGATGCTTTACAGAACCTTCAGGTTGTCCTCACCATAGACCAGCATTTTCTTCCTTAACTGAGAGATGTCTTATCCAGTCAAGGATAACAACTACTGTATTCTATTTGACTTGAAATGAGGTAATGTGACTAGACTAGGTTATCTGCAAAGTAAAAGTCTGCTCAAAAGAAATAGATCGTAAAAAGGAAAAAAAAGAAACAACTTAGCATCCAAATTCATCAGCTGCAAGAATGGTATCTTCGACCATGGGGAGTCAGGTATATTCTTCTTTACTCTCAAAGCTAGACCAGAAACATCTGAACCATCATAAAGTTACCTCTGTGCTATCCCTTGTGGTGCATCTATTCAGCTGACTCTATGTACTGGCATGGAACAAATGGATATATTTTTAGAACTACTTTCATCAGCCCTCACTAGGATTTATCAAAGTTGGTAAATGTGTAAGTGGAAAAATGTACTTATTTTCAGGGGCTCATTTTGAAGAGATCTACTTCCAAAGTCAATATATCAGAAAGTAAGCTGCAATACAACAACCCCATTGCACATTTTGAGATCTATCACTATCACCCAGAAGTGGTATAATAAGGCAGAAGAGTATTTGCATCAAAACCAGTGTTCTGATGAAGGAATTAAATTAACATTCTGAAGAACATTCAACATTCCAATATTAATTGAAAATAGAATCAGTAATATCAAAGTCAGATACTTACACAATTTTACATGAAAACCCACATACTTCTAAACATACCTAGAACCTATTTTAATTGCTGATATGAGAGCTAAAAACTCACAATTTCTTGTGCTTTTGTAAGTGTGGAGGGGTGCTTGTTTACTGCCTTCATGAACCATGATAAATGAAAAAAACTCCGTATGTACAAGAAATGTAAAATTCAGACCAGATTTTAAACTAAAAAAAATTTATGAATGCTTCCCCCTGGTGATTAAAGTAACCCCTTCCAAGCTTCCAAATATTAAATAAAGTCAGCATATCAAAATGAAGCCAATCCCTTCAAAGTAAGTACATTGCAAAGGGTAAGGCAGACAGCAGATTCTCCTTAGTGAAACTGGATGATTATGTAAAATGCAAGGAAAAAAAAGGTTTCGAGCACATATGGCAGCAGAATTTGAGAACTGGTGTCTGCAAGAGTGTGAGAAAAGTTGTTCCTCCTTTTAGCTGCTGGTTAGAAGGAAAAACAGTCCTGAGGAGTTTATTCATTGTCTTCCTGGATATAAAAGTCCATTATTAGAAGGTCCTTTCCTGCAATACATGCCATACCTTCAAAGGTATGTCTTTCCCTTCAAAGATAGTCTTTTATGTGCTTAATGGTTCATAGGCTTCCCTGATCTTGCTGCTTTAATCACGAGGAAATAAGGACAGATAGTTATCACATCTAGGTGCACCCTTTAATACAACTGACTTATTAAAAATTATTAGTTGACTTTCGTATTAAAAATCTGCATATGAAACAGCTGTAATCTTGTTATATACTTGAAAAGATTACAAAAAGATATTTCATTGTTTAAGACATACAAATTTTAGCCAATGATTCCTCATTAATTATTTGCTCTGCTATTTATAATTTAGATTTCCTAATCTCTTGTTATTTTTATCAAGTACTATTGTTTTATTTTGGTTTTGGATATAAAACACCTCAAGAAAGCATAAAGAACACAAAAAACAAACACCAATGGGAAATTACACACTTTATATATTTAAATAAATATTTTTACACAGATAAAACCCAATTTCTTCAAGAGTCTGTGATGACACTTTCGTTTGATAGACTAACTGTTGTTCACAGAACCATTTGGAAATAAATTTATAAGGTATAGTATTGTCAAAATGGTGTTCTTGTATCTCAGTCTATGCCAATGAATATTTACCCTCAGAACCATTATTTTCATTATTATTTTCTGTTGTTTGCTGCCTTGTTTAGTCCCAAGTATACAAGTGTGCAATTATACTACATAGATTTTGAAAAAAGATGGAATCAAGGATTTCTTAATCACACTTTGATATGAAAGGTTAACAATTGGTTAAAGGCTGGTATTAAGTCTCAAGTAACTACAAATACAGTGCATCTTAATTTAAACCATTATTAATAAATGAGAAAAATACAGTGCTTTCAGAACTTTTAGAAATTTCCAGTGTTTTATTTTACTGTTATGGAATGAGTGACTAATTTTATCATATTGCCATAGAACATGAGGATATTACCATATGTTTCTTTTTATGACAAAAGTGTAGGCAGATATTTAAGTATAGTTAAATGAACTAATTTATCTACAAAGCTACTGGTTATCTTTCTCTTCTAGCATACTTATTTTCATTCAAATCATGCTTTCACCCAATGTCTTGCCAAAATAATACTTTCAATAAGGCTTATTCAGATAGCTGTTTCTGCTCTGAATATTCATAACAATCCTTAAAAGGTGAAATTGCTTTTTAAAGTAAGGAGTCATCTCTAGCTACTCCTTCTGCCCTGTTTTATTAAACCAGGTAAGAATGGAAGTACATAAAGCTTAAGTAATAAAGGATTAGCAACAGATAACTTTGGTCTGTACATAAAATGCATAGAAAACTAAAAGGAAACAAAATAGATGAAACTATGCTACTTATTAATGATTTCTCAAATTAAAACTATGCTTTGTTCTGTCATTTATGAAAGTCAATTCATAAAGGCTAGTAAACATAACTAATTTTCTGTCATAATAATTGCACCTCTCTTACACTTCTTGTCCAGGTTTTTCAAAAATTAATCATTCATACAGTAAACTGTTTGGTAAGTCTTCAAAATAAAGCCTATGGAAACAGCTATTTTCATAGCAAAAAGCTTTATTAGATAGTTATCTATTGTAAGCTTGGCCACAGGATGGAAAACTAACAAACTAGTTGCTAATTGCTTAAATTGTCTCCTTGGGAAACAGAGTTTCAATAATGCATGACTTAAACACCAAACTGTGCTGTTTATCCTATAAAAAGGTATTTGTTCCTTGCCATTGTGTCTGTTCTGTGGTTTGGAAAGCACCATATAACAGTACTTAAAAGACTTGTAACAGCAAGCCTGCTCAAGACAAATTTCTCATGAAAGAGAGAACAGAGAGAAGGAATAGATGGGCTCCACATTTATTGAAAAGAATAACTTATTGCTCTAGAAATCTTTTTCTTGATCCTACTTTCTTTTCATATTGCTTCCCAGCTGTTATATGAGCTGTCATTGTGAAGAAGATAATTATTTGACTAGGAAGGGTCTTACAACCAGAAAATCAGGGTCATTTTACCAATTTAGAGGCTTTGTAAGATTCTCTCTTGTACAAAATATTCCCATGCTAATGGAGGGGAAAAAGGTCATCTTTTATTTTTAAGCTTAAGCCAACTATTTCTGCAAAGGCCATAGCCACACTTCATTTTGAGATTATTTTCTGGATGGAGAAAAAAAAAAACAAGTGATCAAAAATTATCGTATTTGTTAAGTGATTTTTGTGTTCAACAGTAAATTAAGATCATCTGCAAAACAGATATTTTAAAGCTTGGGAAGCATTAGGCCTTTCCACCAAAGCATAGAATAAGTCCAATGTAACTTTTAAGACCACCTGAAGTGAATTTAAAATATTCATATTAAACAGTTGAGGAAAGAGTAGTAGGAAAAAACTATTTTTCTTTTTATTGCAAATAATAGGTGAAATAATTTAAAATAGTGAATGCAGACATTTCATATTGGTGAACAAATATAAAACCTGACTTCTCAAATAAGCTAAAGACAATGAAAAATTTACTTATTTCAAGTTGTGTGTAGATAAATTGAATTTCTCACTATACAGAAAGCCGACACACTCAAGCTAATAGAATGAATTTTCCAGAGAGCTCTATCCACCATGAAAGTTTTAAAGTTTTTTTAAAATGTTACATGACAGTTTAGATAAACTTTCATTAAGGAAAAGTTTCATGCTTAACATTCTCATTTCTTTACTTCATGTCTTGTTAATCAGATAAAGTAGATAAACATTTGCTGTGATTTGCTGGTGTTTTGTTCTGTGAAGATGTAATTCTGATTTCATTAACTTTTCAAGGCACATGAAAATTGAAAAATTAATTATTTCCTTAAATATCATCCATTCTTCTTAAATGAAGTATTACTTCCCACAGCAAAATCAGATTTAAAAAGCGTTCTTGATATTTGTGTTTTAATTATAGACCATATACATGGATCTCCAAACAATCTCCATATCACATATGAGCTTCCAGAGGCATTCCAGATTTTTCTGTCAATACAAAAAAATCTTGACAAAAAAAAATGTGACAAACTTCCAAGGGAGACAGGTAATCTTTCTTATGAAAGTAGGTAGTGAAATGGTTTGAAAATAATTATGTGTAAAAATGTTTAAGTTTCAGAGTCTTTCTGTAAGCTCCACTATCTTCTCAAGAATGCCTAGACCCAACTTAAAGCATGAAGGACTAAATAATATCATTGTCACAGTACAGCTTTTAGGAATTATTCCTGTCTATGAACTTTTCACTTGCAATTGAACTGAGTGTGGTTCTTTCTTAGCTTTCTCACTATTTGGTAGTGACAACATTTGCATTACAACTGTATGTTGGTCACCTCTCTATTACCATTTTCCTCTTAGGAAATGCAGACTAAATGTTGTACTGAGCTTGCAAAGTGAAATACTATGCATTGTCTCTCAGCCTTCTAGGACAGAGCACTGTTTGTGCCACCTTTGACACAGGTTCCCCTGAGTTAAAATTCTAGCTTATTACAGCTGGAGTGTCTATAATGCTGTGCATTTGTCTGCCACCAAAGCATGTGTCCTGTACAGATGGAGGCACACTGCTCATGGTTTGGCTGGATGGCTAGCCAGAATAGAAAAAAGGGCATTTTGTGTTTTTTGCCCAAATAATCCGAGAAATGAATGCAAAGGTCTTGTCAAGGTTATCATTCTCTAGCATGAATCACAAGCAGTAAAATATTAAAAGAAACAAGCAAAAAACCCCACAGAAAATCTCAAACCTCGAATGTAGAAATTTAGGCTGAGAGCTATATTTCATCCAACATTTTGGGTCAATTTATTCGAGAGCCAATAGAGTCTAAGAGACTGAAACATTATATACTCCACTTGAAATATGACAAGAAAAAAACCACATTAGCCTAATCAGTTTGCCTCTTAATGACTGACTGGCAAATTGTGAAGAACTTGGTACTTCCAGGATCCAGTAGACACTGAAACAGCTCTTAGACCTTGCAAGAGTTCCCACACATATTGTCAAGGCCATTTCTGTGGTGGCCCCTCACACTGTAACCCAAACCTCACACATTTAGATCAGCTCTGTGGAGAAATTTATCTTTTGATAAACTGATGCTAAGTGGGACCAATGAGTCCTATGGTTTGTACAAAATAAAAATGCTGACTTCTTCCTCATTTTTATACACGTGCAGGAAATGGCAAAGACAGCAGAATGCAGCCATGGCTCTGTTTTCCTCATTTTCATATGCCTTACTTGGAAAAATCCCCAAATTTGCGTCCTGTAAGAGTGATATCCAGGATGGAAATTGCTTAGTGTGCTGTCTTTTCACTGTTCAGTGCTCTCTGGCACAGCCACTGACTGGTTCAGTGAAATTTACAGGGAAGATACACACATCATCATACTTAAGCACAAGGAGATGAGCAATAATGAAATCTTAATGTGCAGCAGCCATAGGGTACTTATAATTGACATAAATAGTAGTTCAAGAAAATGGCATTTTTTTTAATGATAACTGAGCAATAATCAATTTAATATGTTTAGCCATCTCTTTATAGGAAAGGAATGCAATAAGGTAGCACTGAAAAAAAGAAAAATGTATATTTACGTATGTTAGAGGTAGAGAAAGGATCTGCTGAGAATATGGGCAAATGAAGTATAGCACTTCTCCATAAGGGAGATGTGAGCTACAAATAAATGACAGAATTAATATAAATTGTCTTTGTTTATTCCAAAATATTTATGTGTTAGAGCTATATTAGGAAATCTTTTGTACTTAATATGGTCTGATATAATGGGCATTCTGTTTAATTTCATTTCATAGATTGCTCTCTCAAGCCTCTGGAATATATAGCATTAAAATTTCTAAACGTACTCATGTTTTTACTCAGATTTTACTCAAATTACCAAATGGCACCAAATTTATTATACAGATATTAAAATATGCTGGTAAATTTGAATATGGTCATCTGAAGTTTTAAGGATAGAATTAAAGAGATTTCAGGATTTAGACACAAAAATCCAAGATGAGAAATGCATCTGTTTTAATCTCCTAGGGAGTCTTGACAGAAACTTATATTATGCATCTACTGAATTCCTTTGTCATGCTATATGCAAAAAAAGAGGTGGGATCCTTCTCCATCCCTAGAACACCTTGGTAAACAGAATTAATTTAGCACAACCTCAAGATCACTTATGCAACTGTCATCTTTTTGGAGGCATGTGTTTGATTTCCCTTTCCTGGTTGCTACTCTCATAGCACCCAGGTTCTGGGTGTGCTGGCTGCAGAGTTCTTAGCACTCTTAAATAGAAAAGATGCAGAAATGGAATTGTCAGAGGGAAACTCAAGAAAGTTTAGAAGTCTGTTTTTTGCTCCTGAAAATATACTGATAAAATATGATCAAAGTATCATGGAATATAGTGGTATTCTCATCTTTAATCCCTGTTGCCTGTTAATTATTACAGCAATAAACTATTTCAGCAATTTTGAACAGAAGATCTATTCCTCAAGCATTGAAAATAATGGCTGTACAGAAGTCATTAAATAAATATGTATTTTCCCCTACAATTTGGTCATTTTCCCCTTCTGCAATTCTGTTAAATTCTTTCTTTTAGTTTAGAAATCCTGTTTCTCTCTTGACAAAACTTTATATCATGAATGTCTTGGATTTTCTCCTTCCTTTCACATAGAACAAGCCAGCTTGTGTAGCTCTCCAGAGACTGCTGCAAAATTGTATTTACAGGCAAGACACCATTTTTGACTAAGTGATATCTCACATAGTCATATGATTTTGAATTTTCTTTGCTTTGTAGGAAAACAAGTCAACTTTTTTCAAGCATCTAGAATCCATTTTACTTAAATACTTTGGTATGTATCCATTTTTAAAAATAATATGATGCAGACATAATTTAGATGAAATGTTCACACTTTAATATATAAAAACAACTTTAAAATTAAAAACATTTAATATGTAAAAATAATTATTAATAATACTAAATAACATAAAAAGGGAAGTTTAAGAGATAAAGTCATTATGAAATTTAATGTCTACAGTAATTAAGTAAAGACAGACAAGTGGGAAGTTTCAAAAATTACATAAGGAACTATAAATCAAAAATAGTTGAAATATTTCATTACCTCAAGGACTTAGATTGAAGTCAGATACTATGTAATTAATAGAATAGACACAGTTATTCAAAATTTTGCTGAAAACAGCTGTCTTACTGGATAATCATATGGGACATGGGACTGCATATATATGAGCATTTTGCTGTTACATACAAAAGCTCTTATATAAAAGGAAGTCCTTTTTTTAATATCTCACTATTTTTATTAATTCAAAATACTCCTTTGTCAGGAGTTCTTTCTTTGGGACAGAGCTGTCTTAGCTAGGAAAACAAGTTTTGACAGTGCAGGATGCCTTTGCACTTACAATGAACTTAATTGTCTTAGAAGAGGTAAACACAAGCCCAATTTAGAGGTGCTTCTCCTGACTGAGTGATTTTAACTCATTGAGCATTGTAATAAACAGGGGATTAAGTGAATTTTTCCTTCTCATTTGCTTCCCAAATCTGTGGAGTTTTTACTTGACTTTATTGATCATTCATACACATAGAAAGAACACTATTTAATTTTTTTTAATTATTAATTTTTAAGGTAACAGTTAATCCAAAAAGTAGGTGGGTCTCTGGTTTATGTTACTTGAAAGTTGATGTTTTTTGCATGCAGTATGGGCTAGCTCACATTAGCAATACAGTCACTATTTCACAAAAAGTTTAAAAGTTTGTAATGAAGTTCAACTTCTGTTCAGCAGGAGTTAAGCAGTGTACCTCAGTAAATGTGCACTTTTAAAATGTATCTCCTTTATGGTTAACAGCAGAATCAAGTTGCCAAAACTTGCACATTACAGGTGTGCAGTGCACTTGCTGAAAATATAGGGATGAATTCCCATCAAAGGCTAGGTCTCTGGATGTTCATGGTAAATGCTGTGTGTGCTGTGGTGCTTAAGGAACTCTATTAAAAATTCATGAATAGGTGATATTAGTTCATTCCACATCCAAAGGTTTACAGAGTCTCCTGAAGACTCAGACAAATCATCTTTCTTCTTTCCCTACAGACACACTGTTCTCATGCCTTAAAATAAAGCTTTTTAGAGGCAGAGGGAAAAGCCTCCAATTTAAATGCAGCAAGCTTTCACTTGCTTGAGGCAATCACAATGTGTTAGAGGGGATACTTCTTCCTTTCACAATGGTCTGTTTTTACAAAAAATGACCTACATATGAAAATCTAAAATTGTTGAATAGGTTTGCTGAGCCACTGTCTATTTTCAGGGTAAGAAGGAAATTAGAGTCATACCCATATTATATCCAGAAAAAAGAATAAAAATGGAACACAACTGACTTTTAGATGGCTTCCTCATATTCTTCAGATAACCTGCATCATGAGAGGACTCAGGATATAGTGGCCATCTCATGTGTTCATGCATATTCGGAGTCTGCTGTCACAGGAAGAAATAAAGCCAAGCATGCAGTGTTTTTCACTGGAAATCACAGACTCATATTGTGTATAATTAGGGACAGAACTCAGTGGGGAAAAAATTCCCTTAAGTGTAAGAATTTTCTCTGGGTAAGTAATCACTAGATAAAATGAATGTCCCTTGCTTGGATTCCTTAACTTTGAGTGATCAGATTTTTTTCCACTTTCTCAGAGGAGAAGGCAGCTAGATGACCACTTTTGTCCCTGCTTACATACAAAAACTGATGTGTTCTTATTTTTGTCTCTCCATTAAGCCAGTGGATGACAAACTTCATTGTCATGTGACATTTTCTATGTTTATCAACCAGTCATCTGAAACATCTAATGAGGTTGATTATTCCATTTTCAAGATACAATTGATAGATAATGCTTTTGTGGTGCTATCTTTGATGTGCACATGTATCAGCACCATAAATTTTCTAAAATTATTGTCTTTTTTCTATTGTGATCAGAATAAAATAACAAAAAGACCCAAAGATGAAGAGGCAAGATTTCATCTGGCAAAGCTGTGCAGCTAATCTAACAGTTAAGTCTGAAAAATTAAAGAAAACAAACCTTAAGGCAATACCTACTTATGTACTTTATTGTTTGACTTGATCTTTACTTTTTTTTTTCAATGCTGTCGAATAGGAAAAGTTAGATTTGGCTCAGACTGCTTTGGAAGACTAGGAGCAGTCTCTTATGAATTTGTACAACATGATGTAAGAAAACTTCAAAAGGAATTTCTATTGATGACACTTTTAGAACCACCAAGGCTGTGGAGGAGAACAATTTGCTGAAAAGAGCACTCCTAGAGCTAGTTCCAAAATCATTAAGATCTTAGATCATATCATGACTTTTAAACTCCATTACATGTTTGCCCTCCATATGTGTTTCTTAATTGCTAATCTCCTGAACCTTTGAGGTAATCATATGTTTTCCTCTCTTCTACCTCTTTTATATTTAATCTTATCCACTTCTGAAGAATCTGATCCATAAAAGATCTAAGTCATAAATACAGCCATTTCTATTTTATTGTGACCTCCCTTCTTTAAAATATAACAGTGGTTAATACCAAATTCTTTTCCTATGCTTATGTTTTATTTTACAGTAGTCACAGTGAATATGACTAGAATATTCACTACAAATAGTATGAATTCCTAGAATAATAGAGAACTTTTCCAAAGATTTTCTGAAGCTTCTGAGATCCTCTGCTATAAATTATGGTTGTATTCTCACTGAAGGCTGAGAACTACTTTGTACAAATAATGGCATAGAAGTTCTTGTGTTTCTGCAAATCTGCTGAAGGCTTCTTTTTCCTCCAGTTTGCCTACTGTTGTCAATCTAAAATCAACTGGGGTCATCAGCTGCATGTCATATCTGCAGGTCATATCCTCCTTGTTCCCTCCATCAGTCCTACTTTCTGGAGCATTTTAAATTTTCTATTTTCACCTAACTTTTTTAAGGACTTACTAAATCTTGCCAGAGGGCTTCAATATCTTACAGCTGAAAAAAAAAAAAAAAATCAAATCAATTTCTAATTAGTTAGTGGTTGAAAAGTTTCCTGTTAGAAATTGAAACTAATCAACTGCAAATTTCAGTTTTATGTTGCAAATTTCAAGTAGGGGAAAAGAGAGACCTGCATTGTCATAAGAAATGTCACTAATCACAATCATGGGCTACTTTATATTAGTATTTGCCTGTAAATAGTTTAACAACATACAACTGAGGAAAACACTTCTGTTTTACTACCATTCTTTTGTTTTCCTCATCCTTATTGCTTGTCACTGTTTTTCCAAACAAAGCAAAAAGGTCATACAAATGGTTGACTATTTGGTCATTTTCAATATTAGTGGACTATTTTTTTCATCTTCCCTGTTTCTTACCTCCCAGTCTTCACTCTTGCTGCTTATGGTGCAGATCTTTGTTTTTTCCCTATTTTTTCTGGTTTTTTTTAAATCAGAGGAGGAAGAGGAAGGGGAAGCGAAAAGGGAAGGAGAAGGGGATGGGCCAGTGTTCTTTCATCTGTTATTGAATTCTTAAAAAATAGTAAATGCATCAGTTTAATTTCTATTGTCAAAAATACTGATTCTCCTTCCTAATTACAGTGTTTTAAATTTAGTTTTTGCCTGCATTAACCTCCCTGGAAAATTTATGTGCAGTGATAACCATTTTAGAATTTTAACACTTGAATCCTGTCATACCATAGGTTTGGGGATATTTCAAGGAGCTCCTCAGAGAAAAACAGCAACAGTATTATGGTTTCTGATATTTAGTTTGCTTATCTGGCCAGACTGTTGGTCAGCTTTTCTGTAGTTGAACCTTTGTTGCATATGTGCACAAGAAAATTTCAGCCATGTTCAGTTTCATAGTAAAGTGAGACAACCAAAGAAAATTTGTTTATACATTAAAAAATTTTGGATAAATTTCTTCATATTCAGAAAGCTCCAGGTGAATATCCAAGTAAAAGAAAAAATCCAGTTTCTTGCAACCCACTGACTTTTGTGATTTCTCTCATACAATCTGCATTCATGGGCCTGCTGGGAAGAAATGACAAGTGGCTAGCCAGATAACAAATACAGAAAAATATTACTTTAAATACTTTATTTTGAGGATATAATTGATTTGATGCATTTCCTATCGTAAAAGTTATATAAGATCTGCAGCATATGCCCCTAGTACAACAATTTGCTTTAGAGGCTTGAGTGTTATTCACAGAAGTGAATTCTCTAAAACAAGTCTTATGTCAGAAACATTCCATTAGAAGTGACATTTGTGCAGAGAAACTTAGGTTTTTCTTGTTCTAAGACCTCACTCCCAAAAGTTTCTGCTTGCCAAAGTGATAATGGCACTTGGAGTTCAAAGTGCTTTTGTCTGAGTGCCAGGTATTTTAAGATGCCTGTAGCTAGCACATTGTTGCATGACAAGTTATTTCCACTAACTCCTGATGGAGCAGTCCATCAGTTTGTCTGTTAAGCTCCTAGTTACTGTGAGGTCTTCTCAAGATCTGAAGTGAAATACATCATCCACGAAGACATCTGTGCACAACTACTGGATATTTTTGCACTTGCCAACCTTTCTTGTTAAGTGCTTCTGTTTGGAAATGGAGGAATTATCCAATTTATAGAGTAGAAGTCTCATTTATTACTCTTCAGTGAGCAGGTAATCATTGCTTCTCATTCAGCTATGACTATGTTAAGCACTAATAAGATGCACTTGAGCAGTATACCATATTTCTAGAATGCATTATGCAGCACATGTCCAGTGAGGGAAGATGCTTTGGAGAAATAAAAGAAAAAAAAATATTAGTAGCACAAAAACCTCCTAATGAAAGACTGAAGTGTATATTTTTGTTCTGAAACAAATATTGGAAGATTCATTTTTACAATATAAAATACTTTTGCATCTCCTGAAATTATAAATTTCCTAATAAAGTTTCCTTTAATCATACTTGTTGAAAAAGAAATGCCCAAGATGCTCCATATTATTTTCTCTACATTATGGTGTTTCCCTGTAGGAAGTGCTGGAAAACATTTGAGGTAATCACAATAATAATATCATGAAGCATTATTTTAATCCTATAATTTCATATCTGAGAGTGAGTACCATCCATATGATGAAAGTGCTTTGATTTTTTATGGTCTTTGGTGGGGGTGACTTGTTGTTGTTCGTTTTTTTGTTTGTGCATTGTTTGGGGTTTTTTTTATTGTTGTTTTTTGATAACCTAAATTGCAGAGTCCATTTCCTTCCTTTCTTTTCCTATCAACAGGCATCCAAAAGTTTTGCTTTGTGGGAAGAAGACCAAGAACCTCTAGGACTAGGAAGTTGCAAGATGTAGGGCTTTCCAAGAGTAGGCAACTCACAATTATTTACATTACAACTTGACCAAGAATGTTCTTGCACTAAATCTATCACTGCAACAACTCAGCAGCTTTCAAGTTCACAATTAAATAAGTTGACTGTCATTTTTGAATTATTTTTTTCATCATTCCCTTTTGTTACAGAGACTAGTAGGAATAGCAGGAATTTTAAGCTTGTTGCTGTTAAAGAAGCAGGGTCACAAAGGGAAGTTTTGAGTTTCATATAAATGTGGAGAGATTTGTTGGCATACTCAATTCCTATAGGAGTCTGAGACCATCTGAAAACAATACCAAACCCTTGTAGTCTCTGCAGAAGAGATTCATACTGGGGTTACTGAGCATCAGGGGTTGGTAGATTCCAGTGAATGATAAGCTATATTTATTCTGTAACTGTATTTTCCTACCCAAGAATGAGAAGGAATTGCAGGAAATTGAAAAATGAGAAAATTGAAATGTAGTGAAATGATAAGGGATCACACAAACACTGTGTGTCATCAGTCAGTGTATGTGTGTCCTAAGCATCCAGCCATAGCAGAATATGCTATTCAAAGATTATTCTAGCAGGCATAAAAAGTATTCTAAATCTCAACTGGAAACCTTTTTTCTGAAGACTGCTGGTTGATACTTGCTAGCTTAAGCATTTCTCCTAGATTGTATTTTTAAGCACAGGTTTTTATCAAAACTAATTTTGGACTATTTTCAGAATAAACATACTTTCTTCTGTGACACGCACATTTGCAAGAGTTACATGAACTGAAGCAAATTTTTGGGTTTTAGGTACACACACAACAGATTTCCCTACAGATGAGATTACTTGAAAATATCACACCTGGCTTGCCCTTTATACATGATTGCTGTACAGAAAATAGACAAATTTGCAGATGCTTTCCTTGTCTTCATGGAATTCAGTAGACTATGCAAAAAGTACTGAAAAATAATTTTTAACCCTACAGTGAAAACTGGTGTCAGCTTCCAATGCTTTAGCACTGTGTATTTTTGCTCTCTAAGATTAAATCCTGGGGTTTACTTTGCTTTTATAAATAGTGTCCCCTGGGAACTGAGGACAAACAAGATTCCTGCTGTTATCTAATCCAGGTACAGAGATGCTTTCTTTCCTGATCCTGATTTCTAATGCAAATCCATAGTAGCACATTCTAGAAATCTCCACAAAGACACGGGGAAAATAATAAAATTAATAAATAAATAAACATCCAGTGTTCACTTTGTTTCTCTTTGAGAATAAAAAACAAAAGAACAAATAAATACAGAACAGATGTTAGCCATACTACTTAATATGCTACAAGAAGGCAAGCTGATATTTCAGTAATTGCAGACAGAGCTGAACCTGAATGGAATGAAGCAGAAATTCAGCAGAAATGTGCAGCCTCCACAGAAATAAACTTGTGGTATAGACAGAAATATTAGACAAAGTTGGTTTGAAAATCACATTTAAATTATTAAATTATTTTAACCAATGTACTCATGTTCCAGAACTTTTGCACATCTCAGGTTTTGCATTCTCAGGACCATAATTATATTTATCCATAAATATAATTGAAAAATTCTCACTGATCCAGACACAGTCTTTTACCATGCAGTTTATCTATATGATAGTTTGCAAGAATGTATTGGGTGCTAACTTGAGCCAGTTGGGAAAAGGCAGCTTTTACTTTATTGAAGCTAGTAGATCATCAAGTTATTCATCTTATCCATGGTGTCCTTTCTTGCCTTCAGGTCTCAAGAAAATGTAAATCAAAAGCTTTTTGAGTTATGGTTCCTGATGATTCACAAGGTAATCTTGCAAACACAGCAAGGAAATATACGATTTGCAAATTGCTTAAATGACATCTCTGCTATTACCTTAAATTATTGTTGCAGTAAATCCTGTTTTACAATATTTCAGCTTGATAATATTTTAAAACTGTACCTTTATCAAGATAAATACTCTACTTTTTATTTGCTTATGTTTTCTCTTTTTTTTTAACTTTATGCCTACTTAAGGACAGAATATTTCATCTCAAACTCACCTAAGGTTTATTTTTTTATGCCAGAATCTATGTGTATTTGAGCTAAATCTAAATCCTTAGCTAATGCCAAATTTTATTCAGAATTACACTAGGATTTGCCTGAAAATTAACATTTTCAAATTGTTAAAGATTTCAGGTTCAGAATAACTTTGGATTAAGCATAATGTTTGCCTAGGTTTCTTTAGAGTATTAGATTCCCTTCCAATTCCTAAGAGCAAATAACAATTTATTAACTATTTCAGCCCTTGGACACATGTTGTGAAGTAACATCTCCTGATTTGTATGGGAAATACTGAAGAGATCCAATTAATAGTACCATGTCATATTTAGCCTGGCAAAAAGGCAGTCTAACTTCATGAAGACATACCCTTATTTCTGTATTAAATGTAAGACATTTGTAAGGTTATTAAAGACTAAAACTAACTTTAAGCATCTCTAGATCTGCCTAAAATATAGCAACTTTTAAAAAGTGTGCTTACTGAGGCAGCAGCTTTCAAGTAATTATTACTTGGTGGTGGTGGCATTGTTTTTTTTTTCTGCCTAGAGACCCACCAGAAAGTGCAGTAGCACTGAAAGTTCTTGTAAGACCACAACGTGCTTTCAATGAATAGATGTATTTCAAACAACAGGATTTTTATTATTTTTAAAGATTCTAGTAATATATATATATTTGGGGTGTGTAATATACGTATTTAGTGGCATATTTAATATACGATGTGAATCTTATCTTTTATTATATTTCTGACTTTATTATAATTAATGATAAATAATGTATTACAATAATAATTTATATTGATAACTTATAATTTATAAATTATAATTAACACCTCAAGCATTATTCATCTTACAGGGAAAGGCCCATTACTCAGCAATTGCTTAATGACAGGAGCTCCCATTTTATGCCATTCTTTGTGTCTCATGAATTATAAAATCTTCTGCAGAGATATATAAATATTAAAGTGTATATTATTTCGAGAAAAAATATTGAAAAATCACCTAAAATTTTTGGGATAATTGTAAAGGTTGCTTCGAGGTCTTTTTTTTTGTTGTTATTGTTTTTGTTTTGAGGTTTTTTGAGGTTTTGTTGGGTTTTTTGGGGTTTTTTTACATCTGGAACTATTAACTGAATGCTGCTTTTTAAAAGCAATTTACCATTCTATCAGGAATTTTAGGAAATTTAGCCCTTCAACCTTGCAGTCTTTACCAGCTATACATATTTGAAACTACAAACCCTATATTGTCATTATTGATTAATGAACTTCATATGTAATAATTTCTAATGGGACCCCAATCCAGGAATATAACTCACATACTGGACTGAGACAGCCCCTCAGCATTAGCTATAAGATAAGGATTTCTTAGAATAGTGAGTTATTTTTCAGAAGAAAATTAAGAGGAAAAAAAAAGAAAAAAGGATAGAGGTAGAATAAAAGCTCACATAACAAAATGAATATGTGAAAGATCAGCAGTGTCTTCCTTTAAAAATTTCCTTTTCTTTTTTCTTTTTAATGAGGCAAAAGGGAAATAAAAAAAAATTAAAGAACAAAAGAAGAAGCGCCCTGAAAAAGATTCTAGTAATGTAATAGAGAAATAGATGCATTTCAAGGAAAACTTTAATCAAGTTTAAAATAAAAAAAAACAAAAAACAACTCCAAACAATACAAACCCAAAACCAAACAAAAACAAAAAACAAAACAAAACAAAAAAACAAACCCAAAACATAAACAAACAAACAAACAAAAAAAGAAACTGTTTTGGAAGCTTTTTTTGTGTAAAGATTTCTGAGAAGGTTTGATGTTAACACAAATCTTAATGACAAATATTTTGCCGTTGAAAAGCCCTCTCACATCCAATTTTGGGAAATAATGTGCTGCTATGGAAATCTTCCTTTGTATGGGCAAAGTAACCCTTTTTTGCAAGGATTCTTGGAAAACTCCTTCAACAATGCATTGAGTGAAATTCGAGATTTTCAGGACACATCCACAGGACATACAGTGAAGGTGCTGTCCTGAAATAGCCTTTTTCCATGAAAAACTTTCCAAGTTTTCTGTGGCCGGGTGTTGGGAAAAGTGTTCATGATTTTACCATGTCAGTTAAGCAATACAATGGCAATAACTTACTCTTCCTGTCAATGTTTTACTGCTAAAAGGGATCAGTTTAAAAGGCTTTTAATTAATCAGAAATATAGTTATGGAAGAGCATGAAATGCATTGAAGCTGATGGTTGTAAAAGAACAGACTTGAAATCCCGGATTGTGAGCACCATTCTATCCAGTAACCAGGAGGGAGAAAGGTATTTTAATGAAAGGAAGATAAGGGATTTCTGAGGTCCTATCCATTATGACCCTTCTATGTCCCAAGTGTTTAAAGTATCATACTTATTTTACTGAACCTATTTGTTCTTCCTGTACTTTTCTGAATTTTCTGTATTTAACACAGCATAAGACTGATCTTTCTCTTAAAATTTTAAACTTAATTAAAATCTGTGGTGGAAGATTGTTTTCCAAGGCCTCCCATGTGAAAAGGAAAGGTTAAAGGGTCGTGGCTAGATATTGCCAACTAATTTAAGGAAATGAAATTGCATGAAAAGGCCAGGAAAAGGAAAATTTCTTCCATTCAGCCACTGATGTAAATATTTGGAACGTGACAATGCCTGTGTGACATTTCTAACCTTAGCTGTAATGGTCACTAGTACCAGTTCTATTCTTTTCATTACATCTGTGTGAATATTCCAGGAAAGATCTAGGTTCTGACATCCTCACTAGTCAGCATTATATCTACAACTTTGTGTGATATTCCTGTCTAACAAGCCAGGGCTCTTTGAGATTCTGTACTTGTAGTACCAATGAAATTGAAACAACTGATAGAGGGGAAGTGTATCCTGCATTGTTTAAACACAAAGTATTCCCAGAAAGAAGGAACCTTCGGAGGAGATTAAGTATTCCACTTTCCTTTTTTGCTTCCCCTTCCCCTTCCCCTTCCCCTTCCCCTTCCCCTTCCCCTTCCCCTTCCCCTTCCCCTTCCCCTTCCCCTTCCCCTTCCCCTTCCCCTTCCCCTTCCCCTTCCCCTTCCCCTTCCCCTTCCCCTTCCCCTTCCTTCTTCCCCTTCCCCTTCCCCTTCCCCTTCCCCTTCCTTCTTCCTCTTGCTTCTTCCTTCATCTTATCTTTCCTCACTATTTCATGGTTTTCTGGTCTAGAGATGTGTGGAAGCACTAATTTAGTTTACTGATTGGCAGCTGCTCTCTGTGTGTAATGGCTAAAATATTCTCTGTGTACTTTAGTTCTCTGTTATACATCTAAAAATCTTGGTTAAAATAGGTTTTACAAAGTGTATGAAGTATTGTTTGAAATTCTGGAGATGAAGGCACCCTAGATATGCCAAAAGTCATAACTATCACCAGTCAGCTCATTCTGAATTCTTCAGATGACTACATTCATGGAGGGATATTTGAAAACATCTGTATATCACTGTTCTTAATTTCATTGTTGGTGACTTTGTATGACTAAAATTTCAGTGGATACAGATGTCTTGGCATTTATTCTGGATTTAGACTACCAGTCGATAAACTTACAGTTACCACAGCAGCTTAGAATCCATTCTTGTTTGTATCACATGTTATAAAAGTTTTGTTGAACTGAATAGTGACAGAAAACTGGAAATATTACAGTCCATTAATTATATGCACCTATATTTCTACTGAGGATGTACTGATTTTTTTCAGTCATCTCTAAATTATTCTGTTCTTGGATACTTTAATTTTCAAGATTTTTCCAGTGGTCTGAGTAGTCAGTTTTCAAACATGCCTGCCATTTTTGGTCAGAATTTAGGAATTCATATTATCTTGACTATATTTCAATGATGTCCATGTTGTTACTTTCAGGGAGGATCTTTGAGAACTACATGTGATTATTCTTACCTCATAAAATTGTTCACTGGGCTGAAGTACACTGTGAAATAGAAACAAAACCTACTGGGTAAGAAATCCTTAATGGGGAAGAAATACTGTTAAATGGGGAAAACCGATGTAGTACTTAATATCTCAAGGAAAAACGCAAATTTTTGTTAGCCAATACAGGGGATATTTAGAGTCATATTTTTCAGAAAATGGCAGGTAGGGGTGCACTTCAGGAGAAGCAAAACAAAGAGCAACTCCAACACAGGGCAGGGCCGGGCAGGGCAGGGCAGGGCCGGGCAGGGCAGGGCAGGGCAGGGCAGGGCAGGGCAGGGCAGGGCAGGGCAGGGCAGGGCAGGAAGGAGATGACCCTAACAGGTGCAGTTCACCTTCAAGGGAACAGGATGGCCAAGCCAGGTCTCTCATGGTGACCAGGGCTGGCCAAGATTCTCACTGAGACCAAGAGGTCAAGTCAGATAGTAGAGTCTGTGAGTCACAGTCTGGATCAGCACAGTATGTCACCAGGGCCTGGCACAGCTGCAAAGGCTGCTACACAAGGTGGGGGACTGGGGGCATTTCTCTCAGCTGTAAACCAGCCCCAGGCAGTCTTAGCTTGTCAAAGATGGCCTTGAGTGCAGGCAGTAAAACCCTTATGGCCTGTATGTGTTTGTGTGTGGGCATGCACTGAGAGAGGTGCAATAACTGTTAAACTTAGCCCAATAATGAATTAATCATACTGTTGTCATTGTCACTAAGCAAGAAATAAAACCTCTTCCAAGGATGACTCACCTCCACAGTTTCTTGAGAATAAAATCGAGGATTGGATAGTCATCTGAGACTGTAGGGAGTCTTGTAGCTGTATAATCAGATTTACACAGAAAAGCAGAATGTAATTCTTGAAGTGGTCTCAGTATCTTAGTTTATATAGTAATGTCAAATTTAGCTTTGACTAGTGAAAAGTACCTGCCTGTTCTCACATCACTGTTATTGTCCATCTAACATCTCTTTACCTCTTATTCCTTTGCATTTCTACTGTTACTGTCAGTCTTTTGTCTCTCTATTCATTCTTTCCCCACAGCCCTCTCTGCCCTGAGTTTCTTTGGAATTTCTTTCCTTCAGCCAGTTCTAAATTATAAACTTTAAAGTCATCATTCATACCACCTTTCTTCTTTTACCTTTGGAATAGTTAGTATTATTGATTTTGAAACCTTATAATTATAATAATTTTCAAGGAGGAAAAAATAGATACTGAGAATTCAAAGTATAGAATTTCCTATTTGAAGATGGAGGCAAAGATCTTGGCTATTTTTTATATTGTGTCCACATACAGAATTTTCCTTGTTTATCACAGGGAAAAAAACCCCAAACAATTCCTGACCCACCTATCTTTCTTGAACACCTATCTTATTCTTAAGCCTTAATGTCCTAGCTTAAACTAAAGCCAGGTGCCATCAGTTAAAATGTGGTTAGCTAACCTTCAATTCAGTTTGGGCTTGCATCAAATCTGCAGTACTAACAATAATACAGAGGTATATTTGGAACAATTTATGCATATTGCTGCTGTGTCAGGGCTACTACTTTGCTACATCTACCTCCTCTACTCAGGATTGTAATGAACCCAGGGCTGGAGCTTCTGGGTGGGAGAGAGGTGGAATGACTCAGTCAAAGCAATGCTGTAAAGTTTACATCCTTCACAGCAATGAACTTGTTTGCAGGTATGAAAGACATGTTTGGTTTAAAACCCATTTTCTTTACAAAGCACTTATTTGTAAAGGGCTGCTTCTCTTTACTTTGAATCACAGTGATAAGTCTTGCCCCTAGTAACATCACTCACTATACAGTCACCATCTTATATCCATGCCATCCATTAGGTGAAATCCTGCTGGATAAAAGAAATAAAGCTGTTCAAGAAATAGATTTACTGTACACCAAGGCAATGAATTAAGAAGTCTCCATACTCTCTAGTGTATTCTGTATTTCCTGGTCATTAAGCACATCTCTTAGAAAACAAACAAGAAAAATCACTTTCTTCGCCCCAACTTGTAAAGGCAAATTGAATCTAAAACAAAAATAGGATGCATAAATTCTTTTTAAAAATGCTAATGCAACATCTCTCTTCTGATTTTTTATGTTTTCACTGTCTCGTAGCAAGAGAATGCATTCACTGAGAGTAGTTTATGGTGTTGTGCTTTCCCTGAATTTCTGTGCATTCCAAAAGAAGCACTATGCTAAAATTGTAGAGATGTAGGTTCAGTTCCAGGCACTTTGATAGACTTCTTATGTGACCTTGTACAAAGTGACATGGTGATAGATTTGATAAAGTAGTCAGAATTCATCACTAAAGTTAGATTTTTCATAAGCTTTGGCTTACACTTTTGAGATATAGAATAAAGAAAGTGTCATTTTCTTCCTTGGGTGCTGAACTACTCTGAAAACCAGGCCATACATTTCACAGAGCAAACCATTAGAGACTATTACCTTTGAGTGCTACCAGGCACAGAACCTGTTTTCTCAGAAATCTGGCCTTGGCCTTTGGCTCCTATCATTTTGTGCCACAACCTGCCACTCACAAAATGAACTTCCAGTTCACTTTCCATCTCGTTTTCTTTTGTAGCCTGTGAGAATCTGTTTTCAGCTAAATGCATTGGCTGCCCCTAGTACAATTCTTTCAGTTGTTGCCGTTAGAAGCATCTTTAGTATCAACAATCAAGAAATTAGAAATGCATGATTCTAAAAGAAATTGAAGAGCACATATAAGCAGCTATCAAGCACAAAACAAGACTGCTTTAATTGAATATATTGAATACTCTTAGTGAATACTTCAACCTATCAAAAAAGACAGTGATATGTTCCATTGTCAGAGAAAACTTGACTTTTAAAAAGTATTGAATTTTAAGGAAGTCTGGTAGATTCACATTTATATTTTCATTTAACGACATTTACATTTTATATTGTAACATTAGATAGTTCTTTGTTGCATTTACTTCTATTAGGTGTACTGCCTGAGACTACCCTAGTGAGTGAATTAGCAAGGTTACCCAAAATGTGTTCATGGTTCATTTAATTTCACAAAATACCCATGTAACTCTGGATTAGAAACCATCAGTATCCACATTATAAACCTTGCTTTAGTATCTACATTTGAAATGCTGGATTTTTGGTGAGAAAGAACTATCATGCACATGAACCTCACATAGCAGCTAAATCAGCAAATCCCACGCTCTGAGCTGATTCTTATGTCATATGTTAAAGACCTTGAAGTCAGGACTTTTGCAGAATTGTTCAACTCTGTCAAATCCCTACAGTTTCTGTAGTTTCTTTTAAAAAGTTTATAATGCTTTGTCAGTGTCATGTGCTTCCCTTTCAAGTACCTTTAAGGAAATACTGGTACAGTTGAAAATATAATTCTGAGTTTGTGTGTATATTTTTCAGTTCAATACATTTTGGTGAACTCTGGTAGTGAACCTCCTAGCTGAACTGACTTTGTTTTTTTTTAATATTAAAGTTATGTCACATTGAACGCTTTAAATTTTCAGGAAAAAAAATATTTTCACGATGTATGGAAAAAATTCAGAGAAGAAATTTAATGCTGAGAATAGCTAACAAAAGATACAATTTCTTAAAAAATACCTTACAGAAAGTCTCACAATCAACTAAAGATATTTTGGAGGAGGAAGTGGATGGCTACATTTTACATTCTTCCTTTTTAGTGCCACTCCTATGCATCAGCTATATAAATTCTGTATTATTAAATCCATGGTTAAATAATCAAATAACTAATTTTTGAACTGTGCAACTTCATTTTTTGTTAAACTTCTAAAAATACATCTTGGATAGGTGCACACTTCATTGGGTGGAAAACTTGCTAATACAGTGAATGGTGTTGTATGGGACTAAACTCAGCTGGCAGCCATTGACTAGATTTGTTTCAGGGCTCAGTGGTGCAACCTGTCCTCTTTAATCCCTCAGTGATTTGTATGAGGGGGTTGAGTGCATCCCCAGTAACATCACAGATAATGTAGGATAGGAATAGTCTGTAGAGAAATCCTGTAGGATTGGATTGATGAGCTGACAGCAGCTGCATGAGGTTCAGTAAAGTCTTGCCTTTGGGTCACAATCCCAGGCACAGTTACAAGCTTGGAGTGGAGTAGCTTGAGAGCTTCTCAGCAGAAAGGGACTTGTGGGTGCTGATTGGATATGAAAACCATCAATGTGCCCAGGCGGTGAAAGGGGCCGAAGGCATTTGGACCTATATCAGCAACAGTGCAACTGGCAAGACCAGGGAGCTGATTGTACCCCTGTATCAGGCTACAGAGAGTCACTTGAATTCTGATTTTTGTCTTTTGTTTCATCAGAGGTATAGGGGAGGGCTGAACACGTGCCATTTGCAGGAGAAAGCTAGGCAAAGATGAAGGGAAGATCTGTCTCTGGGGAGATTTTGCCTGACAGCCATTTCTATCTCACATGGAATAATAGACAGTCATTGCCTGTGAGGAGGAGGAGACTGCCAAGGACACTATGTCATCTGGACAGGTTTTCTAATTGGCTTCACCAATGGACTGCAATCTAACACTTGACCAGCCAAAGGTCTCCTGCCAGAGCAGATCTTGGGAGGAGCTGGATCATGTGTGATGGTGTCACAAACTTACTGGGAAACTCTTGGCTGGACGTGCTGCTGCTGGGTGCTTGGCTGGACACTTGGCTTGGCTGCTGACTTCACTTTCCTGACCAACCACCAGAGACCACTTCCGAGTCTCGTGCCTTGCCTGTTCCAGCCCTACCGCCTCTTCTCCCTAACCTGCTTCAGCTCTTATTTGTCCTGCCTCCCTGTGTTCCTGCCCAATATCCCTATTTCCTTCATCCTTGCCTGAGCCACCTGCTCTCCACACTGCTTCACCAAACCAGGCTGCCACTGTGATCCTTGCTGCAATCCTGTCCAGGGTTCTGCATGTCCAGCCTAATCCCTGCTCTCCTCGTGTCGTGTTGCCCATCGCTGATCCCCACTCACCCTGTGTCCAGCTGCCCATCACTGATCCTCACTCGCCCTGTGTCCAGCTGCCCATCACTGATCTCCACTCATGTCTAGCTGCCCATCACTGATCCCCACTCACCCCGTGTCCAGCTGCCCATCACTGATCTCCACTCACCCCGTGTCCAGCTGCCCATCGCTTATCCCCACTTTCCCTGCGTCCAGCTGCCCATTGCTTATCCCCACTCACCCTGTGTCCAGCTGCCCATCACTGATCCCTGCTCACCCCGTGTCCAGCTGCCCATCTCTGATCCCTTTTCTGCTCGTGTCCAGCTGCTGCCCATCGCTGGGGGAGCTCTGCCTATGCAGCTGTGCCTCTCCAGGAGCTGCTCAGGCTCCCCCTGGCAGGGAGAATGCACGCTCCACCAGCTCATTGGATTGTGACAGCACACTTCCAAGTTCTCTCTCTTCTTTCTCTCTACCCCGCTCTTTCCTTTTCTCCTTTTCCTTCCGTTCGTCTTTTCTGTTCTTTTTTTCTAGGGCAACCCACTGGGTTTTGTTACCAATAAACAGTTCTCAGATATAATGTTTGCCTCATTTGGCTTAATTCCATCTTAGAACGCCCGTTTTCAAAGAACTCCCTGCAGTTCTCTGCAGCTGAATGTGACAGTGACACCGGTTAGGCCAGACTTGAATATTATTTTCAGTTTTGAACCACTCACTATAAAAGATAGACTGCGGTGTTGGAGCATGTCCAGAGAAGGGCAAAAAATTTGGTGGAAAGTCTAGAATATATGTTCTATGGGAGGAGCAGAAGTTAAAACTGGACAAAAGGAGGCTCAGGGGAGATGTGGAGATGTCATAGCTGTTTACAACTACTTGAAAGGAAGTTGTAGTAAAATGGGGGTCAGACTTTTCTGCCATATCTCAGCTAAATGAACAAGAGGAAATGGCCTGAAGTTGTTTTGGGGAAGGTTCAGATTAGATATTAGAAAACAAAAAATTCATTGAAAGAGTGGTAAGACATTGGAATAAGTTACCCAGGGAGGTGATGGAACCACAATCTCTGGATGTGTTCAAACCTACAGATGGAGTGTCTGGATGTGACACTTGGGAATATAGTGTAGCGGGGGTCATGACACTGCCGGGTTAATGGTTACACTAGATGATCTTGAAGGTCTCTTCCATTCTTGATGGTCCTGTGAATGTTCTGCACATAGTTGAGAAAGTGTGTGTGATCTTTTCCGCTAAACAAAATATTTGAGACAAAAAGTGCCAATGAGATTTCCTGATTTTTTATTTTCACTCAGTGTTATAGAAAAAAAGCAGCATTTACTTAAAAAAAAAAAAAAAAATTTTGAGAGCTTGTTTGGCGTTCATTATTTTAAAAGCACAAAGAAAGAGACTTGTGAAACTGGGGGGAAGAGACAGGAGATTCTATTCCTTACCCTGAGATTATAACTTCATCACAGCAAATCATGACCATATACAGGTCTTTGAGGTAGGGTGTTCTCAATTACATCCATTCACATTTTGTTTCACTTTACATAAATAATTAAATGGTGAACCAGGGAATAATCTGATTATCCCTGCTCCCAGATGAGAGTCCAAACTTCCAGGCTGGAGAAAGCTTCTTCTTCTCTTTTCACGCACATAAATATTTATGTATGTAAAGTACATAGTGAGAAAATTCAAAGATCCAATCTTATTTGAGATACTTCCCAGGGAGGAAGAGGAAACTAGAGGAAGCTAGAAAAAGTTACTGACCCCGTCTTTAGCACAATCCATATATATTGTAGGATAATAGATTGACTATTGCTATTGATAAAAGCCTCTTGTGGAGATTGTGCACTGATGTCTTCTCTGGGTTTTTGACTTTTACTGCTTGTTACAAATCATTTAGTGAATTATAAGGGTCCACATAATAAAAAAATGCACACTTAAAATATTTTGCTGAATGAGAGATTAGTCTGTGAATACCATGATCCTGTCAATATAGTCCTTCATGTGTTCTCTTGTTCCCTTCTGGGTCTGAACAGAGATGTTTTTCACTTTGCTCAAGGGTCTTGATGTTCACAAGCCAAATTCATTGAAGATTTTCTTTCTAGCTGCCTTTTTAGATACAATCAATGCCCTCCTTTTAATAAATGAAGACTTGCATTTTCACTGAGCATTCTTTCATTTATAGACAGATACATTTTGTTTAACATTGTTTAATGCATTCATTCAGCACTGCTGGTATTAGTATAAAATAAATAAACAAACCAAAGCTCCCTTTCTGCAAGCATTTTTTATGTTCCCTAATGAAGTATATGTTTATTACTTTCATGGATGATATTAATACTTCGCAAAATATATTTTGTTTCATGGATGTAAGATGAACTCATAAAGGTAAAGAGAGTTTTCTCATATGAGTTCATTAGAATAAAAATGGAAACTGAGGAAAATCAAATATCTAGGCTGTGAAATAAATTATGAGCTTTACTACATTTTAAAAAATGTTTCATCAAAAAAGATGGCTGGAAATAAACTTTTCTTATGTATTCTATTTGGTGTATAAATGCTGGAATAATTTTATAAAAAATTTTCTACCCCCAGTTACAATCCATGTGTCAGAATACAAGAAGTGCTTTCTGTCCTCTCAGAGAAGCTCTGTTCAGGCAGCATGAAAGGGTTTCCAATGTTCAGTGAACCTCTTTTGGAATGGAAGACTTTAGTTAGTACTAGAATTTTGGGCTTTTGTTTTTCTTACTGAAGATGTATAACACTTAAAACACACCTATCAAAGTGATAATCTGCTCACAGTAATAAATACACTCTACATCAGAGTTGTGTCTTAAAGAGATCTTTATTGCATCTCACACTGGAATATCAGATGTTTACCATTGGTAAAGAAATAAACACTTTTGACAACCTACAAGTGGTAAGAAGAAAAGGTGGAGGCCACAGTATGCTTTAAATAATTCAAAATAAAATTTGTAAAAAAAAAGCAAAAAAGGGCAAGCTTGAGAAATTATATTGCTCAACAAAATATGGATATCTGTTTCAGGATAATACAGTTACTTAATTAAAAGGCACTTATGGTAAGTAGAAGCATTTTCTTAAATATATCACCTACTGATTGTTCTTAAAATTCTACCACTAAGAAAACAAACTGTGGATTTTTTTCTATAGATGTTTCAAAAAGTTTTCAGGAAATAAGAAATTAATTTTTGTATCATGTTTGGATATCATACATGTCTTGTTTGTAAATAAAAGTGTCTGCACAATAAATAAGACAATGCAGTTTGGGGGGAGGTTTGGGTTTTGTTTGGTTTTTGTTTTTTTTTCTTTTTAATTGGGAGCTTCACATATATTTTTCAGATGAAAGAAATCTTTAATTGATAATAATTATTTAATTAATTCTACAAAAATTAAGCATACAATACAGAAGAGATTAAATCATATCAAAGAATAAAATAATTACAAATAGCCTGCTCATGTGGGGCATCTTTTACACTTAAAAAAAAAAGATAGAAATAAGCACAAAAAATTTTTTGCTGTTCAGGGGTTGGTGTTTTTTAATGTTTTATCTGTGTCAAGCAGATTGTTAGCCAGGAGTCATTTTCCAGGTGATTTTTGTGGTATATAAAAGAGACCATTTTCCCCCTCAGCTTTGTATTTTCAAAACCCCAGAGTAATCCATTCCTTCTAAAGAAATATTCCTTTCAAATGACTGATGAATGGAGGCATCCATCAGCTTGTAAGTAATTGACAACTGGACATTTTAACAGAAGCAATGCATAAAGTGGCATTATAGACAAGCTGAACAATTCAGTAGTTTGTGCCACTAGCGATAATTAGATGTTACAGCTCAGTGGTGTGGTGAATTGTTCAGCTCCAAAAGGTATTTCACCAATACAATAATTCCAGATGCATATCTGTCATGTGTCCAAATCATTGTCTGCGCCTGTCGCTCTAGAAAGCAGCAATGGCAGAAAGAAACCAGTGAAGAATGAACTCAAGAGATAAGGACTCATCTGCATTTCAGGTAGATTGCCACAGAATTAAATTCTTCTAAATCCTGTAATTTTTCTAAATCCCACTTGCCATGCTTTTCTCATAAATGGGCGAAGAATGAGTGTGCCTGTTCTTTCAGTAGAAACACAACATGATTTTTTTTGAAGTGCAGTATGCATTGAACTATAAACTGACTGTATCTTTATGTCTGTTGGATGAAATTTTTAACATAGAGTATGAAGGAGGAATAATTTTGGGTGTGAGCTATTGACAACTGAGTTCATCTAATTGTCATGACTTTTTCAAATACAGTGGAATGATCCTCTTCAGTATAATTTTCTAAATTTCTGTTGCTCTTTCATGGTATCAGCACTGGAAATCTAAAGATTGTTATGTACTGACTCTCCACAGAGAGAGAACCTGTAGGTGTAACTGGAATATGCCCTACCCCCTTCAAATACTCCTCCAAACTTTTTACTACACAGTAGGTAGCTGTGCAAATGTTGTTCACTGTAT
The DNA here is from genome assembly GCF_903797595.1 of Erithacus rubecula. Taxonomy (NCBI): domain Eukaryota; kingdom Metazoa; phylum Chordata; class Aves; order Passeriformes; family Muscicapidae; genus Erithacus; species Erithacus rubecula. Next base: position 3,886,043 of record NC_136661.1, read on the forward strand.
CCCTGTTCTTCATCTCCATACAAGGTAGCTGCATACTTGCAGGAATAGTCAGGTGGAAAAGCTATTTTTACCATTTTTTGTTGAAATATGGGTAGACAAAGCCAGCAGATCTAAAAAGAGCAACTTACTCTTGAAATTAAGATTTTCATGATTCAGAATAATATTTACCCTGATTAGGGTTATGCGAACAGTGATCTGAATCATATTTTTTTCCTATTTTCTCATTTGGATGAACCACTAGAAAGTGATGAGATAAAGAACATATTTGTTGAAACAGTTTTATCTTCTGTGCAACACCAATAGAGGCTGAAAAAAATATTTAAAAGTTCAGAAAAGTTTCAGTTTCTCAGAATTCAAAACATGTTGTGAATGCTACTTTTCCATTTTTCAGCACATTCTTGTATTTAATAGGCCCCTTTGGAATAGCTTAGATCTCCAGGTTAAAAGTTTCATGGAAATGTATGATTTCAGGTTAATTTTTTCTGGAATGTCAGTTCAAGGTTCAATTAAACTCTTGAGGAATGACTAAGTATTTCAGTTCACCAGCTGGGCTTGCTTTTGTGCCATGTTTTATGTTACAAATAAATTCAGGTGGTATCTGTGAGTCATACAAATTTTTTAAGAGAGAAGTTACTTGGAAATCTTCTAAGAAAAATATTGCCACTTTTGCACAAAAGCTTGTCTGAATTTAGCAAGATATGTCTCACATTAAACGACAATAAAACAATAAACCTCAAAAATGTTTTCCTTGCTTTACTGTTGTATTTTTGAATTTATTTGTTTGGCTACATTTATTAGGGGTCAAGATTCAGTGCTGGCACTTACTCATGTTTGTGTAGCTACTAGCTGAGCCAGGGCATACCACATTTCTTGTAAAATTTTTAAATAATGTTAATAATAGATAGGAAATGCATAATCTTGCATGCCTTTTTTTTTTTTTTCTCAAAAAAAACAAAGACATTAGTCTTGTGTCTTCTCAAACATAGATACTTGCAAAGGATACCTACAAAAATAGCATGTACTTAGTAGCAAACGGGAGTCTCCCAAGCTCTGAAATTAAATTTATGCTTCAGTCTGAAGATTCTCTTGGATGAATTTCTTTATTCCCCATGTGAGTCACATGGCACTGAAAGAGTCCAAAGCATTTTAGACAAACTGTGCAGAAGAGGAGCTAAGGACTGTGTTCTTATTAAGCTAATAAATGACTAAGGCAATAAGAATCAATATGTCAAAGGATTTACCTCAGACTAAAGAGCAGGGCTATCCCTCAATAATAACAGCCCGGTAATGAGTAAGGTTCTGATGTACTGCAAAAAGCAAAACTATTTCAGATTAACTTCCCTCAATAACTGTGTTCCCTTTCTGATTGTATAGACTAAGATTCTAATTCAGGAAATCTGACCTATGTAGCTTGCATCATCCAAAAGCCATACCAGCACACAGCCACTTTACCCAAGTGATTGATCTCTAGCATTCTGCCACTTGGCCAGATACTACAGAACCTATTACTGGGAAAACATCTGTGCTAGCTCTTTTTGTCTGCATCAGCATATGTTGGGCAATGAAGCACAAAATTTGCAAATAGTATCCTTAATTTTAATACACAATTGTAAACTACACTCTGCTTTTATCTTCTTTCCTCCCTCTGCCCCAAACCATGTAAGTATTCAGTTGCATTTCACAGCTCAAATTCAGAGAAGAAAAATGAAAACCAAATATTTAACTTTAAGCAATCATTCTCCATTACTAAGATTGTCTGAAAGAATATATGAATATACAAAGGTGACTTAAACCTTAGCAGCAAAAATGTACTATATACGGACAGTATAATTAGTTTCTTGAAGCTTTGCCTCTAGTCTTACACTTAATCAGTTATTTCTTCAATGAAGTAATATTCTGCATGATTAGACAAGGTCTTTAAAGCAATTACAAAAGGTTAATTGTACCAAATTAGCATATCTAATGTGATACTAATGCCACAATATGTGGGGAATACCAGTTTTACCCACCATATGTATTTAACTGGCATTTCTATTTGTCTAAGTATTTTGGAACACAACCTCCTGGATGTCTGCAGCTGAATAGTTTAATTTCTTTTTAATCATTATTTTCTTTCATTAATCGTTTATTATTAAATATTCAGTTTATTTCTATCCTACACAAACCTTGATGCATCTGTTAATCTGCATTTCTATTTCGACAACAAAATAGTAGAAGTTATCTGGCCATTACATCTCTTGATTTTATATATATTTTTTAAATGTATGTGACTTGTCTATTAATTTAAAAAATGGCACTAGGTAGGGTCAGTAAACTGAATTTCACAATGTTTTAGCCGGAATATTTAAGCATCCTTTAGCATGTGCACACACTTTTGTATTTTTTAACCTTAATCTAAGAAAAATAAGTGACAGTTTATTAAAAGACATTGGCAGATCATGAAAGACCAGGAAAATCCTAAACTGTTCTTTCTGCTATATTAAGCTAGTCCACTGATTATAGCCATGGCTAAAAGGGGTAAGAGTGAGCTAGGTGTGAGCAGGAAACAACAGTGAAACACAAACCAAGGTTTTATTTTGCAAAACTGTATTAGTCATATGGCAATGCTAGCTTGCCACAGAGGTTTATGTCTGTGATTTTTACTGTATTTTGAAGAATGGTGAAAAAGCTAGAAAGTAAAATTATTTTGAACACTATAAATTATTAAGAGATGAAGGGGAGGAGACAACGACAGTGGGTGCTTCTTTAACTGGTGAAAAAAGGGCTTTCAGAATTTGTTTTCACAAATATCTTTGGTGGTGTAAGGGAGAAGCCTAGATGAAGTAAGTTCTGATCAAGTAGAACATAACTGAGAAACAGAGAATGAGAAGTTAACTTAAAAAAAAATAAAAAAAAAAAAAGAATTAAAGATTTAGATGACATTTGAAATAAGAGCAGAGGAGTTACAGAACACAGAGTAGGCAGAAAAATGAAACAAATTTTCCTATAAGTGAATTTTAATTTAACAGATGATGAAAAGGACAACATAAAGGTAGCAAAGAATTATTTTCAGAATATGTATGATGTAATGAAATCAGAAAAGTATTTTCATAACTTTGTAGCTCATGACAGATGCAGGTGTGCATTTGACATGTAGTGTCAACATGAATCCACTTCTGTTATCAGCAGCACTTTAAAATGCCTATATTTTTACTAGGAAAATCAGGGCTAATAATTAATCAGCAACTGTTCATAATGACAGTTGTGACCCAAAGAGTCATTGGACTTTTTTGACAGTTCTGTTACCTGACTTTATACTGAGCAGACTGATAGAGTTGTAAGGATTCCTAGGACCTCTTTCATCCATGATTTGTGACTGCTGGAAAGGCACCAACATAAAAACAATCCTAGGACCTCTTTCATCCATGATTTGTGACTGCTGGAAAGGCACCAACATAAAAACAATCCCAAGTTTAAATAAGTACTTCTACAAATGAGATTTTACAATGGATTTTCACCTGGAACAAAATGTGCTTAAGCCTACTCTGTGTCTCTACTTATTTAAAATGTAGATTTTAAATGATGAAGATGAAGGTACTTGTTGTGAAATTCATAGTATGCATATGCATAATAGTAGTGGTAAAGGGCATGAGAGTGAGGGGCAATGGGAACAAACTAAGGCACTTATGCTGGATGTGAGGAAAAAATTAAAAGATGCAGAAATATCTCTTGCAGCGTTATCTATCAAAATTTTTCTTGGCTTTACTGCTCAACATTTTTAACTAATCTTTGTAAATTTTAAGTATTGTGATTATAATGGTATGTTTTAATCACATTTTCTGAAAAAGTTTAATAGTTACTCTTTGAAGCTAGTTTATATAAAATAAAATTTACTTATATGTCTTAAAAAAAGAAACTTGATGAAATTCAAATGTAATGATCTATTTGCAATTTTTTCTATTTCATAAATTATATTTTCTATTAATTTTATAATATATTTATTCTGTTTGAATCTATTTTAAAACACATAAACATGGTTGCACTCTTTCTATTTTTTCATAAAAGAAGTGACTGTGTCTAAATCAAGGTCAAAAGTACTAAGCATCCTGTATCTTTTGTATTTTAGAATGGTGAGATGTGACAAGTTGACAATAGCATAATGACAAATTTCTGAGTTGATGTAAAGGCCTGTGATTAGTTCAGGTTGATAGAGTTAATGTGCAGGAAGGCAGGACTGCAGGGTGTTCTGGGCAGGCTGGAGAAGTGGATAGTCAGGAACCTTACAAGGTCCACCAAAACTGAAAGCAAAGCCTGATATCTGTGACGAATAAAGCCTTGCAGCTGGACAGGATGGTGCTGACCAGCCAGAAGCAGTTCTGCAATAAAGGATCTGGTGCCTCAGGGCACCAGGTGGGACATGAGGCAGCAATGCCCCCAGGCAGCAAAGTAGTCCCTTGCTTGCTTAAAGGGATACTTCCCAGTTGTCTCAGAGATACCTGAGTATGCAGCTGTACCTGAGTGCTCTGCCTCCTCTGTATAGGGCAGACACATATCTATGGATGGGAAGTAGGATATTTGGTCCACAGTCCAAGCTAGTAGGCCTTTACCTGCAGTAGAAATTTGTGACTGAAATTTTACCACAGTCATAGTGTGGGTGGGAGGGGACCTTCAGAACACCAACTGGGTCACCAACCTCAGCCCCTGCTTGAAACATGTCCAGTGATGGCAGGTGGTTTAGGGTTATGACCAGTGCATCCCTGAGTATTGTCATTTTTAACCACCTCCACAGTTCTCTTTCCAGAATTCAGCCAGAATATCCCATGTTCCATCTTTTATTTATTTGTTTGTTTGTTTGTTGCTTGATTGTTATTGTTGGTGCTGTTGTGATGGGGTAAATTAGTATCTTTTTTGTCTTCCAGTTTTTTTCTTTTATTTTTGCCAAGAAGATTTCACAGCTCTATATAGCTTGAACTGTGGCAATAATGCTGCTCTTGATATACACAGCCACAACAGCCTCTGAGCATAACAAGTCAATGCTAGAGGAAAGCATGGAGCATTGTTAGGATATTGCCTCCAGCATCTAATGCCCTAGGAATCCATTTACAATTGGAATCCACTCCATCACGTATGTTTTAGTGTTTATTAGGAACCTGAAGATCAATTCATCAAATGCAGTGTGCTGCTGCATAAGAAAGAAAAGAGGACACTGCTCGAGGTTCTCTGCTTTATTATAGTGGGACATCAGCACTTAAATGCTTGTAATATAATCTGAGCCTTGTAATTAGTAATCATTCATTACAAGCTGAAAACACCATATAGAGCACTTACAGCCCCAGAGGACTTAATTCTTAACTGCAGCTAGTGTTGTTTTATGATTCCAATAACTAAAATCTATTGACTGTGATTTTATTATGGTTTGTAAAGAAAGAAATTGAGTGTCTCTTCCATTTTCCTCTAGCCTCAGGCAATTGCTGTCTGTTTTATTTTCTGTTACCACTGAAACTGAAAATCTAGAGAGAATTACATTTCTTTGTATTAGATGGCCAATGGAAATTAGCAATGTGCAAAGAATTGGTGGTGTTAAATTAACATATTTAAACTTGAGTATCAAGCTGTAGTGCCCTGTTCATTAATATACTTAAACCATATGGTTGCTTTTGTTTTTGGTGTCAGCTTAGTTGGGTAGGCAATGCTTAGGCACAACATAAGATACACTTATTGATTCTTAAAAGGTCTTCATTCACACTTGAGCCAAAGCAGCTGGTAGAGGGCTAAAGAGCATTCAAGTCACCCAAATCTCTAGATATTGCTTTCTGCTGTACCATCTGTATCCTATTAAATATTCTTGACTTTTGCCAAGTTTGGCCAATTTATATGTTAAATCGGTTGCTGAAAACAGGATCCAAGATGCTTGTGCAGGGAAAAAACCCCTAGTATTAAATTGCAAACTCTTATACATTAATCATTTGTTTTGGAAAAATCCAATTCAAGTTCTTCTGCACAAATAATGGCAGTAAGATGTCAGATTTCTTCAGCTCTGAGACAAAAATAGAAGGGCAAGTGTAATTTCAGCACATTTAATTCCCAGAGAAGGGTATCATCTTCAGACTTGAGAGAGGATGTCATCCAATTTCTATTTGAAAAGAGCCAAAACCCACCAGTCCTGTGAAGCAACTGTAGAATCACTTGCTTATGCTTCTTCATCCAATATATGCTGTAATCAAATGAGTTTTAAACTGTTTAACTACTGATATTTCAGCACCTCATAATCAGCTAAGTATTGAAGTAATCCTCAGTGCCATACATACAGTGTTGCTATTTGATGGTGATAATCTTTATGCGCACCAGAATTTTAGTCTTCCATTAGTTCAATTTATTGAATTAGGAGGTCAAGGGTCTCATCTCCAGATAAGATTTTTTCTTCCCATAAATTGAATATCTGGTGCATTTTGTGACCATATATTGATTTCATGCCAGCCATCTCACTGCAGAAGTTGGAATCTGACCATCTCACTAGAAAATCACTACAATCTAAAAATCTACTCAAAACACTGGAAGTGTTTTTTGAGGGGTTCAGATTTTTTTTTTTTGGTGGGTTTTGTTTGTTTGCTTGTTTGTTTGTATACAGATCAGCTGATTCCTGGCAATAAGAGAAAAAAAAAATCTTAAAAATTCACTGTATCTGATGTTGCATCAATTTGCTCTTCCTCTATTCAATTTTGCTTTTTATAAATTTTAAGTTCTGCCATCTCAGACATTTGCACTCTCACTGCAGGATTTGTGTATATATATATATATATATATATAAATATATATATATATTTTTCCAGTAGTAATATCTCACCAAATTTCTGATAGAATAGTTTCAGGGTCCCATTCATCTCTCTCAGTGCAGTAATACCATAAAGCATGATTTTTTTGCTCATTCTTATCTTGAATGAAAGTGCATTCATTTCAATGATGATGCTTCCCTACTGAGACTTGATTGATATGAGAATGTAGCCTAACTTCAATGCTAAATCAGTTACTCAAAAAAAACCCCTGTGAGTTAAATAACATGTAGATAATTTCTAATACATGCAAGAGTGTCAAAAATAAGTATGCATTAAAATACTGGGTTTGTTGCACAATTCTGTCTCTGCGGCTCTCTATTTTACCTGTGAAGCTATGAGAAATAGAACACTAAGGTCTAGAAATTTGGGCTATCATTAATTCACTTTTAAATAAAATTTCACATTTATTAATATAAATATGTTGATTTTTTTTTATTTGTAACTATTTTTCTTCCTTTGCCCCACTCCAAGAGTACAAAAACTTTCTGAAAGGGAATAGATTTAATGTTTATTGAGAAAAAGATAGTAAAATATTATTATTACATAACAAAGTTTCACAAACTCTTCCTAAATCTACACATCAGTTAAGCTTGTGGTTGGTAATATAGGAATGAATTAAACATGGAATGTATTGACTTTATTTATTTGTTTGCTTTTTTCACTTCTTGTTTTGTTCATATGTGTGTGTGAGTGTGTGTGTGGTTATAAAAAATGCTGCTCAGCTGTTTTTTTTTAAACTCATCCTGTCAAATATGAGCAATAATCATATTAAAGGGCTAAAGCCTTCTTTCTAGTGGCCCAGATTTAATTGTTGTAAGTGAACACAGGCTTGTTTTTCTTGTTGGATTCTGTTCTGTTTGCAACAAATTCCTTGTATAGAACTCATCCAGATGAAAATGTAAATCTTGAAACATATTTGCATGTAATGACTTCATAAAATAATGATTAACTTGTTGATCAGTAAATAAAATTTATTTTGATCTATGTACAAATTATCAGTAATCAAGAAGAGATAATAACCTTTCCTTTTTAAAACTGGCTTCAAATTAGAGAAAATAAATTTTAGAAAATCAGTAAGTGTTGAATTACTCATTTGTATTTTCAAATGACAAGTCAGATATTTCACAAGTAGTTCCAGTGTTCCATGTCAAGTGTTATATCAGAATTTGTGTAGAATGGTGCCACTATTTCATTATTAGATCTCAACTTTCTAAATTAAATTGGAATTCTCAGCTCCTTTCATCAGGTGATGATGGCTAATTTCTCAAATTCTTCATAACCTATTTGGTATTATAGAAGAATTAGGATGTACTTATATGAGTGCCATCTCTGAAATGAAATCATGCTAGGATTTTTGATTGAATATACAACTTCTGCATGGATTTTCATTACTGATATTATGCAATTTTTTTTAGAAATCATAACATTTTCTCACAAAAGAGGAAGACATTTAAATTATAACAGAAGAATAATTTAAAATATCTTTGTTAGGTCTGTGGGACATGGGAGGGCCAGAGCATGTAGAAACTATTAACATGGTATCATTACCTTGGCATTCTGTGATTTAACAGTGGTAGCCATTAAGTAATGTTTACTATAGTTTTACTTGATTAGCTTTATTTTGGTGTTATTTACAATGATCTCTGATAGTTACCTTTAAACAAAGAAATAAAAATAAATAAAGACTAACAAAGAGGTTCTAAACTGCTGTTGTACAGTAGTCTTTTTTTAAGTCTTAATCATTCAAAGTAGATTTCAATGAAAGCAAACAGATGAAGAATGAGGGGTTGTGGAGACAAAAGTTTCGGCTCAGAAATATCAAAAAATACATCATTTGCTAGATAGCATAAACTTAAATTTAAGTTTATAATCTGCTAATTATTTGCTTTCTGAGAGCAATTTTATTGTGTGCTACTTACCAGTGCTTTTGGAATTCCACAGCTCTGTTTTAGTTCATACTTATTGGTTTCTTAGTACCTCAGTAATATTGAGAAGAAGAATATTTGTGTATGAAAAGATGACTTAGTGTTTCTCTGTTACTCAGTGCAAGCAGAAACCTGGGCATTTCAGGTCATTGTGTGAGGAAAAACAAGAAAAATCAAAGACAGTACATTAGATATTTATACACTATCAAGTTTGAAAGAACTCTATCAGGAGAATCCCAAATAGATTAGGTTAAGTGTGCACATGTAAGTTATCTTAACATGTCTGTCACAAATATTTGCATTCATGATAACCAGAATCCAGAGTGAAAGGGCAATAAAGTATCACTTGAGAAACTGATCCTTCCTGAAATGAATCACCTCTGCAAATCAGTGTGCTTCCCAAACTGTAATTTCATACTTTTGTATTTTGAAACAAGTGTGTAAGTAAGAATTTATGAATAAGTTATTTTTATCTCGCCATATGATAACAGTCACATAATTTTGTATCTCTTTTCTAGGCCTCAAACAAGTTTAATTGCATCATCTTTCTTCTGCACTTCCAGAACTTTAAACTTGAAGAGTTCATACAGCTAGGGTCTCAGCAAGAGTATGTGACCTAGAAATGTATTTTTAGAGTACTGTCTTAATTTAGGTAGCAGTAATACCGTGCAATCTCAGTCTTTCAACGGGGAGAAGAGGAAGAATGCCTTCACACATACAGTTTTCCTAGCTGTTACATGTAACTGAAAACTTCTATATTAAGGAACTGTGCTCCTAATACACATTTTTTCACTATAAAATTGTGAAATATTCACATGAGTGTAAAGGATTATAAGAAAGTTATTGCGCTTATGAAAAGTACTTGTTTTATTCTAATATCTCTGCTGTCTTAATTGCATTAAATGATTTCCAGGGGCTGTGCAAGTGTAGGAAGAGAAGATTGTCTTTTCTTGGTTGGTGCTACATTTCGAATTGAACAGTTGCCATTGTTCTCTGTGTGTGTGCTCTCAAGGTCTCTCCATTTCAGTAAAATTACACACATGTTCAAAGCAGGCATATACACTAGCTCTAATACTGGAAGCAGTGCAGAAGAAGCAATACAGACTGTATAGTCTAATTCATCTACCTGTTGTGACAGCTAGATCTCTTGTGGAAGATGTGCTGGCCAGCCTATCTTAATGTCACACTGCAGTCCACTTGGTGGACACCTAACTGCCTCACAAATTTTATCTGCTCTGCTCAGGTGTTCCAATTTTTAGTTTAAATAACAAAGTTAAAATCTCTAAACCATCAGTGACTATTAAATATGAGGACTGTATCTTTCCAACACTTTCTAGCTGCACCTTTTCTCATTTCTCCTTTGGATATAACAGCATATGTATATGTTTGTCATTTGATTTCCATTATGTCACTTTCTTAATGTTTTTGTCCAGCTGTCTTCAATTTGATCACACGGCCTCAAGGGAAAAGGGTAAACTGATATTGGTTTCTGGTAATCTTCAAGCATGGTAGAGACAGAGGGAGGGGAGAAGGATAGCAGCTATAAAATGATATATTGCTTTTTCTGTTTATTTCTTTCACTGAATTCTTATAAAATTCACTCATTTGTAAGGTAAATCCAGTTTTTTTCTAACTGTCAGACATACATGCTTGTCCTTTCTCTAAAAAGCAAACCGAATTCTTCTTGTCTCCTGCCTCATCACCCACAATAAAGACACTGAAATGAAAACTAAACAGGCAGCTTATGATAGTGCATGGAAAAGAATATCACATTGTATTGTCCTTGTAGTGCTTACTACACTCAATTTTTTGCTAATAAATTAAAGTATGCATCTCCTGACATTCCTTGGCACATGCCTACCAAGCTACTTAACAGGATAGGCAGGGAGCAAATAAAATGGAAAAAACCAATGAGTCAAGATAAAGTCAGTTTAATAAAGCAAAAATAAAGGCTGCATGCAGAAGCAAAAAACCCCAAAATGTTTATTCTCTACTTCCCATCAGTAGATGCTGTCCTTCTGGGTACTGGAATACTCATATTGGTTGCTCTGGAAGACAAATGTCAATAACAGACACAACCCTCAATTCAACTTTCCCAAAGCCCCCACTTCTCTCTCTTGGTATTTTATGGCTGAGTGGACATAATATGGTGTATCCTTTTGGTCAGTTTGGTCAGCTCTTGCTGCATCCCCTTCCAGGCTCTTGCCAAACCCTTGCCTACTGATGCACTGGAAAGACAGAGCTGATGTTGTGCCAGGGCTGCTCAGCAGTAGCCAAAACACTGGTGCATTGCCTACATTCTTTCAGCTGCCAATGCAAAGCTGGAGAGGGCTGCTATGGGAAAATTAACTCCAGCTCAGCCAGATATACTTTTTTTCATGCTATTTTTTCTTGGTTGGAACAGAGAGACAATTAAAAAAACATGTCTTAGACATTAAACTTTTCTCAGAAAATATTGATCCCACATGTGAATATTCCTGGCTTCACTCTCTTCTTCAGTATCATGATTAATTGCCAGTGTGAAGACTGAGATTTGACAATGGTCAAAATACTTTTTCATTCAGCTGGATATTTTACTTAATTATTTTAACTCTCAAATTTTCACAGAAAAAGTTTTTTAGTGTATACAAATTTGAAAAAGTAATGTCTTGATCTGATGAGGAAAAAAAGAAGACAATTCAACTTTTTTGGGAGCTATTTTTCATTAATTTAGTGAGATTTTAAAGTGTATTTATGAGTCCCATGTGAGGAAAAAAGTTTAGAAGTTTAAACAGTAAAATAAATCTTGAGGAAGAAAATAATTTCTATAAAATAAAAGAAGGGGAATCTATTACTAAAGAGGTTAGTAGCATATATATGATAAAACAGCTAAAGAGAATGAAGCAAACTGAAAGCCATGAGTATCAATGATGAGCAAGAGGATAGGTCAGAAGAGATAAATTAATTCCTCATTATTAATTCCTTTATTAATTCCTTTCACATGGAAATGAAGGTGTAGAAGCCCAAACCAGCTAGTTCATTTAACCCTAAAAATAAGGTCACATGCCCCCAGACTTCATTAGTGCAATCCAAAGGTATTAAATACATATTTGGCAAATAAACCCTTAATTAGTCAGTTATGAAACATTAAAGACGTCATATAAGTTCTTTTGCCAAACCATGATTATCATCCTAATTTTTGCAAAAAAAAATTTACAGGAATTTTGAAGATCTTCTTGCTTTATTAACAGGTGAATTACCTTTAAACTGAGATTAAATAACAGGAGGTTATATTTACTTGAGTTTTTAAAAGCAATTAAAACTTCTTTTCTTTAGTCATATCCATGGCTACAACAGGTACATCCTTTGACGATATGAGGACATCGACAGGATATTTCAATTGAAGTAAAATATTTTTTTTGTAGGAAAAGTAGGAGAAGCCTTCTTTTCCTGGCATCCATTGGTCTACAAGATTGCCCACTGAGTTTTCTAAGCATCATTTTGAACTTAAAGAGAAATGGTAAAGAAAAAGAAGATAAGGTTACAGAACATGAATGGGAGGGGGGAAGGGCAGTATGTTGAACAGTAGCTGTAAAACGAAAATAAACACAGCATCAGGAAGAAAGTGATGTATGAAGGGAACAAAGAAGAGAAAAATAATTGAATAAAATTCTATTTAAGTTGTCTACATAGACTGTATATGGTCAATCAGTGTTACCCTGTCTATCACTACTGTTCTTTCTTGTACTGGTTTTGGGTGGGATATGGCTAATTTTCTTCACATTAGCTCACATGGTTTTGGATTTTTGATGAAAATAGAGTTGATAACACAGTCATATTTTAGTTACTGCTGAACACAGTACACAGCATAGAAAACTGTTTTTCAATGTTTTTCAATACTTCCCTGCAAGGAGGAGGCTGGTGATGCACAGGAGATTGGGAGGGGGCAGACCCAGGACAACTGACCAGACTGACCCAAGGGTATTATTCCATGCCATATGGCATCAAGCTCAGTAAATAAAGCTAGTGAAGAAGAAGACAGAGGGGCACATTTGGAATGATGGCATTTGTCCTCCCAAGTCACCATTAACACATGCTGGAGCCCTGCCTTCCTAATCCCTGAACACCTGCCTGACAGTGGTGAAAGAATTTCTCACTTTGCTTTGCAGCTTTTACTCTATCTATTAATCTGTTTTGCCTCAATCCACCAGTATTCTCACTTTTACCCTTTCAGTTCTCTATCTCAACTGATAAGGTGTGTTAAGTGAGCATTTGCATGGTGCTTAGCTCTCAATGGGGCTTAAACCATTGCAATCTATTTTAGCAAACCAACAGAGCTCAAGGGTTAAAGATAACAGATTTGTTTGGAGTGTACTAGCCCAGATTTATAACTGTTTAGCTAGTAACTGAAAGGCTCTGTACTTGCCATGGGGCTTGTTTACTTGACTGTATACCAAAGCCCAGACACTTTTTGCTTCTGCTGATTGCTGTAGTCCTTGTAATCTGCCCTACTGTGACTGGGATAATTTCAAGAGTAGGTGACTGGATTGGCAGATGACAAGGGCTTTACTGCTTTTTTGTGTGCTGCTGTATGGGACAGGCTGGAACTCCAGTGTGAAGTAGAATGTGTGTCCATGGGTATGTTTCAAAGCATCTGTGGCTATGGCTATGTGCACATCACAGCAAGTCTACCCTGAAAGGATTGTGGAGCAAGCAAAAATCCATATTGGAACTGGTACAACTCAAAATGTCAGGGCTAGAATATCTTAAAGCTCCTTTGGCCTTGGAAAAGTCTTTGAAAATATTGTCGCACTGGATATGTGACAAATATCAGAAATAGTTTAAAGCAGTATGCAAAGGCTGCTAAGGACTAAGGAGCATTCTTCCAGTGCACATTTGTGCAAATGTTCATGTGTTTGTACTAGCTTTTTGACTACTAAAAGTCAGGGACAGCTACACAGTTCTCCCAGAACTATTTAAAACTTTCTGTAAAAATTTAGATACAGCATATTATTCGTGTTACCACGGAAGATCAGGCAACTATTTTAACAATCAAATGTGCCTACAGACTTATTTGAAAAAACATTTCAATATGGTATGTGATCTTTCTCCACATGACATTTCCTGAAGATTAATTTGAAGCATATATAATGGTTTCATCTTTAAAATTTATTTAAAAGCAACTTTGCAAACTTTGCTTTAAATAATGTTGGATGTGTTTGAATACTTAATAGGACATGTAGTTGCTAGATACAGCAGCAAATTTTGTCATCACTGAGAAGTATGTACCTCACCTGAAAACTCAATTTTTCATGGTATTTTTATTAATTGACCTCAAGGCTTTGGCCCTCTACATGACATTGGTTCTGTAGATTGTTTCTTTTCTTTTTGAAATATTTATTATATTAACCAAGGATGTTTCAGGTAGAGAAACCCATCCATTAGGTTTTTCAATGGACAACTACATTTTGCTCTAGAGCTAGTTATCCTGTTTTTGCCTCAGTATCTTATTTACCTTTTTATGAGTTAGAACATTTCACATGATTGGTTCAGCTGATATGTATTAGGAAAAAAAGACGGAAGATTTTTACTGAAAAGCTATTGTCCTTTCTGAGAAAATTCATCCATTATTACTTTAAGTTTAAAGTATTTTTTATTTCTTCCAGCCAGGAAAGAAAATTCTTAATTGATGTAATTCAGCACATTCCGCAGATTTCAGTGAAGCTCTGCCAATTTTATACCAATAGGGAAACCACTTTCTATTCCTATTGAGTGTATTTAATGGATATTATTTTCAGTTTCCATTGTCAATGCTGAAATGGTGCTTATTGTCCTTTATAGTTGAGTGTTATCAAGTGCTTTTGTTGTATCTTCTCTCTTTTTTTTCGTTTGTGCTGCTCAAGAACATATGCTGTGAGAAAAATAATTTGTAATCACTGACTATAAGAAACCATTTATCTTAAGAAACTAGATCTTGATGATCTTGAGGAATAGACTTCAAAAGGATCATTTGAGTTACAGCACATAGCTCAGGTTTTTTTAAAGGGTCTGAATGGTGCCTCTCAGAAAGGGACTATCTAATTGTAATACAGATGAAAGATTTCAGAAACAATGGCAGGAGTCAAGAGTTTGAAAACAAACACTTACATCTCACTCCAAACCACATATAAATAAAGAGGACAGTATAACTTTTCAAGTGCAATCATTTATTTCAAGTGCTAACAGTAATTGCTAAAAAATTGACTATAAAATTCTAGGGGAAAAGGGATACACAAAAAGAAGTATAATCATTCCATGATTCCAAACTGCTAAAAATAATTTTTATAGAAATTCACACAATATCAAACAATCCTGAAGTTCAAAGCAAAAGGTGTTTATGCTGACTGCACATGCAGAATAGACTATTGTCCACCGCAGAGGTGATTTTTTAGTTATTTATTTTCAAATAACAGTCCCTAGTATGCAAATGAAAAACAGGAAGGAAATCTTGGAAACCAATATATGTGCCAGCACATAGCAGAGTATTTTGTGATAGACTATATGTTATGACTTTATATTTTGGACTGCTCCCAACAAAACAAGATGAATAATGAAATAATAAGGTTCCAATTAGACATGATTATTTTATGTGATTCAAAATGAGTAGTGATTTATGAGTTTCCTTTGCTACTTAATAACATGAGGTGAGTGGGTTTTTAGATAACTTCCCTTTGGCATGATCATAATGAAAGCAAATACATTTCCGTTCCCTCTATAATCATCTACACATTGGCAGAGGATTAAATAATTATTTCTGTACCAAATGAAGAGACATTTCCTCATTAATGTTTCTGAAAGAAAGAGCTGTGTCATTCAATGGCCATTAAATTCAATGAATACTGAAGTTTCTAAAACCTGACTGATTTAAATGTGTAATTCTCCTTAAACTTCCAGAAGAAGTTGATTATTCAACTGCATTTTCTGAATCCAGGTCTCCCAAATTATGTAGCTACCAGGACATAGGCTTTATTCTGGGTTAGGCTTCAGAAACAGGACATTCCTGCTACCAAAACTTCACATTTCTCTGAAATGATCACCGCTAGGCACAACTGCAGAATTACTCAAGCCAATCATTTGCTTGTACAACAGGCATGGCTAATTTTCCCGTCTCAGGAGATACTCATGTTTTGGGGTTTTTTTTGTTTTTTGGGGTATTTTTAAAGCTTTGTTTCTTTTTTGTTTTTACCAAGCAGTAATGCAATTATGAAAATGAGAAAGAAAGGTTGAAACGAAGGGAAGATTGCAATATTTGAAAAATAAACAAAACATTTTTTCCAATGCAATGTCCAAGGTAAAGTTACACTTAATGTAGGTTAGTAATAGAAAACTGTCAAAAGGCACTCCTGAGAATGTCATTATTTGTTCTTGCATGGCTCATCATTTCTCCATTTCTTCTCAAGCTTAGTTGTGGCAACTGAAAATTTGGTTAATAATATTAAAAGTTATTTTTATCACCACATCTGTGAGACTGTGATATATTTGGGGTTAAAAGAGGCAAACACATGCAAGAGCATAAGACAATAAAGAAACTGTATATAAATATAGAAGAGCAAGAAATTATAGCCTTCCTGTTAATTTGCAGTAATCTTTTTGCCACTCACAATGCTTGTATATTGAGAACTAGTTTATAGTGCTTGTCAGCAGACATACAATCTTCTATTTTCTGTCAGGACTCTTTTGAGTGCCAATACAAACTAATTTTTTTTCAACATATATTGCTTCAAAGAAGAGCAAGGAAAAGTTCAGAAGTATAAGTTTTTCGTATGAGAAAGCTCTGCCAGAGAACACACATGAAATGCTCTATTAGGCACCTGTTTTTTAGCAAGTCTGACACACAAAATGGCATTACATTAGTGCTGTGCTAATTGGTTTAAGGTCACTGAAATTGGTATGTTTATTCAGGTAGCAATACAGCTACTGAACTACCAAATAAAATTAAATTATTAATTTAAATATATATAGGAAAAAATTAAAATTATGTAATCCTGGTTGAATTTCTGTTTCTATTGTGTATTCCTTAAAACTTGTATTCTCTTTCTGAATTATTACCATCTGAAAATACTTATGCCCTATCTTTTCTATTTAATAGAATTCTATGGCAATCTGTACTGAATATTTGGTGAATATGTCATGACTAAGAATACATTGCATTCAAAAGAAAGAAGTGAATCTTACCTTTTCAGTAGTATTTGCATAGAACTGATTGCTTACATTTTCAAAGATTGCATATCAGTTTGCAGCCTTTGTATCAGAATTGTTTACCTTTTTTCTTACAGCCTCATCTTTACCCCTTCTGTCCTCCCTGAGTAATAATGTCAATATTTTATAATTTGCATAATTTCTAAGGAGATTATTGGTTATTTAACTCATGTGTAGTTTATTTTAGTTTAAAAGAAATTATTTATAAATTACTTTGACTGCACTGACATTTCATAATTAAAGTCTATGAATTATGTATTCAGACACCATTTGGTTTGACAGGCCTTTCTTCTTTACCAGGCTGTACATCCCAGATTATTTCAGCAGTTAGTTCAAATGCTGATAATTCTGGGTTACCAACGACTGGTAATCCTTCCTGGGCCATTTTCCCAGCATATGGTCCACAGCAGCCTCTCTGGGCCCATATAGCACAGGTGTTCAGGCCTTTTCTGATGGAATCATGCCAGATTTTATGGAGCTATGCAATGAGATTAGTTGAAGTAATCTCAATGTTGGAGCTCTTATCCCTTTTTTTCTTTTTTATTTTGGTTGTATAAACATACAAATTGAGTATAAAGAAAAAAAAAAAAACAAACAAAAAAACAATGGAATGCTAGACAAATCTCTGTGAGATTCCTTTAGTTTATTTAATCTTGTTTCTGGCAGATATACCAGTATACTCCACCTACAGGCACTTCATAAAATTCAGATATGGGAAAAAACCCTGGAAAGTTCCATATCAGAGAAGCTAATAAGAGACTTTGACTTACGTCCACAAGAGAGCAACACCTACAGAGATGAACTGTTTGACAATACAGGTTCCAGAAACTGCACATATAAAATATGTTGTTATACATATATGCACAGAGCATATTAATGCTTTACTGGATATTTCAGTTATTTTCCATAGTCTCTGGACTGAATTCTGGACATTCTAGTCTTACTTTGTCCCACTGCAGGGCACCAAAGCAACTGGTACCAGGTAACTTTTTCCTACTTACAGGTTAGAGAGTGCATGATCTTTAGCATAGTTGACAGCTGTTCTTCTAGCACCTTGTCACCCTTTGATGTTTTCATGTTTGGTTTTCTATTTGGTCTATCTCTCTATTCACTGGCTTAACAATCTTTTCAGAGTATCTGTGTATGTTTTCTGTATATTATTCAAAGGATTCTGTCTCTCAGTTGCCTCTACATTTTAACAATAAAAATTCTATGGCATATAATTAGCTGCTGATTTTTATTTTGGATGGGGATTTAGGGTGGTTGTGGCAATGTGGCTGGTTTTGTTTGTTTTTCTTTTTTCTAATTTTCTTTTGTTTTGTTTTGTTTTGTTATTCATTTTTATTTGGGTTTTTTCCCTTGCAACAGTCATGAAACATTATTTCCCTCAATAGAACTCCCTAAGGTCTCAAAATAGATTTTGGTCCCTTTTGAAGCAAAACAAAAACTCAGACAAAGTACTTTAAAATATTTTAAAGGACTGTGTAATACCTGTGCATCCAATGTATCAATAGAATAAGAGACTTTATTCCCAGGTTCAGAATTATAATTTCAAATATTCCATCCATATTCACCAGACTACTGGCTATTTCATGATAGGTAGTAGTGTTGAAGTAAAGCAAGCACATACCTGAAGAATATTACTACTGAAAAAAATTGTTGAAACATAAAAATTTCAGTAAAACCTATCAGTTTCAATGAGAAAAAGGTTTTGATTTCCCACACTACTTTTACATTATGTAGCTGTTATGACTTTGGAACATAAGTTTCAAGGTCTGCCTGTGGTATTCATGCTTTTTCAGCCAACTCAAAAAATGTTGCTGATCACATAAATATTATTAATAATTTTTTGTTGTTGTTCTTTGTGTTGGCTTTAGGGGAAAGCACATCCTTTTCCAATACCACCTCTTCATAAAGTTAGAACACAACAAATCCAATGGGAGTGTTACAAAAGAATGTGTAGAACTAGATAAAGTATTTTCGTTTTCTCTGAAAAAAATTCACCGAACTCATATTTCTGATAAACTCATGTTAGTGGATTTTGCAGCAACAATGTTATTAAACAGAAATAAATTAATGGAGGTCGTTACTAAAATATCTTCTCTTTGACCTAAAGACAATATATAGTCCCTTTTCAATACTTCCTTGCTAAAAAAATGAAACACATGTTGAGGTAAAGAATGGTAGAATTATCTTTCTTCTGTGGAACACTTCATAAGTATTATTCTACTTTTATAATCATGTTTATATTCTATTCCTATAAACACTTTTTAATATGTTCTAAACTTTTTCCAGATAAAAGGGTGAAATTCTACCTGTGTTGATAATTTTAGATAAACCCTGTGTATGTTTTTTCTCTAATCTTGATGGCTTGGCAAACTATATACTTGTAGTTTCTCTATTTGGAAATTAGATATTATACTTATAAAACTACTACTTTTCAAATCTGAGTTTAGTGGAAATCAGTAAGGAGAAAAAATGAAAGTCACCAGTCATACAGATAGATTATATAAAACCCACTTTAGTTGTGTGATGCCTGTTTTCTACTCAAAAATATGCTTTCTGTAGGATGTGTAGAGCATTCTCCTTTCTGCACACATGTTCTTCAGTCAGTTTTGTAGATACGTTCAGGTACATTAATCTGTTTCATATCAGTTAAGAGACATAGGTCTCAATTTTCCCTCTTTATAATCTTGTCAATTCACAACAGTATCGTGCTTGTTCTGATCATAGTATTTGCATACATACTATCAAGTCTGTTTAGCACAATAAAGAAGAAGTACAGTTTTGGCTTTTTTGACACAATATTCTGATAAGTTAGTGAGCTATGTTGGCTGACATAGTAGCAGACTCAAGACAGAGAAAGCACTCGAATTACCAAGCCACAAACACCATAAGAAAACTTCCATCTGCAGACATCTTAGGTTGACTCTGCCAGCTGCTGCAACCTAATCCTTAGTATGAAGGAAGACAAGTTTAAAAGCATGTGAGCAGAGTAAAAGCAAAAGGTCCTAAGTAAAAAAAAAAATTGATGAATTGATAAGCTAGAAATAGAGGTAATAATTTCATATGCAATTCATAAGGCAAGATTTTGCAATATTTGAAAAGGAAAGTTCACCCACGTCAGAGGACATAATTAAGCAGTCCTGAAAAATTGTTCTGTGTTGTCTGCCATCTCATAGCCAATCACTTAAGAAATTTTGAATGCAGTGAAATCTACATTAAATCTACACTTATTTGTTAGCTGTGGGGGGTACTATGTGTGGCATGTGCATGTCACTGCAGTGACATGCCAAGAAAATGTCTGCCATTTACTGTTTATCTACCCTCTTTTCTGAATCTGGAGTGAATCTTTCCATTCTATATCACACTTGGAGTATCTCTGGTAACAGTGGTTTTTACTGTCCACACAAACCTATCTGCAGTGCAGCCCACTGTCACACTAACATTTGGTACAGACTGTGCTTTAATCTGATGGTTACTAAAATATCAACTTTGTATTTACTTACTCATAAACAATAGAAAAGAATATTGTCAAATTCATGCAATCTGCTAATTTTTTTATCCAAATATTTTTTCTTTATATCTAGAGTTTAAAATAGACATTTTTGTTTGCAAAAGCTGTGTTTAAACAATAATCAACATATCATCAAAACATAAAAGAGAAAAAAATGGTTTTGCATTTAAAAGAGTCTGATGTATTTATTGGATTCTGGAGAAAGAAATTGCTATTCTCCAGTTTACACAAAGGTAGCTAAAATATCACTCCCTATGTGTCCAAATTTTGTGTCTTTATCAACCAAATACAACAAATATATATTTGTTTATCTTTCTAATTTCAGGAGTGTGGAAAGAAGGAGGAGGCATAGAAAGTAGAAAAATGGAAATTAAATTAGAGAAATTTAAACTAGATGTTACTTCTATAAAATGCAGATCTTCTTAAAATGCAAGTAAAACTGTAAATATAGATTATATATTCTCTTCAAGACACTATTCCTGATGCGGAACCTTTTTTAGCATATCATCTGGAAAAGATGCTGATATAAAGGCACTTGAGGACTTTCTTTGTCACATTCTTTCATGCTTTGTATCAGTCAATCTCATGCTTTCAAGTGGCAGCAACACTAAAGCACTGAGATAAGCAGAGGCAAAGCATGAAGAAAGCAAAAATATTGAATAATTCTTCAATATCATATAAAAATGAGTTTGATGTAGTGATTTTCTCTTCAAAACTTGAAAACTAAAGAGAAACATTGCTTTCAAATCACTAAGGGTGGAATGCAGCTGTTTTCTGCCCCTTTAATATATGGGAAAAACATACAGCTGTCTGCTAAGGAAGGCAGGAGACTCCCTTGGAATGAAAAATGTAATCCTCCTTCCTCTGAATTGTTATAATTTTGAAATTAAGGGGCTCTCAGGCAAAGATATGAGAATGGGAGTAACAGTTCTTTACTAGTGTGTGTAATGAAGCAAACAAGCAAGAACAAGTACAGCATTAACCACAACCAGAACAGGAGCCCAGGGACCCTTCTGGGCCACGGGCACTTTCCCCATGGTGCAGTTCCGGGCACGGCCAGCAGGGGCGCTGCTGGCTCCTGGCCAGACAGGGCGGGTGCAGTGATTCCCCCGCGGCTGCAGGGGGCGCTGTGGGGCCTCGGGCAGCACACGGGAATGGCGGCTAAGCCCGGACGAGAAGGGGTGGGAGAGAGGCTTTGGGTCACAAACCCTGGGGCAGCCAAACCCACTGCCCTGATGGGAAGGGTTGGGAGAGAGGCTTTGGCTCACAAACTCTGGGGCAGCCAAACCCACTGCCCAGATGGGAAGGTATAGGAAAGAAGCTTTGCTTCACAAACCCTGGGGCAGCTGATCCCAGTGCCCCTGCAAGATTCTGAGGAGCACCAGGCTGGAACAGCAGGATGTATCGGCAGGCAGGGGGTGCAGGGCTACAGTGCAGGGAAAGCTCAGAGCAGCACTGGAGAAGCAGCAGGAGAGGGACAGCGGTGATCTGGCTCTGAGCAGGGCAGGAAGAGGCGAGCTCAAGATCTGAGCACATGAGCAGATGGGATAGGTTCCTCTCTTAGTGAGGTAGGTGATAATAAGGTCCCAGTTCAGTGGCTGCCCTAGTGAGAGGCTCACCCCAGCAGCAGAAGAAAAGGCGTCTCTGGGCTGGGTTATGATGGTGGCAGACAATCCCCTTCCCCAAGTGGCAGCTCCAACCATTCTCCTCCAAAGCCCTGAGAGAGACAGACACTCGGAGCTGCCCCTGCCCCTTTACCTGCATGGTTCTTGTGGTATCTCCACCCCTGAGGGAGAAACTCTCAGGTAAGAGGAGTGCAACCAAATGCCCTCCTTTCCTGAGGCTCGGCCATGTCTTTTATTTTCTTAAGTATCTAGTTGTTAATGTTCCTAGCAACTTATAGGAAAAAATTCTATAAGTAAAAAGGGAGAAAAGGCAAGAAAACTCAACCCCCAACAGAACTGATAGCCATAAGAAACAAAATAGGGTTTTATTTTGGCTAGGTGTTAAGAAACATGTGACTAAATATTGAATTCTGCCACTGGTCCTAAAACAGAGCATATGGAATGAAGCCTTCTGGCTGTCCAAAATTTCTTGTTTTATTAGTAAAGAGTATTTTACCTCAGCTGTTTCTCATGAAACACTGTTTCATGAGAATGCATGTATCTCAGAATAGTAAGAGGAAATCAGCAAAGGGTGATCTTCAGTCGGAAGGATTTGGTAGAGCTGGAAAAGAGGAATGTAGTTACTGTCCATACTGTCTCTTTGGATACAGATGAACCTATAATGACATTTAAAGATAGGTAACTGTCACAACTGTCACAACCCAATGCAATAAAATAAAAGCCAGTAAGGATAAACTTAATGGAATACATTCTCTGCTGCTTTTCTCCTAACCGAGAGTTTAAAAAAATCTACAAATCCAAGTTAAAAATGTAAAGTATGTATCTCCATCCCCAGAGTATTAATTTCATACTCCATAAAGTGAAATTCCATTATATTTATAATTCATTAAATAAGCTTTTTGGTGGGTTTTTTAAAATGCATGTGAATTACCCGTTGAATAAGATTTGTGTTTGCTGTCCCTCCTATTCCTCAAAGAAAATAAGGCAGACCTCCAATATGTAGCAAAATAACAGGACTGAAAATCATGCTTTGGTTTTCTGTCAACGTGTTGATCAGGTCATATTGCCAAACTCTAAGTCCAGATATTCTGATACTAAAAAATTACTCTGGTGTTCATAAGTTGAAAGTAAATATATTCTTATAACAAATATTTTTAAGCAAAAAGTTGGAAAAATTTAATTTGCAGTTCTTGCTTCATGTGTAAAAATAACATGGAATAAAACATGAAGAATTGATAAACACTGCTTACAGTTTAATATTTCAAATTTTGCTTTTTATTTATTGGATAATGCTACAAAAGAATTTTTTTAAAGGCTGTATGTAGAATTGGGTATGGAAGGAAATAGCAACTGTATCTTGAATATGTCCCTGATATGTGCAATCATATGTGTTGTATAGAATTGTAAATTGCACTTTCATGCTCACATTTTATATCACATTTCATACTCACAATTTCATATCACATTTTATCCAAAACTCCTGGTCTGAGACTTTTGCTTGTTCTTAAAAAAAAAAAAAAAAAAAAAGAAAAAAGGTTTTTTTCTGTTCTTAAATATTTTTTAAAAAGCAAAACAAGTGGCCATATTCTGAGAAATTCTAGAATGGTGAAAAGCTTTCTGTTTTAATACAGAATATTGGGGCAAATTAAGCCTTCACCCCCAAAAAAACCCTACTGACAGAGTTTGGAAGAGAAAATAGCTTTCTACTTATCTCAGTTATGAATATTTAAAAGTCACATATGGCAGGATTTTTCCTAAGCCCTTACCATTGGCTTAGTTGTTCTAGTGGAATTAATGGTAAGATGCCTGTTAATTTCAATGCAAGCAAATTTAAAGCCAAGATTTTTTGTGTCATTCTTGACAAACTTGTTCAGAAGATACAAGTGAATTTTAAAATGCTGCAATAAAATAGTGGATTGTGATTTGGAATGAGTTGGATTCAATTTCATCAGAGTTGGTCGCATAACAGCTGTCTTCCTGTCAGTGTAAACTAGCAGAAGCCACTTAATGCCTTTGTGTAATGAGACAGACGAAACTATAACAGCCATAAGTGAAAAAACAAGCTCATGTGCTTAGGTAGAAGTTGAAATATGCAGTACCACAAGCTTTCGTAAGAAGCAGCACAACAAACACTGAGATGAAGTCACTGATTATATTAGAAAGAGATGACAATCTCTTATGGAACGAATGAAACTGGATGGAGCAGATGCTTGCACTGCATCTCAGAGACATCTGGAAAGGCTGGGAACATGGGTAGACAGCAACCTCACTAAACTCAACAAATAAAGGGACACACCTTGCAGCTGAGGAGAAAGAAACCCATGCTGGTGGCCTGTAAACTCGTGCACAGCTATGCAGAGAGATACCCTTTGGCCCTGGGGAACAGTAAGTTAACCTGAGTCAGCAATATACCCTAGCAGCAAAGAGGGACACCATCACCCAACTTCCACATTGGGAAAATCACTGCAAGAAGATCAAAAGAAGCAGTCCTTCCACAGTACTTACCTCAAATGAGACACATCACACGTGTGCAGTGTTCAGTGCTGAGCTGCCTTTCACAAGAAGGACATGGATATACCTACTTGTAAAACTAAAGGAAAAGAAGTGAAGGCACAGGGAGTGGTTATAGGGATAGGTATAATCAGAAGAGTCTAGAGATGTAATCCAGTTATGTATGTATAAGGTGAGAAATGTCAAGGTGAAGCTGGAGCTGAACTTGGCAAGGGATGCAAAGAATAGCAAGTGTGTTAGCCAGAAAAAGGAGGTTTAAAAAAGTGATCCCCCTTATGAACAAGGCAGGTAAACTGGTGTAAAAACATTGAAGGAGTAGGCTGAAATACTCAAAAAATTTCTTATTTTATTCTACAATTCCATTTTCTTTTCCCCCACCTCTAGAATGAATGGACCTCAGAATAGGGACTAGTGGAACAAAGGTCCGCCCACTGTAGAAAAAGGTTTCTTTCAAAGCCAGTTGAGGAACCTGAACATATACAACCCTATAAAACCTGATGAGATGCACCCCAGAATCATGAGGGAATTGGCTGAGGTATTTGCCAAGCCACTCTCCATGATATTGGAAAAATCACAGCAGTCCAGTGAAAACCCAGGTGACTGGAAAAAAAAGGAAAACATTCACTCATCTTTAAAAAAGTGTCTTATTTTGAAGGACAGGTATTCGCCAAGAAAGGCAGGAGCCCTTCCTTGAGATGGAGAGTGCAAATTCCCTTCCCTCCAATGTGTTATGATTTTGAAATTAAGGGGCTCTCAGGCAGAGATATGGGGTTAGGAATAACAGCTCTTTACTGGTGTATATAAATATATATGGATATATAGATATATAGATATACACTCAAAACAAGGCAAACTAAACAAAAACAACTACAAAATTAGCAACAAAGAGAACAGGAACCCAATAAGTGTTCTTTTGGTTGTGGGCACCTTTCCCCTATGGTGCAGTTACCATCCTAGGTGGCAGGCAGTGCCAGCCAGCTCCTGGTAACAGGAGGAGCTGTGGGGATCACATGTGGCTGCAGGGCGTTGAGGTGATGGCGAATGTGTCCCAAATGGGAAGGGTTGAGGAGAAACGCTGCTCACGGATCTCGGGGGGAGTGTCAATTCCAATGCTCCAACAGGATGTGTGCAGGTGGAGGTGGGATGATGTCTGAGCAGGGGGGTTGCAGGATCCCACAGCTGAGGAAGGCAGCTCCTGGCATTGCTGTGTCTAGAGGAGGTTTTCCAGAGGCTGTCCTTCTCTGAGCCAAACAATAGAGAGAGAGAGTGCTGCTACCCCCTCCTTTTTTACCTGCCCCCTGCTATCCATGCTAGGGTGTAGCCAACAAGTTTGTTAGCATTCCAATGGGAAAAATTCCACAGAGAGAAGGGGGGAAAAAAACAACCTCCAACATTATCCACCCTGAATTTTTCCCATACTAACAAACTACATCAAATTAAAACTTTTAAATTATATACATACATGCAGTTACAAGCACAGTATCATAGGTAGTTCAGTCTAGAACAAGGTCTTCTTGGAGTATGCATCGAGTTTTTGCATCCTTTGGCATCACTCACCAAGTGCAACCTGGTCTTTGAGTGAAAACCAGCCCATGGATGGGATTGTCTTTGCTGGAGGCAGAATTCACCCAAATAGGTTTTTTTTGCATACTTTTCATGTGTACTACTGGAACCTTATCTCCATCTGGTGTTCTCAAGGACTAACATTGGGCAGGGCTTGCTTGGTTAGTGGAACCTCAGGTGTTCAGTAACCATGTGGCTTTTGGTAGATTGATCTCCCAGTTCTTGAAAGTCCTCCCACCAAGTGCCTTTAAGGTGGTTTTAAGCAGGCCATTGCACCGTTTGACTTTCCCAGCTGCTGGTGCATGGTAGGGAATATGGTACACCCACTCAATCCTGTGGTTTTTAGCTCAGGTGTTTATAGGGGTATTTTTTAACTGGGTCCTATTGTCTGACTTAATTTTCTCTGAGGTACCATGCTTTCAAAGAACTTGTTTTTTAAGGCTTAAGATGGTGGTTTGAGCAGTAGTGTGAGGCACTGGGTAGGTTTTCAACCAGCTGGTGGTATTTTTTATTATGATTAGTATGTAGTGCTTGCTTTGGCAGGTTTGCGGTAGTGTGGTGTAATTAATTTATTAGGTCTCCTCCTATTTATATTTGGACCACCACTCCCCATAGTAAAGGGGCTTTACTGATTTAGCTTGCTTGATGGCAGTACATGTTTTACAGTTATGGACAACTTGAGAAATACTGTCTATGGCTAGATTCACTTTTTGGTCTCATGCTCAGTTATAGGTGATTTCTCTGCCCTGATGACCTGAGGCATCATGGGCCTATTGAGTCAGGAACTATTTTCTTTTGTGTTGCCAATCTAAGTCCATTTGTGACACTTTTACTTTTGCAGCCCAGTCTGCTTGCTTGTTGTGTTGGTTCTCTTTATTAACTTGACTTGTGGGGACATGGGTGTCAAGTTAACTTGATCTACCTTCTCCTTCAGTAGCTTTGGAACCTATTGTGTGGGGCTCCATACGGCTGCTTTCTACTTCCAGTTCATCCCCATGATGCGGCAGAAACGTTGGTGAAAAGAGTGTAGTGTGTTTTGTCAGCTGGCACTTTGGTGAGACATTTTGTCCCAGGTCTTTTGTTCTTGCTTTTCTTCATCGGCAAGATCAAAATTTTTATCTTCTGGCCAGTTTGTAATTATTTCCAAAATCTTAGGGTGCAACAGTGTGACTAAAGGGTTTGCAAATTTTAAATGTTTAATTTTCCTTTAGAGATAGGATTTAGGAGTACAGACAATGCAGGCTTAAAACAAAAGTACAAGAAGAAATTTATTAATAACACAAAAAAAATAAAAGAAAAAAGAAATTCAGAATAAGATTCCTAGATTATTCCCTCCTCCCTTCATTCCATATTCCTTACCAACAACATACAGAGAACACTTCACTCAGTTATTTACCCAAATAATCAGGTCAGCTCACTTAAGAGAGAAAAGTTCCTTTTTCTGCTTTAGACTTAGGGCGTGTCTTCACCTTCAGAGTCTGCATTTTCCGGGGACTTACAGAACAATGAATTTTCCTCTCATTTCCTTCCAGAGCCATGTTATGGGTTATGATGCATACATGGGGTACTACTTTTAAAGGCAGGCTGCTGAAAAACCAAAATCCTCTTCATCTCCTTCTCTATCAAATGTCTCTATTCATATTCCAGTCCCAAAACAGAGAGCTAAATTTCCTGAGGCAAAAATGTCTTCATTCCAGCACCCATCCTCCCCAAGTGTATTTCTCAGTTTAAAGGAATTTTAGTGAAGTCACAATCCCCTTATAACTCCACAAATAAGGTTTTCAGCTACTTATCAGTTGCATCTTTTCAATCTCTTCCCATCAGGAACTTTATCTTCATTCCTCCGACTCCTGTGGACTCCATGCTTTATTCCTTCTCATTAAGGGGGGTCAGGAGATCGAGAATCTTATCCAGGCATTAAGAAGTTAAAATTGTATCCAGATCATGAAGAAGAAAACATGCGGCTGGTGCTGACGGGAGCCATGCAGCCAGTGCTGAGGGGAGCCATGCAGCCCCTCGGAGCCAAGCTGGGGGTGGACTAAGGGCTCCCCGCAGAGCCGGTGTCTGGTTGGGATGCCGAACCGAGCCCCAGACTGAGCCCGGAGCTGGGCCCGGGCCCTGGCCAGGAACCCCCCGCTCCTCCTGGAGGCCGGAAACCAAAAGACCCCCCAGCACTTGATCCTCTGTGATTTGTGAACGTGAAATAACTTTTCATTGGTTTTCCGAGCTATACCAACTCAGCTCTCTGATTGGTGCCAGCAGCCCACAGGAGAAGCCTCCGGAGACGGGACAGCCCCCTCCATTCCCTGGCGACCTGGAGCATTCCCTGAGGGGAAAACCACCCCTCTCCCCAAGCACGTGAAACCAACACATAGGGCGATTTGGGTTTCCAAAACGGGCACACTGTGTGATCAGGGCAGTTTACTTGCTTCATGTGGTGTTGGTGGTATAGTGGGTAAAGGGAACCCTTCCTTTAAGCATCCACCACAGCACTGGTAGTCAGGGTCCAGGAGGAGTTGTGCTTTCATGTCAGTTACTTCTGAGGGGTCTTGAACTCCTTCGTAGGCAGCTAAGATTTCCTTCTCTGAGTGTAATTGGCTTCGGACTATCTGTAACTTTGGTCCAGAATCCCAGGTGTCAGCCTCGAGTCTCCTTAGGCACTTTCTTCCAGAAGCTTCAGGACAAACTTGTTCCCGGCTGCAGAGTAAAGCGCATTCCTCACTTCTGGACCCATCCTGACTGGGCTAAGGGCTACTGCGTGAGTGATCTCCATCTTGAGCTGGGCGAAGGCTTGTTATTGTTCAGGGCCTTAGTGGAAATCATTCTTTTTGCAGGTGATCAGGTAGTACTGATCGGCTGTACTCTGAGGATGTGCATATTCCAAAAACTTATGGCCCTTAGAAAAGCTTGTGTTTCCTTCTTGCTGGTCAGTGGAGACATTTCAGTGATCTTATTGATGATCTCAGTGGGGACCTGGTGCTGTCCCATCCTGCCACTTCACTCCCAGTAACTGGATCTCTCAGGCAGGTCGTTTGACTTTGCTCTTTTTAATGGCGAAAACAGCTCCCAGGAGAATTTCAATGATCTCTCCTTTCTAAAATACCTCCATTGCCGTGTTCCTCTACAAAATGATGTTACTGATGTACTGCAGGTGTTCTGGAGCCTCACCCTTTTCCAGTGCAGCCTGGATCAGTCTGTGGCAGATGGTGGGGCTGTGTTTTTATCCCTGGAACAGTCAGTTCCAGGTGTACTGCACGCTCCTCCAGGTGAAAGCAAACTGAGGCCTGCACTCTGCTGCCAAAGGAATGGAGAAGAATGCATTTGCAATGTCAATGGTGGCATACCACCTTGCTGCCTTGGACTCCAGCTCGTACTGGAGTTCCAGCATGTCCGGCACAGCAGCACTCAGTGGTGGAGTCACTTCATTCAATGCATGATAGTCCACAGTCAGTCTCCATTCTCCATCAGATTTGTGCACAGGCCAGATGGGACTGTTGAAGGGTGAATGGGTTTTGTTGACCACCCCTTGAATTTCCAGCTCAAGCATCATTTTGTGGATAGAAATCATGGCATCTTGATTCATCTGATACTGCCGACAGTGTACCGTCAAGGTGGCAATTGGCACTTGTTGTTCTTCCATCTTCAAGAGTCCCACTGTGTTTTGGTAGCCCAAGCAAGGTGTTCAACTAGCTGCTTAATGCCTTCTGTCTCTACAGCAGCTATTCCAAAAGCCCACCTGAACCCCTTTGGATCATTGTAGTAGCCATTCCTGAGGAAGTCCATGCCTACAATACATGGAGCCTCTGACCAGTCACAGTAGGATGTTTTTGCCACTCTTTCCCAGTCAGGCTCACCTCAGCCTCCAGGAAAGTGAACTCCTGCAATCCTCCCATCAACTCAGCAATGGAAACAAGTTCTTCCACCATATGTCCTGATGATATTAGGGTACAATGTGAACAAATATCAACTAATGCCTCATGTTTCTGTGGCTCTGATGTGCCAGGCCATAGGATTCCCACCATCCAAAATACCCAGTTTCCCCATGCCTCTCCCTGGATAGAGACAGGCCCCCTCTAGCCCTGGTTATTATTCTTTTTTGGGCATACATAGTGGAGGTTCTTTCAAGGGGATCCAAGAGATCATCTTCCCTTTTGTAATAACCAGCACTTTGGTCATGGGAGGTCAAGCCTACGTTCTCTTTAGTGGAGCTCCTTATGTTAGTGTCTCCTTCCCTGAGTTGACACACCTGGACAGTGGGTTTCCCATTTTCCCATGTCTTCCCTTTGGTCACACAGAAAGAACTACAGGTTCTTGTAAGATCCCACAGATGAGGAAGGCAGCTCCCAGTGTTGGTGTGTCAGGGCAAGGTTTTCCAGCAATCGTCCTTCTCCGAGCCAAACAAGCAAGTGAGAGAGAGAATGCAGCTACCCTCCACCTACTTTACCTGCCTCCCCTGTTGGCTACACCCAGTCATGACAGGGTGTAGTCAACAAGTTTCTTAGCACTACAATGGGAAAAATTCCACAGAGAGAAAAACCAACCCCCAGCAAAATGGTGGAAGGAAGAACCCTGGGAAATACTGATCTGACAGCCTGCCCTCTGTGCCTGGATAGATTACAGAACAGATACTCCTAGAATGTGTGCTAAGGCACATGGAGGACAGGGAGGTGATTTGAGAACTATGGATGTCCTTTATTTGAACTTCTGTAAAGCCTTTTAAATGGTCTCCCACATCATCTTTCTCTGTTAAATTGAAGAGATATGCATTTGATGGGTGGACTGTTCAGTGGATATGAAATTATTTGGAAAGTAATTGCTGAGGCTAGTGGTCATTAGTTCATTATCCAGATGGACATCAATGAAACCCCTTTGGGGTTTAAGATCAGTACTTTTTAATGGCTTCATCAATGGCATCCAGTGAAACTCTCAGCAAATTCAAAGATGGTACCAAGCTGAGTGGTGTTTTTGACACACCTGAGGGACAAGAGATGCCTGCAAGTGGGAACATGGCAAAATCAAGAGGTTCTACAAGACCAAGTGCAAGGTCCTGAACCTGGGTTGAGGAAACTCCAATTACAGTCTCAGTCTGGAGGATGAAAAGATTATAAACAGTCCTGCCAAGCTGGATATGAGCCAGTGATGAATTCTCACAGTCCAGAAAGTCAATATCATATTTAGGCATCAAAAGAAGCCTGACCACCTGAAGGAGGCGATTCTCTCCCTCTCCCTTACTATCATAAGATCCCACTTGAAAAATTGTGTCCTGTACCTCCAATACAAGACATGGACCAGTTGGAGCAAGTCCAGAAGAGGGTCATGAAGATAATCTGAGGGTTTACAGAGGATGGCTTGAGCTGAGTTTGTTCAGCCTGGAGAACAGATAATTCCAGGGTGATCTTATAGCAGCCTCCCAGAATTTAAAGGGGACCTAAAGGAAAGCTGGAGAGGAACTTCTAAGAAGGTCCTGTAGTGACAGGATAAATGGCAATTTTGATTTAAATTAAATATAAGAAAAAAGTATTCCACAATGCAGATGATGAAGCACTGGCAGTGATTGCCCAGAGATATGACACATGCCTCACCCCTAGAAACAGTCAAGATCAGGTTGATCTTTGAACAACCTGATCTAGTCAAAGATGTCCCTGATCACTGCTAGATGACTTAAAAGGTCCCTTCAACTTCAGACTATTTTAGCATTCTTTCAGAGTGGAGAGAGTCCTCTGGGGAACCATGAAGATGATGAAATAACTGGAACATCTGTCACAAGGCAGAGAGGCTGGGAGAGCTGTGAGTGTACATCCTGTTGGAAAGGCTCAGGAAGCTCTTCTTCAGCTGTACACATATTTAGGGAACTTCATTAAGAAGAAAGAGCCAAACTTCTCAGTGGTGTCCAGAGACAAGACAAGAGGCAAGTGACACAAACTGAGATATGTGAATAAACAGAATAAAAAGTGATTTTATTGTGAGGGTTACTGAACAATAGAATGGGTTTCCTCAAGAGGCTGTAGTATTCCTATCTGTGGAGACACTGAAACCTTCCTAATGTGTCTAGACAACGTGAAGTTGTGCTGGTAGTATCAGTCATTCTGTGATAAATCTATCAGAAAATCACCACCAAAAATAACCAGGAGCATAAAGAAAGAGTGAAGAATTGCAAGGCACGGAATCATGGCTTCTTGAATCTAATAAAAAAGGACTTCTAAACTTACTTAATATAGTTAGAGCCAGTGAATGAATAGGTAGAGTGAAGTGAATGCCACTGGTTCTTGTTACCTTGTGTTGATGGAGCAGGAAGCCTTTATTCACTCTTCATTGTTTTCCACCTTATCTAGAGAGGTACATATTCCACCATCAGCATACTGTTTTATTAGAAACAGAAAATGCACAAGCCTAAAGGAATTCATCAAATCAAAGAGTGGTAACATTATTTTGTTTGTATCAAAATATTAAACAGAATGGAGTTTGGCCAGATCAAAGCATTTGATTTATCTTTAATTGCTCAGCTGACTTTCTGACTACTGCAGCCATGTTTGTTGCAGCAGAGCTACAATAACCTTTCTTAGAAACATGTAAATCTATGTATTTTCTTCTCATTCCATATTTCAAAATTCTTATGTTTTGCTTTCTCATTTCTTGATATGTATAGGCACCTGAGATGCAGAAAAGTACAGAAAGAAAACAAAATGGAGAGCATTACAGACAAACAGATGATCTATAAGTATTTGTTTTAAAAGTATAGGATAATCTAGAATTTTATACTATGCTGTCAGACTGGGTGAAGTGTTTTGCATTAGAAATCTAAAGAATTTAAAATATGCATTTAAGATAAGATATAGTTGTAATTTCTCTTTATAGTATTTACCAGAAGCTTGCTTTTGATTAATTTCAGAGAAACATTTGGCAATCATAGTAGTGAAGTGCTGCTTTGATTACCTTTAGCAAATAGTATACTGATATGTAGTTTCAACAGCTTGATAATAAGTAGTAATATGTTTTAAATGTTTTGATGACATCTGTCAGCCTTACATTTCTTTTTTAAAAAACACCACGGAAATGACCTCCTCAATTCAATAATACTATATCAGTTTTAAAATAGAGGTCACAGCTTTATTTACATTAGTTGATACTTCAGTCTGTCCACATTATAAGGAGGTGAGCAACCTATTCCTATATCATATTCAACAAACTGTAGATTGGTAGTAAAGAAATGTCTCAGCCCAGCAGAGTAATCTCTAGTCTTCTCACAGTTTTTCTTTTCTCTGAGTATATAAGATATTTGAGTTGTCACCTTATAGACCAAATGAAGACTAGCATGGGGGACCAATTTAAAACAGTATAAAGTTTATGATGATTTTTTTAAGACCACCAGCCACTGATGCCATCTTCAGGTGGTCAGAACATTTTTATTTTATTTTGATATAAAGTATTTTTTACAGTTGATGAAGGCAGAGAGTATAAATGTAATTCAATTAAAATTTAGAAATATAGAAATTACTCTTAAATTTCATTGTGCCTTTGGGGTAGAAATATTATGAAAAATACTGTGTGAGTTCTGATGTCAAAAAGACATCTTTGAGAGGTTTCTTTTCCTCTGTCCTCTAATCTTTCTATCTTCCCTAGGTAGTCAATTCTATTGGTTTTCTATAAAATGGGTAAAAAATATTCCAGGTTTTCCCCTTTATAGATATGGTATATTAAGTTCAAGATATGCTTTTCCTATATGCAGCTTCAATTCTCAAATTCTTCTATAAATCCACAGACAATGATGCAGACTTTAGTATAAATTATAATGAATATGGACTTTCTTTGTGATGCAAAATAATCACCATCACAGGGCTGCTAAAAGAAGATGTCAGCAGCTTCAAATCACTAGAGGTTTGTCCTTTGCTGTAAAGTAAGAACAATGCTATGCCAGAACTTTGAAGAAAGCTCTGCATAAGGAAAGGGAAATGCTTGAAAATGGTACTAAACTGTTGTGCAAATGCACCAGGGATAACAGTCTTCTGCCACAAATAATTTTAATGAGATATCTCTCAAATCTTTTTTTCTATCTCATAGGCTGCTGATCAGTATGGAGGGAAGACACCTGAACACAAGATGA
This sequence comes from Erithacus rubecula, assembly GCF_903797595.1. Lineage (NCBI taxonomy): Eukaryota > Metazoa > Chordata > Aves > Passeriformes > Muscicapidae > Erithacus > Erithacus rubecula. Next base: position 3,920,314 of record NC_136661.1, read on the forward strand.
TTTAGGTCTTGTGTTTGACATCATGCATCTTTTATTCAACCAAATAAGTAGTGAAATACCCAGAAGCAAACTTTTCTGTATAACATTTTGATATATCAGACAACAGTCATGCCATTGTTGTTTTCATTTCATTAAGCATCTTCCAGAAAGAAAAAGAGAGATAGCAAATAGCCCAGTCTTTCAACTTGCAGCAACAAAATGCTATGTGTTTCCCCTGCATGAAAATGAAAGCTCTACTTATTATTTATTTTTGAAAACTCACAAAGTAAGCTAAACCATTAATTACCTTGTCAGTGTTTATTTCAATATCTTACATTTGGTTGGTCATAGCATACATAGTTTAATACTGCCAAACACTTCCCCCAAAACAAATTTGGTGGAAGAATAAAAACATAGTGAAGAGTAAATGTAATACATAAATAATTTGTATGCAATGGGATAGACAGGGGTTTCAGTTCCTCACACTTACCTGTATCTATTTGTCTTTCATTCTTCTTGTCTGCCTAATATATTTTAATCTTTTAGGGCCTCACATCCCCATATCCCACCAAATACTGACATTTTCGAGTTCATCTGTTTGATGGTACTTAAAAGCTCCTTGACATGATATGGTTTGATTAATGGCTGGCAGTATTCTAAAATTATGTTGCAAAAGGGTACCCAAAGGTAATAACAGGAATCAAGAGTCTATGTGGTCCTAATTCAGTGGAGCTGTCAATACAAAAATCACCAATGAGTGCAGTGTTTAATTATAACTTGGGTAATTCATTTTATGCTATACAGTAATTTTGACTTAGTATAGATGGCATTTTTCAGACCACATGACTTACAAAATGGACATAAGTCGCTAGCTTGAAAGTCTTTCTGTAGTTTCATTGTTTTTTAAATTAGTTTTCAGTTTTGGTAACAACAAAATAATCTGATTATATTACTTAGTGATTTATAAACATAGTGTCAGGATGAGATACCTAAAATTTGAAACTTGTATGGTACATAGATCTTGTCTTGTCTCTTTAAAATATAAATGCATTTTACTCTATTTGAAAAGGCAATACTCTTATTATTTCATTATGCATTCACATGATTAGAAAACATCTTGGGTATTTAGGGTTTCACTGAGTTTGGAACAATCAGGCAGGAATACCTGAGAAAGTATGTCATAGAATAAATACATAACACATAAATACGAAGAAAACTAGACAAACTTCATCTCCAAAAGGATTTCTTCCCTTATTTATGAATCTGTATCATCACTATATCATAGTGACTTTAGTCCCAGATGTATGCCTGTACAGTGCAAGTAGCTGTTGAAAGAGAATTAAGAGAAATGTAAGCCTTGGAGTTGTACTATTTGAAAATAAATAATTTTCATGTGGTAGACAGATGTAGATGTGATTCCAAACAGAGCAGCATGTTGCAAACAAGCCACCCAGAATAATCACACTGAGATAACTTTTCTCAAATGTGGAATAATGGAAAAATATACTTCGGAAATTATTTCTGATGGTCATCTGGTGCCATGCTCAAAGAAAGCACAACTCGATCAAGTTCTTAAAAACATTTTTCCCATTGATTTTTTGCATAAAAATCAAAGATGGCTGTTGCAAAGCCATTATGACTAACCTCTTCAAATCTCTGGTGGTCATGGGCCTGACTTATTCCCAGTTGAAAAAATGTTGGTCCTGCAGTCCCCATTTTGCTGTTCATCTGCTTGACAAGTACAGACAGAGAGGTTATCTTCTCTATAGTTTCACATTTGACACCTGAGAACAGCAATGCTTCCTCTCACCCTTTTCCCAAAGCCTGAACACATCCAGACCTTGCAGTCCTCTCATTGAATATCCAGTGTTCCAGTCCCGATTGCTTCAGTGGCATCTCAGGGGCACACACAATTATGTCAGTGTGAGAGTGGCTGGAGAGATCCAGCCAGGGCAAGACTCCTTCCCAGGCCTGCTGATTCCATCCCCAGACAGAAGGCTCCATTCCCACACAGGGACACTGCCACTCTGCTGTCCTCAGAGCTAGCTCTGCACAACTGCTCCCACCCAGTCAGCCTCAGCCTGTTCTGCTGCAGGGCTTTGTCAGCCCCAAGGGCTGGGCTTTGTTTGCTTTTGCTTTAGGTGATTTTCAGGCAGTTCCTTCCCGCCTTTCTGTGCTCCTCTGCATGTTAGCTCTGTCCTCCAGTGTATTAGCCACTTTTCCAGACTAGGTGTCATCTGCAGATTTGCTGAGGCTGCACTTTATCTAACCATCTAGGTTGCAATTAAGACAATAAAAGAAATAATTTAACAATACTGAAACAATACTGATCCCAGATCAGTTCTATGACAGAACTGCATTGTAGCTGGCTTCCAGCTGGACTGTGCCACTGTTCATAGACCTTTGATCCTCATAGTCTTGCCAATTCTCAATTCACATTACACTCTATCTAAGCTAATGATACCTCAGCACTTTACTTAAAAGTTACTACATTATGATACTACATCGAATGTATTAGAAACTGTATGATTTGTTAAACTCCTCATTTTCTGAAAAAACACAATAAGTTCAGCTAAAATAAAAAAAAGACATAGAATGCACATGAAATATGTGCAGAAATATGAACTTCTAGGTATCTTTATAAGGAGTCCCATGAAGGATGTTTAATATCAGTGGCATAAGAATTATAGACATTTATGACTTTTCTATGTTTTTTTTTTTATTTTTGAGGTGATTTCTCATCCTTTATGTACCACAAACTATTTGTTTTTCCATGAATTCATCATCTTTGTGCCTCGTGATTGACTTAGCTATCTCAGAAAGATATTTTCTGAATGATAGGCATCAAAAAGAGAATTTTGTATTGTCATGATAACATTGCAATGCTGACAATGACTAAGAGTGCTTCCCTTTTTGATCTTAATCTTCTATCTACCTCAGTCTTCTGTCTATAAGGTTTGGAAAATAATTCCTTCATCACAGGGTAATTACAAAGTACATACAAAATACTTATGTAGAGAATATGTGGCTATTAGTACAAAATCTAGTAATTTCAAAATTTCATTGGCAAAACAGTCTTCTCTTAGAAATTGTGATTAACTTTATTCTCCAGTTGTAGTATTACTGCTCACAGATTGTATTCATCTGTATCATAACTCTATACAAACTTTTGTGAAAGATGATATTCTCAAAAATATCTAAAAAATTGGATTCATTAAAACAGCTTTGTGAGGGCAGCAACCAAACTTCCTGACCCTTGCAGTAATGCCCTCTGAAAATAACCTGTAAAGTGTAGGGAGACATGAAGCGAGAAAACTTTATGGCAAATTTAACTGGAAAGTAATTGTTTTCTACATGGATAGAATTGTTCAATAATCTTCTATGAAATTTCAGAGTAAATCTAACATACTCACTAAGCTAGTTCTGAATGACAGAACTAGAGTGCACTGCACATGGACAGAGCTATGGCAATCTAACCAGTGTTCCTGGAAGATGTGAAAATAATTACGTGTTCTGCCTCAGTTACTAAGTAGAGAAATATTCTGTCTCAGGCTTCTGTAGAGCATGTCAATTTCCAGTTTCCATATTTTCCATTTTCAGTGCACAAACTGTTTGAAAATGCAGTGATTTGAAAATAATGTCTGCTATCAGCAAGGCATCCTGAAAATTGAGCAGATTTCAAATTCTCCAGTGGAAAAGAATAACTGTGGAAAAAGACCATTCATTCCCTTTGAAGTTACAGCAAGGAAATGAAAAAAGAAACCTCTTAATGAGTCTATACCTTGCTAATTGTACATTTTACGTTGGCATTGTGCCATTTGCACAGACATTTGCTCTGAGGAAGAGGAAGTTTCATGCATAATATGATCCATGGACTTCTCCATTAGGCCTCCATTTTTATGAGAGAGTGCTTCATCCATTCTAAACAGATTATTTTCCTCTATAAAGAAAATTATTTTAATACCTCAAAAAAGGTATTGTATCTTATTTATAGAATAACCTGAGAGAAGTTAAGAGATGTTTAAGAGATGTTAAGTTCAAGATACAGTGGTCAGTTGTTCTGGACAGAGTTCTTAAAAATTTTTACCTGTTACAAATCAATATGGTCAGTTGCCAAAGGACATCCTTCTGTCAATTTTCAGTGAAGCCAGATTTTTTGCATATGTCTAGCTTACAAGAACATACTGTGCTGTACAGGGCTGGGGCAAACACCTTTCAACTTTCAGCTTTAGCTTTATTCAAATTTTGTATTGCACACTGTTTGTCTCCTTTGCTCCTAAAACTGACTTATTTTTCATTATTTTCTCTTTCATTGGAGATACAAAATACATGGAAAATTAACAATATTCCTTTTGTACATACAGTGCCAATATTTAACTTGCTAGGCACCAATATCTTATTTCTCTTATCGACCTTCCACTGGAGATTGTCACAGTAATAGCATGAATATATATACAGTAAAGGGATGAGAGATACTACTGCATAGTCTCTGGATAAGACAACAGAAGCTGACTTTGCACTGTACAGAACCAGATGCCCAGTCTGTCTTGATTCAGAGCAGGTCTCTGAAGAGACTGGGCAGTACTAGGTAGATGGCTAATGCGGGTCTTTGCTAGAATATCTGCATAACTTCCTTCTCTTTCTATTTTAAAATTTTGTTAGAAGAAAAAATAGTACAAGTGAACTTTTGCTCTTCAGCATGTTAAATTCTTTATTTCTATAATTAATGTTACTTCAGAGTGGTAATTAATCTGAGAAATAATCTTGCAGTACAGTTAGTTTATTGTGGTGTTTAAATACTATGACAAGAAGAAAGGAAGAACCTGGATCAGATATTCCTCATGTATTTTTTGAATGTGAGGAGCATCTATTTAATTCCATGGAATGCAAAATGAGACCAATCTAACCCCATCTTTGGTTAACAGGCAGTAACTTGATCCAACAAGCAGTTTTCTGACTCTTCATTGTTCAGTTCTGATACTTGGAGAGTAAAAATTCTGTTGATTATACGACATACATTCAACCTTATCTACACCTGTCATGGTTTAACCGTAGCCAGAAGCCAAGCCCCATGCAGCATCTTTCTCACTCCTCCACCAGCAGGACAGAATCAGAAGGGCAAAAGGCAAAAATCTCACCAGTTGAGATAAAGATGTATTAATAGGGAAATCAAAAGCTGCACACACAAGCCAAAGAAAACAAGGAACTAATTCATTGTTTCCCATGGGCAGGCAGGTGTTCAGCCATCTCCAGGAGAGCAGTGCCCTATCATGCCAAAGTTTTCACATCTCTAGTCAACAAGAACATCTTATGTTGCACAGGGCTGAGACAAATAGCTTTCTACTTCCGGCTTTAGCATGATTCAATTTTTGTATTACACATCATTTGTCTCCTTTGCTCCTAAAAATGACTTGGGAAGTCAAATGTCATCATTCCAAATGTTCCCCCCTTTCTCCTTATTCTCCCCAATTTATATACCAAGCATGATGTCATATAGTCTGGAAGAACTCTTGGGTTTATTGTGGTCACCTGTCCAGACTGTGTCTTCTTCCAATTTCTCATGCACCCCCAGTTTTCTCATCAGCTTGGCATCACGACAAACAGAAAAGGCTTTACTTAGAGAAAACAAAAATATCTCTGTTGCCATTACTGTGTTCAGCGCAAACACAATACATGCACCCATATTGGCCAATGTGAAGAAAATTAACTCTACTGCAGCCAGAGACAACACAAGAGCACAAAATGAGGTAACTGTGACTGTAAAGTTACAACTGTATTGTCTGGGTGAACAGTTTATTTATTTCTCTCAGTGATATTTGAAAATTTCGAAATGTGACTTTTAAAGCTATGCAATTTCTTGTAGAAGTCTGTATCAGTTTCCCTCTCCCCTCATCTTTATCTTCATTATCCTTCATTATTTACCTTTAATTAATACCGATGTCAAATCCCACAATGCTCCTGGCAGCATTCTGTACAGACAAGAAAAGAAAAAAAACAAAGAAAAGATTTCTGAATTGTGAAAAACTTTCTTGGCTAACAGTATAGCATTATAACAGCCCACATAATCCACGGTGACTTAAAGATAATGGATTTAGACCTTTGGACGACATGGAGAAATTGAACAGAATAGCTATTGTAGAATATATTGGCTTTTAATTGCTATGCCAATCAATATAAACATTTTAACTTCTTTTTCAGGTGGGTTTAAAGTTGTCTCTTAATATCTTATATTGCAAGGTTACTTCTGAAAATTGATTAGAAGTATTAAAGGTTTTCATGAATAAGCAATATTTCTTTTTTCTTTTTTCGGACTCCCAGTGCAGCAGTAATTTTCTGCATGAAGCAGTAACAGTTGAAAAATATAGAAATAGAAATTATAACAGGATGATATCGGTTTATGAAGAAACTTCATTTTTAGATAATTTTATTTGTCTTATGCTGACTCACAATTTGAGAATGGTGATTTTAGCCATTTTACACTTTCTATCTTGTTCTGAATTGCTGTGGCTTGTTGTTGTTATGGATTCTCTTCCTATGTTTCAGGGTCCTAGGCCAAACAAATTTTCTGGTTTTGATGAGTATGTTCTTTAATTTGGATGTCCAATATGAATTCCTGTTGGCCTCATGGCACTTTTCTCTGCACTTCCGCTTGGCCTGGGATTTGCCTTTTGAGCTGCAACAGAGGAATAGCCTGATCTCCCCCTGCTTGGAGCTGCTCTTTTCTCAGTCTGGCAAAATGCTCATCACCCTTTAGTCTCATGGAAAGTAACAACACTTCTAGAATAAGCTCCATGGCATAATGTCTTTATTAAAGAAAAAAAAACAAACAAAAGAGCAGAGAGGGAAACAGTAAAATACAGACATGTCACTGCCTACTACTTGCTGGGTACATCATAGGTTTTGTATACAGTTTTTGTACTGAAAGCTTCCCTTCAGCCCTGGTGTGTGCATTCTCTAGAATCATGCCATACATTATTTTATGAAGTTTGGCATGCCATAGTATGCACTCAAGCACTCCTTTGCAATTCCTTATTAGTTGTCATTTTCCCCAGAGATTGAGAGCTACTGTACTTATTGTTCATCAACAGTAATAATGTACATGCACTATATAAAATATATTTTCTAAAATTTAAATCTGTGTAATATAACATATTTACTTCATGGGAAGGCTTGTTTTTGTCTGACAGCTAGTGCAGTAATTAAATCCATTTGACACGAGTAAGCAGTTTATTTTCATGTTTCACTAAACAAGTTTAATAATAATTGCATGTACTGTGCAATTTAGGAAGACTCTTTATTTCCCTTGTGTATCTTTGCAACATGATACTTGCTTGAAATAGTTTACAGTGCATTATTTAAGGGCCAGTAAGCACTAAAAAATCTTGAGTTATGTAAAAGAAAAAGGGTAATTCCTCTGTCAGCAATACATATACTTGAGGACTTTCACAGTACAAAATTTTATGAACTGACATATAGGAAACAGAGTTTGGCTCTAAGATATTGACAGTTTCATACTGGTACACAATGATTTTTTTTCATTTGTTTTTTTATGTGATTGTAGAAACAATCAATAATCAATTAACCAATTTTCTTCCCAATATTTTAATAACAATTGAAATTAATTTTAATAACAAAACACACAAAACTCTTGCATGTCAACATTATTAGAAGAATAGGATACATAGATAAACAAACAAACAAAACCAAAAACAAAAAAGCCAAACCAAAGCAGAGAAATCAAAATCAAAAACAAAAAACCCAAATAAAATTAAAAACAATAACAAAAAAAACCCCCAAAAAATCACAAAATCCCCACAAAAAACCAACTAACCATACAAAATGGCCACAAAAAGCCAAACCAACAAACAAACAAAAAAACCCTCAAACATCAAAAAAAGCCCCCCCCCCTTCACACCCCAAACACCTACAATCTTCCTTTTGGTTAGGGATCATGTAAGTAAAAGACACAAATCTTTATGAGACTGTCTAATATTAAATTCAAAAGACTGACTGGACAATGCTTCTAAAAAATCTTGCAAATGGTACTGTCTACAAATGCAGTAGAGTACTGGAGCAGGCATTTCTGTTATACACAAATTCTTAAAAGGTCTGATCTGCATTGCAAAGAAAATTCAAGATAACATGCATAGCATGTATATGAGACCTAATACGATGGCCATGCTGAATATTTGGGTCCTAATAGTAATCTATTAAAATTAACATCTGTGTTCATGATCACTTGATCATGTGAAAAAGACAGCATTATCAGAGCTAAGCAACAAATAGCCAGGTCCAAACAGTGGCATAAAATTAGCTTAAAATATATAAATCTGTATGTTTGAGGACACCTGAACAGGATATTCTAGCAACAGCAGCTGTTTAAATATTCCAGAAATGATTAAGCTTTTTCAAATGTTTTTTTCCTGGGAGAGTGCACTGGTCTCAATAAAGACATCTGTCAGTCCTTTTTGATTAAATGTATAGTCTCATTTCATATGTGAGTTTAGCATTGTTACTGTACACTTGAGGGCTACAAAACTTAACATTTTTTATTTTGCTGTTCAGTGTCTGATTTTTCCCTGAATATAGCTGGGTTTCACCCTTTCCAAGAAATAGCATACAGTGCAACTGATTACTGACAAAGCTAATAAATTAAAAAGAAACTTATACCTGTGGGTAATTAAATCAGACTTGATGAAAGTTTTAGAGATTAATGCGTGCAATCAAACTATGTGCCTTAATCACTTCCACTGTCAGCTATAATTTATGGCAGAGCATCTTTAAACAATTCACTTTATCTAAACTTTAAAGGCATGTATCTGCAGAAAGAAATGATACTGCAATTTGGGTTGGTATCTAGTGTCTTTTGACAGATTCAACAGCAACAACAAAACTTAGCCTGTTTTGCAACTACCAAGCAATACTGGAATTGTCTATTTAAGCATTCATCACCTAAATGTACACAAACAAACTTGACAAGGGTCCTGATCTAGTAGGACATCTAGAGAGATTGAACCACAGATGTCTGGCATGAAACCTTTTAGAAGTCAGTCTTTCACTTCACAACACTTTCAATGAAGTGCTATTTACTTACTGACTTTTTTTTCAGGAGTTTTGTTCAACCTAACTTTAAAATTAACATTCATGATTGTTGTATACATAATTCTGCCAGAAAAAATAAAAAAAGGAAGTTGTTGCATGACAAAAAAGGATAGAAAAGGAAATTTCAACCTGCTACAATTAAAACACCGTAATTTCAAGAAATGTTTTCACTGAGACAGCATTTTAGACACTAATAAATAAGGCAGTCAATTTGCTGAAATATGCAAGTAAGGTTCCATAATTTTAGTGAATGGATCTATGAATAATCACTTTTTTGCTGCAACTCCTGTTGAAGAGATCAAATAATTTATCAAAATTTTTGAATATATACACTTATGAGAATGAGGTAAATAATCTGCAGCATTTTTAAACTGAAAGACCAAAGAGAAAAAGATGTGTCTTTACAATTCTGTGACAAAAAGATTCATCACTGCAAACAAACTGATATAGAAAAAATTTTGTATGCTGCTGCATTTGAAAACTGAGACTGGGACACACAAAAGTTTTGAGGCAACTGATTCACACAGCGGCTGAAACATTTGTTTCACAAATTGTGACAAAAGTCATATACCTTAAAAAAGCAGATTTAAGTTGCAAATTCTATTTTCACGTAGGTGCTTTCTGCAGGGGATGCTTAAATTCAGGACAGAAACAGGATTTTGAACATACATTTTTTCTTTCTGTGCAGTTATATCCTTCACTGAATACACTGGTTTTCTTGATGGGCATGGCTTTCCTCTATTATCTATAAAGAATGCCTATAGACATCTGTGAGCTCTGCTTCTTTGTCTTAGTATTTCAGATTTAAAGTTATTGCATCTTTGCTGTACCAATGGTACAAACACCTCACTGAATCTGGCCCTAGGTTTGTACTAAAATTTAACTAAGAATTTAAAGTTTCTTATTTCAGATTTTTGCTGAAGACATTGGGTGGGTTTGCCTTGGCTGGACAGCAAATTTAAACTGCTCTATCATTCCTGGATAGGGAATGGACAGGGGAGAGAAAACAAAACAAATATGTCACAATAAAGACAGGGAAAGATAATTTGCTAGTTACTAGTTACTAGTAAAACAGACTTGACTTGCAAAAATTAATTGATTACCAGAGTGTGGTAATTAGAAGTAAAAACAAATCTAAAAACATATTCCTCCCCTCCCTGTCCCTTCTCACGCTCAACTTTACTCAATTTCACTATTTCTTTTTCTACAGTGGAACAGGGGGATAGGCAATGGAGGATGTTTTCAGATCATTGTCCCTGGTGCTTCTTCTTCCTCACATTCTTTCCCTTCTCCTGTGCAGGTTCCACCTATGGCAGGCAGTCTTCCAGGAATTCCTTTAGTGTGGATCTCTTTCCCCAGGATACAGTCCTTCAGGAACAGACTGCTCCTGTGTGAACCCCCTGCAGAGTCACAAATCCTGCCAACAGACCTTCCCCAGTGTGGCCTTTCCATGTGGTAACAGCCTATCCTGTAGCTCCAGCATGGGGTTCCTCCACAGGCTGTAGGCAGTATCTGCTTCCACATGGACCTCCATGGGCTGCAGGGGAGACATCCCTCCTCACTATGGCCTGGGGACATATCCCTCCTCACTATGGCCTGGGGAGGAATCCCAGCTCACTATGGCCTGGGGAGACATCCCTCCTCACTATGGTCTGGGGACACATCCCTCCTCATTATGGCCTGGGGAGACATCCCTCCTCACTGTGGCCTGGGGACACATCCCTCCTCACTGTGGTCTTCAGCCCCAGTGGCAGGTGAATCCCAGCTTCAATGCCTGGAGCACGTTTTCCCCCCTCCTTCTGCACTGACCTTGGTGTCTGCAGAGATGTTTCTCTCACATATTCTCACACCTCATTTCCAGCAGCTGCTTCACAGCAATTTTTTCCCCTGTCTTAAATCATCTTGCAGTGGTGTTACCATCACCACTGATAGCTTATCACTGGCCAGTCACTGGTCCCTCTTGCAGCCAGCCAGCATTGTCTGTGTCAGTGTAAGCTTTTGTGGCATCTCAAAAAATCTACCTCTGCATCCCCTTGCCAACAAAAGCTTGCCATGGAAACCCAACACAGTCATCAATGAAGTCTGAAAGCAGGGAGATTTGATGTTCATTAAAGGCTAAATGTGTGTTTCCTCCTTAGTCTAAACTTCAGTCCAATGCCCAAATGATCACTTCCTGGATAGACTTCAGTATAATTTCAGCTCATTTGTAAATACTATTAATCCATTGACAGAAAGTACAGCATAATTTGACATTTCATGGTGCAAGGATATGCTTTCCCAGAAACTTGGACAGATCTTAGTTTTGACAGAACAGATGCAGTACTAGATTAAGTACCTTTAGTTGAGGGCAAAGTGGATTCTTGGAGGTTCATTTGCTGAAGTAATGTAACTGTAAGCCACCACTTAAACCATTTCAACTCAGCCAAAAAAAATCTGTCCTTTGGGAATTCAGACATATTGAAGACTGGACCTCTTATACACTGGTTTTTATCTATTTTTTTGTAACGGAAATCAGGAATTTTTTAGTATCTTATTATCATCATGCCCCTTTTAAATATAGCATTTTTTTATTGGATTAAGAACTTTGGAAAGATTTTTTGATGCTATAAAGTTTATTTTAACATGGTCATGAGATATAAAATGCACAAAAAAATAAATGCATAGTGTGAAATAACACACTCAAACATTATGGATCTCTGGGATCTCAACCAATAATTCTTTATTTCACATTGTCGCTGTTAGGATGCATCTCAAGGCTGTAAAATAAAATGAGATCAATTTTCCTAGTACAAACATCTCTATTTGGATAACAATAAACAATATGTTTAACCAAAAAAAGGAAACCTCTCTTTTTCTATATGTCTTATAAATTTATGCCCGTGCATGAAATAACATTTATGTTACCCCAAAAGATATTAAAGACTGCATTGTTCTCTTAATCAATTTTGTGTATGAAAAGAAATGGCCTGATTAATCACAGCATTGCAGATTTTATTTGGCAAACCCCACTCTGACATGAATATGCAGTTGTGCACTTTGTGCTGAGTGTGGCTGCTCTTATCACTGCTGGGACCATCTAGTATCTCAGAGCTGTCATAGCACAGAGGTTACTTGAGATAAATCACTTAACAGCAGCTGCAGGCCCTTCCAAAGTAACAGATTAGATACAGTACATGCAGGGTAATGCAGACTGACTGAATATTCTGGAATCTAAATCAGCAGCATCCTCCTCCCCAGTTAAGGCTCAGACCTGGCAAAGTGTCATAGAAACTAGTGAAGATCATTCTTCAGTAAGGTCAATGTAGTCTGGAATAAGAATATATTGAGCCAGCATAGCAAATGCAGTGGCATCGTGGACATTTTTTTGCTGCTGTTTTTCTTTTCTGACAGGTTAATTCTTTATCCTGCTTTCACTGTTACACCAATACAGCTGATGACCCTTTCCTGTGTACAGTATTGCACTCTAGAAGGGAGTAGTTGCCACAGGAAAAAACCTAACTGAATTGTGAATAAGCTTTGATAGTTCAAGTCCAGAATAAAGTTAATTTTATGCAATTCCTAATTATTTAACTGCTGGACTGAGATGAACGAAAGAAAGCATTTTTCAAATCAAATGTACAGATGCTGAAGTCAAGTTTCAGCTAATGATTTGCCAAGAAGAGTAGATCATAATACACAAGGATTTGTTTAGAAACAGATACCACTGCCTAACAACAGGGTATTGACATCACTCCCTTCTTGTAAACAAAATCAAGAGAATCTGTCAGTATCTCTACCTTGCAAGTCCTTTAATTCTTTTATGCTACAGGATGTGTTCTAATAAGAATGCAACATATTTGTGGGAGAGGGAGTGAGAGCATCTTGGTGGTGCTTGGTTGCAGGCTGGGGTTAGACCACAACAACATGTCACAACAATCTTTGGATAGATACAAATATAGATTGATTTCTGTGAAATACATAGTTAAGTTCCTAATTTCCAAAACATTCCCAGAAGTAGAAGGAAAATAGATAATAATTTTGCCTTGGTCACCAGTCACCAAATATCATCAGACATTTTTTATTTTACTTATGTAAAGCTTGCCTTTCATTTGCACTGAAAGAACAAATTAAATGTTTGAAACATTTTTATATATCCCATTATAAAAATGATATTGTTGTTTACTTCTATTTATTCTTTATTAAAATTTTCCTAAAATAGAGGAGAAGGGTACATTCTTCAATTTGGAGGTCATACTCATATAGCTGTGGCTTTACTTTCCTGCATGAATCCTGGCTTAGTAAAAGACAAACCAAGAGAATTTTCATCAGAATATTCAAAAAATGTAGAAATAGTCACAGATGAGCCTTGAAAAACAGTCAGTCAATTTAAGAGAGTCTCCCACTCAGGAGTTGTTAAATCATGGCATTTCAAATGAACATAAAAGCAGCTCATTAATTTACTAGATCTTAATGGTTATGCAGACCAGTAAAAAACATTCAGAAAGCTGATTGGATCAGGAAAGGACAATAATGGTGTACTGTAATAAATGGCAGTTGTTTGAAAAGTCTTAAAAAAGATATCTCTGGAAACTTGTAGAATCAAATGAACCTGCTACAACAAGAAACTAGTGAAAATAGATATTTTGTTTAAGAATGACCGTGTTATCATGGTATGCAGAATAGGTGGGACTTTTTTGAATAGTGACCTCAAGCTAAGCAGGGACATACTACACAATTCCAAGGAGAAAACATCTGTATTAAAGAAATGTCAGACACTTTATAAAATTCACTGCTAAACCCCATCATCTGTCATCATTAAGAAACTGAGATAAAAATAATGTTTAGTTAAGTTGGCATTGTCTAGATGTCTGCTTTTCTTGCATGCAGTAAGAAAGAATTTGTTTTACAGTTTTGCACAAAGTCTGTTTGTCAGAAATACCTATGCTCTGCACTGTTACAGATAGCTGTGTCTTTGATATGGCTGCTTAATCTGTTGGAGAGTCTCAGAAAAAATGACCATAATATAACACACTTTGGGGTCTTTTGGGTCTTGTACTGGACAAATGTCAGTGTCAGCTGAGGACAAGATCACAAATTCAGATATTCACAATATTTGGAAACCTATAATGAGTAGCATGAGGGGCTTTATAACCAACAGTGAGCAAGTATTTGCATATATTCCCTACTTTAAATGGTGCATAGGTGGGAGATTGGGTGGTGAATGTCAACTTGGACACTCATTCATATGTTTCTGTGTTTGGGATATCCTTCTACTGTCCAGGAAATTTTAGTCCAGAAGTAATGCAATCATTCTCATGTAATAATTCATAGTTATCTTCTTATGTTTCCTGTGTAGCAGAGAAGGGTAGCCTTTCCTGTTATTTTCTGTAAGTAGATGGCATTACTCCATTTTCCTTTTCCTTACTTTCTCTTCCTCCCAGCAGATAAATGCTCTCTCATTTTCACATGCACTCCTGCTCTCTCATTTTCACATGCACTCCTGCTCCCAGCTCTCATTACACTCCTGGCTGTGTCTTACATCTGGCAAGCTTAACATGCCACTATCTGTCCTCAGAACCAAAGTGCAGTGGAATACTCAATAAACCAAGAGAGTTATCTGACCTATATTACCCAACAGACCATGTGCATGTAATTTTTGTAAAGTATCTTGCATGTCTCTGCCAGCCAAGAGTCTTCACATATCCCATCCATTTTGAAATAAGCATCCCTTGTGTACCAGTATGTACACCTTTATACATATTTTACCATGTACTCTTGTTTCAACTGAACCTAAACGATGTTCTTCTGACACTTGCAGACTTTAAAATATCTTTGACTGTCAAGAGTCCCAGGGCTTTCAGACACATAGTCAATGTGGTGCTCTAAAAGACACACAAAAGACAGTTGTGTGTGTGTGTGTGTGTGTAGTAAATGGATTATAAATTTCAGTCTAAGATTTTACTCTAAGCACCTCAGCACTACAGGAGTTACAGACTATTGTTTACTCTACATTATTCTAAAAAAAAATACCCTCCCTGAAACACTGTAAGTAGATTTTATAGAATTTAAACTAAGTTTTAGCTAAGTTTAGGTGACCTTCTTCAGCTAAGCAGCAGGTCTTGCACAGAGCAGGGAAGCCACAAGGAATTTACATTTATGACTAAACAACATGGATTCCCAGTATCAGGCAAGCCACAAAGAAAAGACACTTTAAATAGTCAATTTCCATTCTATTTATCTTTGTCAATATAATTTCTCTGCTTGTCCTTTAAAGAAAAGAAAACAAACCAAAATATTAACAATGAAAAATTTGCCACTCCTCTTCCTCTGCCTAAAGACTCTTTCTTTTGGATGCTGCACCTTCTAAAACCATACCAGACTTTAATCCAAGCTGTACCACTCTTGAAATTTTGGGAAAAAAAGTTGAGGCTCCTATGACTCCTCATGCCTCCTCTTCAGGAACTGGGGAGACAAAGGCAGGGAGATGTTGGCAGCAGAATGCTTTCAACTAAAGTGCTAAAAAATACCCCCATTTAAAAAAAATATAGTTTTCAAATTTTGCATTAAAAAATATGCCTTCAGTCCAAAGTGTGACAGAGAAGTAATTAAAATGTATTAGGAGTTACAGTAGCTATGCAAATATTCTGCAATTTCCTTCAAAATGTTACAGTAAGGAAACAAGAGGCTTGAAATGCCTTTTTACTATCTACTATATTTTTTTTCCTTTTTCTCATGATTCACTGCAGGAAACATTTGCAGCAAATGTTTCTTAGGTAAATTACTGGTTCAGATAGCTTAAACCACAAGTCACTTTAAAATAAAACATTAAGAGATGTAACTTATACAGAAATTTATAATGACAAATTCTGAGGCAGAGGCTTGAAAGTGTATTTTCTATATCATATTGCCTATCCTACTCTTGACAATACATTTGAACCTCAGACAAAAAAACCAAAGCAAAACAAAGCAAAGCAAAGCAAAGCAAAACAAAAAACAAAAATCAAGAGAAAGCAAGACAATCTCCTAATTTCCTTTATCTTTCTATTTATGTCTCCTTTTTAACTTTCAGTTTTAGGAGGGTCTTACATGTTTGTAGAAATATTTAGCATTATTATTTATTTAGTTAGACATATATCATAGTAATACACTACATGTCATAATAATGATGTCTTTGCCAGTCAATTTTGAGATACAAGTATTAGTCATTTTCTATCCAAGATGCAAAGCATACAATAGGAGAGACAAAAAAATGGTGTTATTGCATATATTATTTTTCTCTCCCTAACCATATACAGAAAAAATTGATAAAATGCATATTTCTGTTAGAAGCTGGGATATAGCTCTTAGATATTCATATGTGAAAGAACTTCTATTTCTCCTTTTTAGTCAAGATTTAATAGCAGTACCTATACAGCACAGGAGTTTTTATTTATCCTTCCTCAAGCATAGCAAAAGAGCAGCCTACTACCTTTTCAATGATATTTTTTCTAATATACTGAAGAAAATGTAAGTTCCTATTTTCATATATACTACTTATTTGGTATGTATTTATAAATTATAAACATAAAAGCAGGAACAACATTTCAGTGTTAAAAAGGAGTCTTTGTGTAATAGCACCAATAGCACCAAAAATCCCACCACATTAAAGTCTGTCCCAAATTTTTCCTTTCTTTTTAAATTGGTTTTGT
This sequence comes from Erithacus rubecula, assembly GCF_903797595.1. Lineage (NCBI taxonomy): Eukaryota > Metazoa > Chordata > Aves > Passeriformes > Muscicapidae > Erithacus > Erithacus rubecula. The sequence continues at coordinate 3,937,062 of NC_136661.1, forward strand.
GTGATCACTGGTTTTGGCAGCAGGGAGGCTAAAGGGGTGGCTTCTGTAAGAAGCTGCCAGAAATTTCTTCCATCTCTGGCAGAGCCAATACCTAGTGGCTTCAAGGATGTATGTGCTGCTGGCCCAAGTGTGAGCCAACTGGAGACAGCCGTGATGTCTCTGTGATAATATATTCAAGAAGAAAGATAAACAAAAAGTTGTTGTACTTTTGCAATTGTGACCTGAGAAGACCCGAGTGAGAACAAGTGAGAGGAACAATCCTGCAGACACCAAGGGCAGTGCAGAAGGAGGGACAGGAGGTGCCTCAGGCTGAGCCAGAGCTGAGATTCCCCTGCAGCCTGTGGTGCAGCCCATGGTGAGGCAGCTGTGCCCCTGCAGCCCATGGAGAGCCACAGGGATGCAGAGATCCACCCACAGCCCATAGAGGAGCCCCACACTGGGGCAGGAGGAGGCTGTGATCCCCTGGGAGGCCTGTGGAGAGAGGGCCCTGCTGCCAGGCTGTCCTGGAAGGGCTGCACCCCATCGAAGAATGACCCAGGCTGCAGCAGTCTGGGGAGGACTGCTGCCTGTGGGATGGACTCAGGTTGGAGAAGTTCTCAGTGAACTGTCTCCCCTGGGAGGGATCCTGCAGTGCAGCAAGGGAGGAATCCTCTCCCTGAGCAGCAGGTGAAGCCACAGGTGATGAACTGATAACCCCCATGCCCTATCTCCCTGCACTGCCGGGGTAGGAAGTAGAGCTGGAAGAGGGAGGGGTGAGGGAAGGTGTTGTTAAGGGCTTACTTTACTTCCCATTACTGTTTCATTATTCTGCTCTGATTTTGTTAGCAATAAATTTACTTCATATCTCTAAGTCATGCCTATTTTGCCTTTGATGGTAATTGATGATTGATCTCTCCTGGCCTTTATGTCAACCCATGAACCCTTCATTAAATTGCTTCTCCTCTGTCCTGATACAGAGGGGAGAAAGGGAGAGGCTTTTGTGGATGCCTGGCATCTGGTCCAGGTCAGCTCTACTACACTCCTCATTTTATTTCCCACCCAGAAAAATTATTTCTGGTGTTTCTGTTACAAGTTTAGAATTCCAATTTGTGCACAGATCATTCAGATAACTAAATACATCTATTTAACCTACCTTCTTTAAGAAGTTTTCATTAGACAGAATATGAGAATACAGTAAACTTCCTTGTAGTCTTGGAAAAAAATTAGAATTGTTCCATCAGTGTTCTATTACAGTGTTCCTGGATAAGCAAGAAGTCTTGAAGAAGAATTAGATGTCTGTAACTTTACTTGTACCTTTTAATTACTTCTTAGACAGCCTGCCCTGCTGAGGGCTCCCTGTTTTACCCTGATTTTACCCTGTTGGGTTAAAGTTTGGATGGAATGGGATAGGATAGGATAGGATAGGATAGGATAGGATAGGATAGGATAGGATAGGATAGGATAGGATAGGATAGGATAGGATAGGATAGGATAGGATAGGATAGGATAGGATAGGATAGATAGGATAGGTAGGATAGGATAGGATAGGATAGATAGGATAGGATAGGATAGGATAGGAGAGGATAGGATAGGATAGGAATAGGATAGGATAGGATAGGATAGGATAGGATAGGAGAGGATAGGAATAAGGATAGGATAGAGAGAGGATAGGATAGGATAGGATAGGAATAGGATAGGGGATAATAGGTAGATGGATAGGATAGGATAGGATAGGATTAGGATAGGATAGGATAGGATAGGATAGGATAGGAATAGATAGGATAGGATAGGATAGGATAGGGATAGGATAGGATTAGGATAAGGATAGGATAGGATAGGATAGGATAGGATAGGATAGGATAGGATAGGATAGGATAGGATAGGATAGGATAGAATAGAATAGTTCCAGAGCTACAATTATCTGCTCCAGCTGCCTGATCACTTCAAGACTGATCAAAATTAAAGCATGTTTTGAAGGGCATTTTCCAAATGCCTCTTGACTCTGACAGGCCTTGGCCTTCAAACACCTCTTTCTAAAACTTTTCTCAGTGTTTCATGACTCTGCTGATGACTCCTAATGTCAAGTCTCATCCTCTCATGTATACTGTGCCTGGATATAGGATATAGAAGATAGCAGCATCTTCTTGTCTGTTTTCCCTTCTCGGGAAGCTGCAGAGAGTTACCTCTCTGGAGGGAGTCACCTCACAAGCTCCTTTTCTCCAAACTAGACAGGCTCAAGTGATTAGACTTAGTCACTCCTCACAGGACATGCTTTCCACTGCTTCCACTACTTTGTTACACTCCTCCAGATGCACTCAAAGACCTTAACATTCTTAAATTGTGAACTACAGTATGCACAGTACTCGAGGCGAGGCTGTACCAACACTGAATACAATAAATTATTTTGATCAGCATACTGCATTTTTAACCTCAGAGCTGCTCTCCAGCCACTCTTCTCCCAATTTAAATTTGTGTTCACTCTGTCTCAAATGCAGAATCTGACTCTTACTAAATTTCACGTAATTGATAATTACCTAACACTATGTTCTACCCTGCTTTTTCTGCAAAGATTCCTGATAAGTACAATTGATAAACTTGCTGATGGAACATTCAGGTTTTGCATATACACCATTTATAAAAATGCTGAACAGAACTGTCCCCAAAGTTGAGGCTTGAGAAACACACTGGCTAGCTATTGTCCAGACACAGCCAGTTCTTCACAGGTGCATAACTCACTCAGATGACTTCTCTGACAGACACTACCAAAGATGTTACTTAAATCCAGATAAACCGCATTCACTGTGCTCCCTTGATCCACCAGCAAGATGGTGGCATTTTATTGTAGAAAAATATCAAATGAGATAGGATTTTCCCTTTCTGAACCTGTGTTGACCGCACCTGATGATTTTGTTGTACTTTAATATAACCCAGTATCACCTTTGAGAAATATATAGATTAAGAAATTTGGATCAGCTCCACAGAAATGACTGTTCTCGACTCTATGTAGTATTTCTTTTCAGAAATGGTAAGACAAAACCTACACAATTGAAAATGTAAGAGTAAATTGCAAATATTGCAAAATAGCCAAATCTTCTGAAGAAAAAACAGTCTACATCCACATGGTTAGGTAATTTATGGTACTAGATTGAGCAGCATGCTCTGGAGCTTTAATAGTGATTATATTGAACCATATTTTTAATTACTTTTTGTTGCTGTTTCCTAAAGGCCCTCAACACATTTTATATAGGAATAAATTTTAAGCACTATTTATAATAATCTGTTAACACTTTTTTTTTTTACAAATTAAAATACTTGCGCTTAAAATTTAGTCAATTACCAAGTATATTAGAGATATTGCAATTTCCAAATGTTTATTGACAGGATATCACAGATCTTTAATTAATTGGATGATTGACTTATATTAATACAATTGTCTATTCAGATCACAATATTGTGCATAATGCTTAATTCTGAAGATGAAAACAAGTCAAAATTCAAAAACGCTTTCTTTTATCAAGGGATCAAATAAACATTAATACATGTATGCCATGACATTCCAACAGGGGATCTTTATAAATTTTTAACATCTTAAGAGAGGAATGAAACTAGAAGAGACATTAATTTGAGATGACAAAAAAAGCCACCTCAGTGACCATATAACACTAAATAATAATAAGTATTAATTACAAACATTAGCAAGTTGCTAGATTTATGATTAGGAAATATTTCTAAAGGCCTTGAAAAGTAATACTTTTAAGATGCTAGCAATCTATTGAAAGGGTTAAAGCCTTCTGTGATGAGAAACATCTGCTTACATCAGTAGTCTGTATATCTGACTTTCATAAGTCCTTGAGTTAGATGGTAAAGAGTATGACTTCTGAAAGTGAGTCTGATACTTTGATTTATGAAAATATAGTAGAAATAAAACAAAAAAAGAAGAAAAATGGGACATCTGGAGAAATGATACACAGCAGTGTAAATGTAGGGGGACAAGCCAAATATCTTGAAATATACATCATGCTCTGAGATAAACAGTCCTCCTGTTTCTTCTTAAGAAGAAAAAATACAGTGCAGCACCACCTGATCCACTTACTCAGCATATCAGCAGCATTGTTTATATAATTCAGGTTGAGTAAGACTGACTTCACAGAGGTAACATTGTTCTGTCTCTTGGATTTGAAGAACCTCATGGATATTCATACTATATGCTGGGCTTTACTGGGGAGGGAAAAAAAGGGAAAAAAACCCAAACCATAATTTCTATGTAGAAATGGAAAGTAAAGTTTTGCAAGCAGACATTCAACCAAGCAAGAATAAAGTCTGTGAGATATCCTACTGACGAATAGGCCTCGATCCAGCTGTAAACCTTGGAGGGAATTTCATCTTCACCAAATTATGAATGGACAAATGTCACCTAATTTGTTTTGTCCTTGAGAAATCAAAAATAGTAAGTCATAATTCAAAGGTGAAATACACAAATGTTGCTATCGAGAATATAGTTTTAGAAAAGTGAATATTGACCAAGGGGAGGATGAAAGTCTATCAGTAAAGGCACAGAACTGACATCTGCTCCTCCTTCTGCCCAACCCTAAAAAACACTACTTGTCTCTTCCCATCCTTACCCTTCACAAAATAAAGATTCCAAGATGAATTCATCACTGAAGACTAAAGTAAAGATAGGTGTAGAAACAGTGACAGTTGTAAACTCAGCTAAATATGTAAATTGCAAAATAATTAATTACCTAATTGAAAGAATAGCAAAAAATTTAACCAATAATTGTAATAATGAATTTTTTTTTGCACCAGTAAATGAAGACATTTTAAAAATTTTACTCCTTCATTATACCAGCATAATTCTTTTATTTATAGGACAGAGAAAAAATATCCCTAAATTTGAAGCCTTACTCCAACATTTCTGAACTCCAAATTCTTCAAGAATAAAGAAGATTAGACACTTATCCCCCAGCTGAAATTGTATTCTATCTATTTTGAGTCTGCTTGCACAAATGTGAGCCTTTCCATGAGGAAAAATTTTTCATTTCATAGCAATGCTGTTTGAAAATGCCTATCTAAAGCAAATGCTGCTGGGTAACACATTTAAAATAGCTGTATTTGCTGACATTTGGAGTGGGTCAGTGACTAAGGATATTTACAATATGTCCTGTTGTCTTGAACTAGTACAGAATCACCAGAAAGTTGTGGCAAGCACAGTTGCAAAAATTGTCCAACAGAAGCGAAATATATCAAGAGGAGCAAGGTCATGAAGACATTGGAAATTGTAGTTATGCAAAAGTAGCTTGTATCATGCATTTTTTCAGCTAAAATTCTGTGATAAAATTCATGATTCAAATCCAAACACTTCACAGTAAGTGCTGCAAACTATGCATTTGAAGTAATGGAGCGAATCGTGAGTATATTCAACCCATGTAACTCCGTAAAAGATCAGAAACATTGTCCAGGGTTTTGCCTAAAACTTGAATGTATTACAGTAGTAGGTTAAAGAGCCTTGTTGGATAAATCATCATTCTCTACTTGTTTAGACTGTATGACCAGCTTATACAAAAAGCAAGTTGTTTGCTGCTTTACTCAAGGGAAATCTCAAAAAAAAAAAAAAAAAACCCAAAAAAAACCCCAAAAAAAGCCCCAAAAAAACAAAACAAAAAAACCAACAAAAACAAAACAAAACAAAAAAAAAACCAAAAGAAAAAAATTAAAGGAACCAAAAGAAAAAAATTAAAGGAACTGTGCTATTTTCTAACCACTAGAATACTTAAACATGATGTAATACTCTTTCAATGAGGCCAATACCTATTTTTCAAATTTAGGATTACAATTTATTTTTTCATTGTTGATTTTTACTACCACATTTTAAAACACTTATACTTTTTACCACACTTTACCACACTTTTAAGATTTATTCATTGCAACAATTCAGTATGTGCAGTGCCACAATAGAACAGGGCAAATATCAGAAAGACTACAGTGAAAGTAAGTGAACTTTGAGAAGCATAAGGACTTGAAACCTATGGAATATAATTAAATGACAGAATAGAAGTTAGCCTGATGAACCTTGAATTAGTTATTGAAATCTGATTGCTGGAGTGATCACTGACCAAAAATTTACTACAACAGCATTTTAAAATTTGCAAGTCGTATACAAAAAATTATGTCCAAAATTCTGAGCCTTGCAAAAAGGAAAATAAATAAAGCCAATCTGAATGAATATTCGTAATAAATAGTGTCTCTATTTTCCAGGAATACTAGGTAAAACATTGGATAGTGGGAATGAGATTTGTCCTTTTATACATGTGCATATATACACTGTATTTGTATTTTCTGATTCTGTTTTCTGCTTGATATTTTCTCTTTTAAATACTCCATGTTCCATTTCAGGAACATATCTTGCAATTGCTGAATAATCTGACACTTAAATGTGTGGATGGTACACTGAAAAAAAAAAGAAAGAAAAAGTATTGTCAGCAACACAAGGAAAACAAACAGGCAAATCAGTGACCTAAACTAAGAACACCAAACAAAGCTTCAGCAGAGCCATCAGATGCTCCCAAGAGGAATGCAGGTTAAAGAAAAAAAAAACAAACAAACAACAGTGCAGTGCTACTTAAGGTGGATTGCAAGGTGTCTGCCTAGCTCAATGGTATTGCAGTTTTGAAACCCTGCATATCCAGATATTTAGCCTACAGCAAGACACACTTTGAAAACTTGCATGTAAGAGCACTGAAGCTAAAACAGTGGTTATTCAGAGAAAATGAGTGGCAATAGCTAGACTATATTTGGCAAAAAATCATTATTAAGGAACTATTGTGAAAAACTGCTAAAACAAATGTAGATCTGATGAAGTATCCTTTGAACTGATAGATTTATTATACAAAATATATTAGACTATAGACTATAGTACATTGGAAAACAGGAAATTGATTCGTCAGCCTGTCCATCCACTATGGTATCTACTGTTCAATATCCATTTACAAGTATTAAATTTATCCTTGGGTGGGTTGCCAGACAATTTATAGAACTCTTAAGTAAAACATATATTTAATAAAAAAGTGTATTGGCATTTCAGAAATTTTATGAAGATGCAAACAGCTTATAAGTAACTTTCACAATGTGAAGTATCTCAGAATGCTGTGGGTAAGTAAGCTTAAATGTATTTTTTATCTCCTTCAGGTGCACCAGATTTCCAAGCAACACCAATACAGGAGAAACTGAGGTACAGCTACCAGGGAGATACTGGTGAAAACATAAGGGGGTTTTCAGTTTTTAGTTCCATTTCTTGTGTGATGTGAGAAGAATAGTGCCATGGAGTAGCCAATGTAATGGAAATATTCCTCATTCTTAACCTTGCCAGTGTTTCATTTGCAAATGAGCAAATCTAGAAAGTTTAACAGAATATATTCTTGATGTGTTTCTACAGAATTATGAAAGCATAATTGTTAAATTCACTACTGATTTGAATCTGGGACAGGTGGTAATAATTTCTAAATATGTTATTTCATAGCAGTATCTGAGTATTGAAAGAAATATAAGCTTTATAACATCAAAAATATTATTATGCAATTTTACACTCAAGAAATTCTAAAACATGGAAAGTAGAAATAGAAATATGGTTTCAAAATGAAGCCATTTGCATTTGAAAATGACAGCACAGTACAAAGAGGAAGGAAGCTGCTATAAAACCTCTGAGAAACAGCTTATTTGAAAAGGTTCTTCATAAACAGATCTAGAGTGAGGCACTCCAGAAAGCAAAAGGGACATGACTTGAGTCAGGGTGTTTGCAGCTCTCCAATGTGGCTACAAAAACTTCTTTTGAAGCAGTAAAAAAAGATAGTACTTGGGAAAAGGAACAAGTGAAAGCTCTTGTACACATATGCCTTTTTTTGTGACTCAGACAGTAGTAACAGTTAGTGGAGTGCCTGCATGTTATCCTAATTCCTCAGAAACCGTTCACAGTTTATTGCGAAACAATCCTGTGTTTTCTAAAGATTTGACAGTTTCTCTGAGGGAGTTCTGGAGAGTCCACTGGAGAAGAAAATGGTTGTCATATCTGAGCAAATGAGGACTCATCAGACTCAGAAGTTGATTTTTTCCAGAAAAAAAAATAAAATTGGGCAATCATTATAATGGATTTCAAATCCATAAGTAATATTTATCATGACAATTCATAGAAATTAAATAATTTGCTTCCAATCTATAAGAAGAGATACCTTTGAGATTAAGGATTTTACTCAATTTTGAAATATTTCTTAAGGCTACTGAAGAAGAGAACCAGTACAAATAATTGCAATAGCTCTGGCTTCATTTTTCCAAGCCTCTTTCCCTCCAGACAGGATAATTTACTGTTGAGCAATGCTTTTAACTAGACTGGTGAAACAAAAATACACTGAGCTTGAAACAGCAACATTTGCTAATCAATCATGGTGAAGTAGATAATACCAGCAGTAGCCTGAATTCTTAACAACTGAGGAAGTGTGTGTGTGTGTGTGTGTGTGTGTGTGTGTTGATATGGACCTGAGCAAGCAGAATGTGTGTTTTCCCATTTTCTGAAGTTAATGCCTGAGACAACGTAAAACATGGCAAATTTACCCAGGTGAAAGAGTAAAGGTCTTTTCTCTACATGACATTCTTACTTACTATTTGGTTTGCTGAAAATGTAACCATACTGTATGTCCATAACTCACCTTATTAAATTAATCCCTCACAAGACAATAATAAAAGAGTTGTTTAATTATTCATTATTTGTCTTTGGTCTGCTTTAAGTAGTGTGGTGATTAAAAAAAAGAAAGGATTAGCATCAACCTGATCAATATTTCTGTAGAAAGTTTTTCAACAACTACAGGCAATATATATATATATTTCTCTAAGTTATATATAGTGTTACACATATATTTATTGTTTAGAGAACAGCTTTTATTGATAGGCTGTGAATCATTACATCAGTGTCTATGTGACATAAAAATATGGCTCTTTCCTGGGTATCCCATATATTTTCCAGAGGTTTTGAGTGATTCCATTTGTATTAGTTCCAGGGAATTTTATTCTATAGACGGAATGTTGTTTATTGTCACGATCTCTTGAAAAATCTCTTTATCAGTACAATGTTAGGAATTTGTGTTAAGGTTGTAGTTCAAGCAAGGTTGTCCAATTGTGATTTGATTACAAGTGCAAACATTAAGCATTTTATTTTCAGGCATTGTCTTTTTTAAGATTTACAGGATTTTCTTATGAGCACTTTTTCAGAGATGGCTGTTATAGCAAACATTTTTATATCTTTATATTCTTACCTAAGCACTCCAAATTAATAAGAGTTTTATTTTCTCCTTATAATGGTAAAGGACCATATCAATGCAATCATTAAAATGTGTAGAATGGGAAGTTTTATATCACCAAGATGTAATTTAATTGAATAACCTGATATAATTTGTTTCCATAGTGACTACCCTTCTGCTTAAAATGTTTTAGAAGTGGTTAGTCAGTATGAGAAACAGGACTATTAATTAAAATTACCTAAGAAATCTGTTTTCCTCTTTCATACAGAACATTTATGCTGCCATTTTAAGAAAATCTTAGTTTTTAATTAGAATCATACAGAAAATAACCTTTTGACCCAATCTTCCTTACTGTTTACAATTTTAAGTGTTGTAGTGTAGTGCAAGGAAACAGCAAAAGAAAAGCTTTAAAGAGCTCACAAGTTCAGACTTTCTACTCAGTCATAAAAGCAACTGAATTAAACAAGTGGAAGTCACCTGTTAAGGTTCTTTCAGAAAGTCACCAGAAATGTATTGTAATTCATATGAATCTTATTTTCACAGCCTAGCTGGCTCTTGCAGTTCTTGCAGGTCAACCTAATGTATTATTTCCATCCCTGCAACCTTCTCATCTATGACGGTGATTCAGTAGTGGCACACTTCCCTGTCAATCAGCAAACAAGCCCAGTGATAGTCACTGTGCAACCAGAGATGCCATCTTTCAAATGAGACATATGAATAATGTTTTGATCTCTCAGTAATATGTAATACCTCACAGACTGTTTTGCAAATTTGGGAACTTGGTGCCTTTTGCCCAGGGCTTAGTTTTCTAGTACTGAAATTGATACTTAATTTTACTTCACAGAATATTCGCAGAATACTTTCAATTGGAAGGGACTCACAAGGATCATCAAGTCTAACTATTAAGTGAATGGTCAATACAGGGATAAAACCCACAAGATTTTGTAAAATTTAGATGAATAAAACTGTAAAAATATTTGTATTTTTCACCATTATATATGCATGTTGTCTTGTCTCTGCATTATGAGTGTCACATACCCAAACAAGTTTTTCCCATAAAAATTATTCACAATCAAATTTCTGTTCATCTTCACCCACACATTAATGGTACATGTTTTTTGACTCTACACTTAACCTGTTATTTTTCTTTCTCCAGGGTACAAAAAAAATATTTAATCCATAGAAAAAGTGTGCTAGCTCTGAAATTACAGTGAAAATTCAGTATTCATAGTTATAATTTGATTATCCAATACCTTGTACTGCTGTAGTGCCTGCAGTTATTTAGTTATCAAAGGCCTTCAAGAACCTTAACTAGAGACACAGAATTAAAGTTGAGACCTGATAGCAATGTCTTCATGCTAGCATCTTTCTGTAAGGTGCTACACTTTTCTTTCAGGTTGTCTTGAACTATTACAACATGCTTTTAAAGAGGGCGATATAGTAATCTCCATTATATTGACACAAATGAAACCTTCCATTTAGTTACACAGAGACATCAAACTCTGAATAATTTCACCTAGTCTCAGACATAGCTGTCCTCTTAAACTTGAAATATTTCCCTTCAGTTCCACCTGTGAAGTGTTTGATTGCATGCCAAAGTCATTAGGTGATTGATTTATAACACTTCTCATATTGTTAAAATGAAGCCTTATTTTACCTCAGAAGCAGCATTACACTGATGATAGGTGAAGTGACTTTTTCATCATAAATTTCTTAGACACTAAAAAGCTAAATATATGTTAATAATTTCTCTAATCATCCTACTGTAAAAGAGGTTTTTGTACAATTCTTGTATCCATTTTCCCTTTCCATGTTTTCCCATCCATATTTCCAGCTATTTTAAAAGTATGCCAACTAAATATCTATTTCAATAGTGTTTCTTGCAGTGCCATTTATTAAAAACAACTCTGTCATTTTCAAAGCTCTCCTTCACTTTTATACAAGAAAGCCAAAGTCATGGTATTACTTTTAAAGTTTATATTTTTTCCTAATGTCCTTCGTAATTTCAGAGCTTTAACTAGTCCTGTTCTTCACTGTTTTTCAGTTAATTTTTTCAATCTATATTTCAGGTTTTCAGATCCTTTTTTATTTCCTTTTTTTTTTTTTTTAAGCTATTTTTTGGCAAGATGTTGGGCAAATAAAATAATCCATAAATTAACGGGCACATTGGCTAATTCCAGAGCAGAGATATGACCTCTTTGTAGTGAATTGATAAATAATTACATTATTTCTTAATTGAATAACATATTTCAATAACATATGTTTTGTTTTTCCTGGAATACTGATTCAATATATTTTGTAGAATTTTTAGAAGCCATACTTGTGAACCTATGAAGTTCTTCTCATTATGTAACAATATCCTTCCCTTTTTTTTTGACAACTATTATGTACAGATTTTTTTATTATGCTCCTTAAAACGCAAACCAACTAATTTTTAAACAAATTACCTTTTAGTAACTATATTATCCTTATTAAAGTGAAGCTTTTCCATACATGTGAAATCCAGAATGCTCTTCATGGATGAACTGTGATTTGAAGGGAAGAATGGCAGAATGAGGATTTCTTTTCCCCATCTGTATTTTCTACCCTTGTTTCATACTGATTTAAGCAAAAGATACTTCAGACACTTCAAATTACAACATATTTCAAATTATAAATGAGAAATTCCTTTTCTAATGTATTAATAAATGTTACTAATAATTGCATTTGGATATTTGTCTTTCCTTGAAGTTATATTGGAGCACTTCTCTTGCTATGCAAGCATCTACTTCCCTATTGTTCTAATTTTAATCTCAAAGGATGCATCATCTGTCACTAAATTCTCCATATAAAACTGCTCATTTTGCTTCTTTCCATTCACTGTAGAAGCAGAGCACAAAACTGTCCCTCCGGTGTGTTCATCAAAATTGTGATCTCACTGATTAAAATTCAGAGAAAGTGGCATTTTTGTTTTATCCACAGTCCATCATACCTTTATTGTTTGAATCTCATTAACACTCTGTTACTTCTCTCTCTCTCTTTAGAATTAGTATTTTTGGTTTGGTTTTGGAATTTTTTTTGTTTGTTTTTTATTTTGCTCTGTTTTTTCTTCTCTCTCATAGAAAGCTAATTAAAGAGAAACAAACAAAATTATTGCATATAGATTTCTCAGGCAACTTTCTGTGGCAGCATTTGAAGCATATCTTCTAGTATTTCTGTAGCTTTGTACCATTTTTTCTACTTACTCCCACCACATAATCTTAACAGGATTATACTTTTCTTATCCTAGAAGTAAGATATCATATCCATGATCTTTTTCCAAATATTATTAAATCAGAAATGTCTTATTACTATGTTGTTTTCCAATTATCATCTAATGATTGTTATTTGTCCATCTATATATACTATTTCAGTATTATATTCTGGTTTTTTATGAATGTCCCTCTTTCTTGGCCAAAAAAAAAAAAAGTGCAAAATTTGGGATGAAAATTGAAAGAGGTGTATCAAGTCTTTCTCCTCTTTTCTCTTGGAAATCAATATTCACAATAAAACTTAGAAAAATGAAGTAATTATGCACAACTCTTTTTAAGAACCCGAATTCATCACTGAACATGAGAAAAAGTGTTGAACATTTTTGCAGTCATTAAAAGAAAAGATTTTCTTTGCATGTTACCTCTTCGACAATTTGGCATCTAAGTACCGATATGTGTGTGAAAGAGCACATATTTTTTCAAATCAATAAACTTATTCACTTAACACAGAGCCATAACAAAGGAGTACATATTGATCTGCAAGCTAGACCTCACAGAATTTCTATAGCTAATATACAACTTGGTTTACAATGGTCCCTGAAGATCTTCTTATCTCTAGATAACAAGAGTTAAGGATCATTAGAGTAAAGAGTGATTTGACTATGTGTCTTCACAGTGATTTGTGAAGTAATATTGTTTCTTAAAATCTTCTTCAAAGAAACAAAAAAACTGAAACTTGATCAATATTGTGTTTTTCGTATAATTAGTTCACATGTATGTATAGACATAGATTTTATATTAAAAAAAAAAACAAAACACAGTCCTTTATGTGTAAAATATCTTGAGCCGTAAGGCAAATATTGCATATTACAGCATTTTGCCAGTAAATAAGCCAGTGTATTTTATGTACATCAGACTTTGCATTTACTATTTATTCTGGAACTTCCTTTCCTGTGCATCTTGTCTACTATACTGAATAAAGATGTGTAATGTCAGGAAAGTGGGGTGCACCAAGAAAAAAAGGATTTAAAATACCTTTTCACCATGACTCGCTAAAGATTTTGGGGGAGTTCTCTCTTTTTTTCTTCCTTTTTTTAAAGTGTGACATTTATTAGAAATTATGGAGGTCTTCTTTTTGTTTAAATAATTTTTCTTTCACCAAAAATTATGTCTTATTTTCATAATATTGCTTCAAAATATACATAATCAAAATACCATCAAATCTTTATTTTAAATCAAAATGGAAAGTGACCCCAAGTATTTAACATCTAAGTTGTATAAGCAATTTTTGCAGTTATTAAAAATGTTTCATTATTTTTTTAGTGATTTAGTTCCATTCCTACTGAAATCAGTTATGTAGATTAAGAAACAAATTAACTGCAGAAGTCCACCAAATCCTTTGGAGTTATATTAGCAAGGAATTTAACTTCACATATTCACTTTCAGCACTTCTAAAATCCAGTAAAATCTCTCAATTTTTATTTCATTACAAGAATATCTGTCACTTGGGCTTTAGCTGTAACAGCTTTCCTTTTTTCTACACATACATTTTTTCTGTGGATGTTCATAAGCTGATGACTAAGATCTGTGAGTAATACACGAAAATGATAGTATAAACTTAACTTGGGTTCATTTTTCATAAATTCCTATTGGAAAACATGCAGCCTTTAAGCTGTTATATCTGTCATGTTATTGTGGAATAAATTCCTCTCCCCACATTCAGAAACAATGAAGAATAATTGGATGAAAAAAACAGGTCAAGTGAAAGTTTCAATTTTATATGAGAAAACCCAAACTATTGTGCCTTTTCTAAACTGGGCATTCCCCAAATAGGAAAAAAAAAATAAAATGTTAGTGATAAATGAATAATCACATATTCCATGATAAGGAGAGAAAAAAACATGGAAAAAAAGTCTTACTAAAAGTCTGAATCCCAGAGCAGTAAAACCCATAGGTATGAAACTATCTGATCTTCCCTGTTTCATGCTGGGCTTAGGAATGTTCCTCCAAATCAGAGTCATTTGAGTCTGGGTGCAGTGGAGGGGAACAGATGTGAAGACGTATTATTTCAGTAAATCATTGCATAGGATCATCTTGCATCTGTTCTGCTATTTCTGAGTTGAATTGAAATACAGATCATTATTTCCTTTCAAGCTTAGTATGTAATATTTGAACACAGGATTTTTATAACAATAGTAGTTAGCCATATTTGACTGATACCATGGAGCTAACACTTCAATTCACTCCTTAGTACATTTGTAATGCAAAAAAAGAAAAAAAAAAAGTGAAAAAATGTCTCATAATAATAGAATTAGTCTCAATTAGAATAGTCTCATTGCTGGACCCACAGGTGGTGATATCTTCCTATCGATATCCTTTCTCTTTCTCTTTCTCTCTTTCTCTTTCTCTTTCTCATTTCTTTTCCTAACTTCTTCTCAAAATGAATTGTTAGACTGACTAAAAAATTTCAATCAATGTCTTATTAGGTGTCTTGTTATATCTTGATACATTAAAGTTGGACAAGTTAAAGTTTGTGAAGTGTCTCTACTTTGGATGTTGTTTTAAAATCTGACAAGTACCTCATTTTACCTTAATATTTTAATGTTTGCAAGCCTAAGTTTGTTATTGAACCTCCTAAGAGTTTCTCGTGCACACCCCCAGAGTTCATTAAACAGCCTTCCCCTAAAGCCACCAACTGGACTGAGGAATAACACTTAAGTCAAAAGGTAAAATGTGTTTTCAATAAACTTTA